>NW_008825539.1:3381-19580 GCF_000699105.1 Pygoscelis adeliae | reverse complement strand
GGAATGCCGCAGAGCCCTCCTATGCAGGGTGTTCCGCCAGGCTTTCTCGGACCACAGAACCAGACTGGTATGCCTATGCAAGGACAGCAAGGTGGTCCGCCTCTCACTCCGCCGGGTCTCGGTGGATCTTACAATGCCCCAGGAGTTCAAGGACATATGGTGAATATGCCGAGGGAGAATCATTGTCCCCCGGGGCCACAATACCAGCAGATTCCTGGTGAACGGCAGCCGAATATGAATTACGAGCCTATTCAGAACCCAGCTGATTTCTACGACAATTACTATTCTCATCAAGCCGTACATAACTTCCAGCCAGCTAATAACTCTGGTGGTAAGGCCATTTAAAAATTGTCGTTTCTTGATACGGCGCTTTGCGGTTGTGTGGTAGTAAAACATCATGGCTCCAAAGCTGAGCAGCTGAAAGAATTTTGGATGGAGAGCCAAACCTCCTGGAATGGCTTCAGTGCATAGGCTTTTTCAGCTCATGCTTTCCAGTCGTGTAGTATAAGTCACATTAGTTTTGCTTGATTCTGTTCTATGTTTTATCTCCTCTGCTGTAAAAGCTTGTCTAGGTTAGCCGCTAACTGTTTTTTTCATACTGCAGATGGAACATGGCATGGAGAATTTACAGATCACCAGGCTCACCTCATGGCTCAAGAGTCGCATCAAGGTGGAAGCGAGTCAGACTGCATGAGTAGCCATATGGGCCATAAACCAGCCATTAATGTACCGGATTTTCTTCCAGCAATGCAGAAGGCCTTTTATGTCAGACTCAGTCAAAAGCATCAAAGAGATGGAGACTCTGTCAGCAGCCAGGGTCAGAGGGCAATGAGCAAAGATGAAGGTAAAGATAATTTTGTTAGAGTTCTAAAGGTACTTATTGACCATATATTAGCCTGGAACAAATCTGTTGACTTGGATTTTCATCACGTTACCACTCACAGTTATTGTGAATGTGCGCGTACCAACTCAACTAATATTTTCAGCTGAATATACTTGCTTTCCTTCCCAGCTTGTTCCAGGATTTTAGTATACGCTTAGTTGCTGCATTCCAGTTCCAAGTAGGAAGATCTGTGGATAATTTTTGGATATAGTTTGTACTTTTAAAAGGTTCTGTTGTTGATAACTCAATTGCTTCTTAAAATCCCTGATTGAAACAGAAAGGTTATTATTTCTAACTGCCAGTATGGCAAGTGCATCTTAGATTCTGTTTATTCGGTTGTGCCTCTTGATCTTTTCTGCGTATTCTGTTTCTCTAGAGGAGTATTTTTTCCTCTGTGATATCTGAAACTTGCAGTGTTTAATCTGAGTGTCTCTTCTGTAAGCTGGACAATGGAGAGCAGTAAGCCTGCAGATCAGATTCAGCCAGACAGAGTACGTTTGTCCCTTGGCCTGCTCCCTGCTGCACCCTTTTTGGAGGCTGCTAGGTTATGTGACCAGAAATGCATCTTCTGTCTGACCAAAAGGCAGTTGCTGTATCAAATGATTTCGAGGATATTGCCAATATAATTCTGATCAAATTATGAGAGAGATTTGGAAATGCAGCCCTTCAGGCTACGTACAAAACCGGAGGGGCCTAGAGTAATCTACTCCGAACTGCAGACTTCTCGCCAGTGCTTTAGAGTGACTGGTCCTCCCGTCTAGAGGGCTTTCGGAAAGCAGTATAATGGAAAAATGTTCCTATTAGTTCCCTCCAACAACAGGTCGCTCCCTGCTGTTGAGTATTTGTGTGGTAGAAGAAGCGTTGAGGAAACGTGCGTTATCGTGCAGTAGATAGTGGTGACGGTGGTGGGTTTCGCCTGCATTTCTCATTTTATTGAGCCAGAATAGACCACTAGTGTCCTTCAGTGAGTAGGCAAGTGTAGGGTGTGGACCTGAGCACACAGCTGTGTTGGTAAGGCTTACCAAATTGCAGGAGGTGGTGGAGAATTTATCCTTTAAAATGAAATACTTTTTATTTTTTCCCTTCCTGAATCTCGACCTCTCCCCAAAACCTTGTGTTTCGGATTGTAATAAGGCAGTGAATTCCACATTTGTAATTTATCTGGTTTTAAGACTACAGTGAGGTGCCATTTTACTTTTCATTCTACCGTCCCGCAGTGAAGGTCATTTTCATCAAGACTCAGATTTTAAATGTTTTTTTTACTAGTACTGGTAGAAATAATTGTTTGAAAGCAGGTTATTTTCCCAGGTTAGTGTTGACAGATTTGTAGACAGAACGCATGGGAGTATCTCAACTAGCTACAGTTTTTTTGTTATGTCAGTTCTTCATTGAAATTCATTTTTGCCGTTTTAGATTACGGTTGTGACAATACAGGGAGTGATGATTTAATATCAGGTCTTTTCAGTTTGATTTTACTGAGAAGTTACCCTTTTATGAGTGAATGTGTTGTATTGCCTGGTGATCATTTGCTCGAATAATCTCTGCTCGAATAATCTCTTTTTTTTTTTTTTTTTTTTTTTTTTTTTTTTTTTTTTTTTTTTTTTTTTTTTTTTTTTTTTTTTTTTTTTTTTTTAAGATGACAATGTCAACTGGTATTCCAGTAGTGAAGAGGAAGAGGGGAGCAGTGTTAAATCAATACTAAAAACCTTAAAGAAACAAAGCGAAAATTTTAGGAATCGGCAACAACATTCCACAGAGCAGCACATGCTTGGTATTCCTACTGATCCGAGGCTGGCAAAAGAAAAGGGCGCAGGGCCTCAGGCTGCTGACCCGAGACTTCGGGCCTCTCCAAGGTCCAACCCCAGAAAGCCTTCAGAATCCGCGTCCTTGGACCCCCGGCTCGTACGAGATCCCAGGATGCACAAGGTCAGCGAGGGTGGTCATGCCAGCTCGTCCCTTGGGGGAGCAAAGCTGGATTTGCACCACGCGCACGCTGGAGTTAAAGTCAAGCAAAAAGGGATGGATGATGATGAAGAGGACTCGGAAAGAGAACTGAGAGAACGAGCTTTTCTGATTCCGTTGGAACCTTTGCCTGGCGTGACGTTAAGGGATCCCCGATCTCAGCTTAGGCAGTTCAGCCACATTAAAATGGATGTTACCCTGATGAAACCGAACTTTGCTAAGCATATTGTATGGGCACCCGAAGACTTGCTCCCAATACCTCTGCCTAAGCCTGACCCCGTCTCTTCAATCAACTTACCTCTTCCTCCACTCATTGCTGACCAGAGGCTTAATAAACTGCGGAATTTGAAAAACGATCCCCATCCAAATGCAATGCCAGCCGACCCGCGGCTGGCTGCAAAGGCAAAGAACAACTTGACGGGCAGGAGCGGCTATTTGGATCCGGCCGCAGATTCGCATGCCAGTAGCTCAAGCAAATTAGGAGATCCTCGCTTGCAAAAAAACGTCGATCCCAGACTCCACAGACTGTCGAGTGCAGATACGCATCATGGAGTCGCAAAGGATTCACACCCTCCGAAGTTTGACCCCCGCCTCGCCAGATCTGCTGCCGGCTCATCGCAGCCCTCGGAAGCTGCGACTGCTAAACCCGACCCAGATGCTCTGCCTCCGTACGCACCCAAATTATCGTCGAGCGGTGTCAGGCTGGGAACTCCAGGCTCGATACTGAGCGGTATTAGTTTGTATGATCCGAGAGATCACAGCTCATCATTGGACACGGCTCCAGCCAGTTCAGGAGAGAACGGAGAGAACCAGAAAAAAAGTATTTTGAAAAATTCTGGTAAAAATGAACCCAGTCTCTCAGAAGATGCATCGCTGCAGAAGGCCGCCTCGAACGTGGAAAAAAATACAGAAGGATCAGCAGAAGCTGCTTCAGATAAAGCAAATAGCACCAGTAAATCTCAGGCTAAACACTCCAGCGCCGCACCGGCGGTGCATAATCTTCCCATCCAAGCTTTATCGGGATTAATCAGACCGCAGTACAGCGACCCGAGGCAGGTTAGACAGCCTGGACAGGTAACGCAAACACAGGATAGCGATCCGAATGGGGAATCAGATGATAAGTCGTTAAAAGATGTTTTCAAGACTTTCGATCCGACTGCTTCACCGTTTTGTTAGCAATTGATTTTAAGTCTTTTTACTGTTGTGAATATTGCAGTTTTCTGCTGTTTTGTAACTGGTTTACCTCTTTGCTTTATTTATTTTTAAATTATAATTATCAACACTTTTCAGCTGCTAATCTCAGAACCACATGCAGTTATACAGTATGCTATAGTGTTTGCAAAGCTGTGGTATTTTCTATATAATACTTTTCCAATTTCAGGGAGACTAATAATTGACATGTAGAAAAAAACTCCATGTATCGTGTTAGAGCTGATAAAAGCACTTTCATTGTAAATAAGTCATTAAGAAAGTCCGAAGACCTGTATATGTGTGAGCTGTCTCTTTCATAAACAACATTTAGATATGATTGCCACATTTGTATGATTGTATAGATACAAGCAATATTATGTACATTACTGTGAGAGACACTGTTTGACAAGGATTGTCTGACGCATCAAGCCAAACCTACTAACTGATTTAAAACCTACGTAAAAGATTTAAAAGGAAAATGTTGATCCTCCTTTTCAGATCAGTTGATGTAAGACATTGACAGTTTTTATTCATGCAGTCAATATTCTTAGTGTAAAAGAGACCTATATCGCATATTGAGGATTAAAAATGTCATATCTTTTAAAAGTATTTTATTCTATGCTGTATATAGAAGAAATTGTGAAGTACATAACTAGAAGAAAGTTACTGTTAAAAGTGGAGAATACCTAAGTTGTCTAATACAAAAAAGGTTTTTATTTAATTTTTTCACGCATACACAACTCTGATTAGTGCTATAAGTTACATTGTGGTGTTCATGTATTTCAATGTATTTTTGTATTCAGCTGCTTAATTTGTATTGCTTTTTTTGTATTGATGTAACTGCAGTACTTGTATTCATGGTGTCTTTATGACATTTTTAACAAAAAAATTAAAAAGGGTACAGTTAAAGTCTGGTAACGACTGTGATGTTGACCTGTTGGCAGCTAGTGCAGCGCTGGGGAAGGAGCAGCGGGGGTGTCGGCAGGACGAAGGTGGCTAAACCCGGTGTTGGTACAGTCGCTACGACCGCTTTACGGTCGGATGGTAGCGGGTCTTTAAACCGACCGTGTACCGAATCCAAATGGAGTTAGCTTGCTGCGTGCTCCCAAGATCAGACTGCTGATTTGGAGAGAGTCGTCATTGTTCTCTTGCTACAATTACCAGCATCGCTGTGAGAAATGTCATGCATGTTCTTTGATTTCTGGAGATGTTGCATGCCGAGAGCACAACTGTCCTCAAAGCCTCGCTTGTTTTGCCTTTTGGGTTGCTTTTTATATAGAGGAAATGTAGTCATACCTAGCTAGCTACATTTACAATAAAAATTTGCCGTCTGCTCAATTGCCATCTGGTTCCCGCCCACTTGGAATTGTTTCTTTGCATTAAGTCTCTTCCTTGGTGGACCTTTTCCTCTTTGTTTCTGTTTGTTGGCCCAAGCAACGCTTGCGACTGGGACGGTACAGTGTTTATCACAAATTCAGAGGTTTCTTGTGTCTGTGAGACAAACAGTAATCCAGGCAGGAATTGCAAGTGTCTCGCATTGATGAGCGGAGCTCGGACGGACGGAGGGAAGCTGCTGATTTCTGTGTGTGCAAAACATGGCAGAGGGGACGTCGCTGAAGGCAGCAATGGTTTCGGTTTGCCTTCCTAATTTCCCAGAGTATAAATTGTATTAATTTTATGATATTTTGAATCGTGCTCCCTCAAAATAGTTGAAAACTAGGTAACAGACATGAAACTTTGGTTGTTATTTTGGAGTAATCTATTAGTCCTACGTAATTAATCCTTATTATTCCTTCATCTGGTGACAAGTTTGTCAAGAATGTCGTCAAAAAACCAAGCCAGTGGGATTGGACAGCAGGGAAACGTAGAAATAGTTTGGAAACAGCACATGGGTCGATAGGGGAACAGAGAGGCAAACGTGACAGTATTGAAGCCAGGTGCGTGGTTTCACGTCGAGACGTGGAAAGTACTTGTAGGATGCGCCGCTCTAACCTGTAGTTGCGACTTCTTGTCGGGTGGTGATGATGCCATCACTCAAATGGATTCTCTGTGTTTTTTTGGCAGTACGGGGAAAAATAAGAGGCAAAGGAAAAGCTTTGATACCAAGAGCAAAATGACATGCTTTACAGTTGAGCTAATTGAAGGATCTCGGGTGTTTTGCCATCGGTCTGGTTGCGGATCTGTTTTGGAGTTGCAGATCAAGATTGGGTGTGTTCCGGTAGGGGGACGCAGCGTGCTGGTTTCTAACCGTGGAGATCCACTGCCATCTCAGTACCTTTAATACAGTACAGTTCTTTATATTGGAAAAGAAGGGGACAAAGTAAGGAGGAAACGTAATTTGAAAGGGGGCAGCTGGTCCTTGCAGCCTGTTGTCTCCATGTGTAACTGCCTCCTTCCTTTCCTCCCTCCCAGATCCAGCCAGCGGGTCCCTGTGAGCCTCCCCAGCTACGGCGCGGGGGTCTGCGGGCCGCTGCTGCTTGGCTCCTCCGTCCGCCGGTGCTCGCTGGTTTATCCGTTGGCGGCCCGTGCCGGTTTGCCCCCCCGGCCCGCCGGTGCTCGCTGGTTTATCCGTTGCAGATCTCCTCCCCGAGTCTACGCTCGCTGCGGTGTGCCCGCCGCTACTGCGCCCTCTCGAAACGAGGAGATTTCACCGCTACAGCGCAAGTACTAAACTACCTGATAGGGGGAAGGTGCTGGGGGTGTCGGAGGGGGCAGGTGGGGACAGTCCCGCCACACCGAGGTGGGCTGGGATGGGCCGCAGCCACCGAGCAAGTCGAGTCATTGATCTGCTGCGCGGATTGATCGTGTCTTTCGCAGGGGAGGCTGGTTTCCGTCTCTTCCGCGCGGCAGTGTGCTGGCACCGAGCAGCGTTTCCCTCGGACGCTTGCAACGCGTGCCCCTGAGGCTGTGAAGCACGGGTGTGGAGAGCGGAAGCGGGAGCAGCCGGTATCGTTGGCCCTGGATGCTCTGGAAGCCTGCAGCTGTGAGGTGGGTGATCCTCAGCGTTGAGCGTTTTGCTCTGGGTAAAAGAGAGTCCTGGGGCTGAGAGGGATTTTGGGAGAAAAGTCTCATTTCTCTGCAGGCTGCAGGATCTCCTGAGTCAGGGGGCAGCAGGTAAGACAAAATGCTCCCCGCTCCTGCTAGCCCTGGAGATGTGAGAGAGTAAAATGTTTGTCTCTGATCTTGTCTGCTCTCTGCGCTTCAGAAAGACTGAGCGTTGCTAGATCACTACCCGGTGTTTGCTGCCCGTGATAAAAATACTCGGAGGGATAAAAATACTCGGACAGGTCTCCCTAGGTAGCCTGTTCTAGTATTTTTCTACCAAAATGAAAAGACTCTAACGTGAATCCTTCATATTGCAACGTAAATCAACATATTCTTGCAAAGTAGAGAATACTTAATTGGCTCCTGTCTTGCATTTCAAAAGGCAGTGGTCCTATCCCTTAGTCTTCCCTCTCATTCAGTTCTTCTTTCCTCCAGCTTTTGTAGTGCATGTTACCCTCTGAATTTGTATTTTGTGTATGAGCTCTACCCAGTGCGCTGGCTCTTGGGCAGGGTTATATATCTCTGGCTGCCCTTCCTGTGCCGTGTTTAGGATTGCTAGCCCTAGAAGAAAAGGTGATGGTTGCTAAAAAGCCGATGATTGCAAAAAAGTTTGAGAGTGTGCTGAAGATCAGGGCCTGAGAAAGACCTCCCAGCTTGAGGCTTTCTTGTGCAGCAGATGAGCAGTTCAGTCGTTTACGGAACGCCCTGATCCTTCCCTCCAGCCAGATTTGCTGGTGCTGCTCCAAACGCGTTCCTACATCCTTCTGCTCGCATCTTGGGGGCTGAAGAACACAGAAGAACTGGCAGTCACTGGAAGTAATACAGTGAAGGTACTCGTCAAATGCTGTCTTCCCTGTATTGATGTTTGCCAAAGGAAGAAAAAAAAAAAAAGCCTGACTGACTACATCAAGAGCCAGAGGTGGCTCACAGCTGGACGGGGGCATGCCGTATATGAAAATAAAGAATTTCATTTCCATGTGGCCCCGCTTGGTGGCCGTTGATTCGAGAGTAACGGTTTCAAAGTGACTCCCCTGCCAGGCGACGAAGATCAGTGAACGATGTTTTCCCGAACAGGAAACCCTCTGTTTTCCCTTTGCCTGGGTCTTAAAGCTCTTCCCCAACTCCTGTGTCCTCCGTGGCTCGGTATCACATCTTCTTACGCAACTTCCAGCGCCATCTGGACGAGAGGGCTCTTGGGAAACACACTAGCGTGTGGCACCGTTTCATTCTTCTCTTTGCTGAGTCGCCAAAAGGAAGCAGTGTCTCTGCAGGGTGGGGTTTGCCACAGGAGGAGCGGCCAGCGCACAAAAGCCTTTTCAGGCCTTGCACTCTCAGTCCTCCTGCAAGAGCGGCTCTAGCAGAAGAGAGGTGAGCTGGGAGGAGCGCAGCACGGGCTGCCTGCTTTCTGCTGAGGCCAGTTAGCGATGCAGTTCCCCTCCGGCAGAAGTCCCTTCCTGTTTTTACAGGTGGCTGTCCATAATTGTGTGTCCTTTAATAGGTTTTGGAGGCTTGGGGGTATTCTTGGTCTGAGGTGATGGTTCTTGCGCCATAGCCGTCAGGGTGGGTTCAGCCTTTGCCCGAGTCTTGCGGAGCCCTAATTCATCCCTGTCTGAGCTTAAAGACTCCTTGGCTCTATGCCACAAGAGGTTTTTTCTCCACTGCATGCAAAAAGCAGCTGCTGCTGCTTCTTCAGAGTCAGGCGGGGGCTGTCGCAAACCCTATTAGACAAAATATTTGCATGCTTTAATACATTGTTGTACGTGAACTCATTTAAAATATCTTAAGCGATATGAAAGTCTGAACGTATCGATGTGTGCGTGACCAATGTGGCATCTCTACCTGTTTATGCTTAAAAAAAACCGCTTAAAATGCTTAAAAGTGCTTAAAAACCTGCTTACAGAGAGATAAAGGGAATGCAGTGTAGTTAGTTTATTGATAAGCAGGGAAATTTCCAAAGGGGGAATAAGCCAGGTCATATAAAGGACTTTGTAATCTAGACAATCAAGATAAAAGAAGGCTGGTTACGTCAGGCTGACATCAGCAAAGTAAAAAATGGACATATATAGTATGTTTTTAACAGTACAGGCAATTAATGGCAGGAGGAGCTTTTCCACGCTTATGGCTGATTCTCCATCAAACAGAATTCTAATCAAAACTGTCTCTCTTTCAAAAAGATGTGCGGGAGCTCAGCAAAAGTTGTGGGACGATGTAGCAGGCTAAGGCACACGAGGAACAACTGCGTCAGTGGAGAGGCTGGCTGTATTTGCAGTTGTTTTCTGAGTGCTTTCAGAAAAAGTCTGCTCTCACAAACTTTACAGTTGGATCAATCAGCCGTCGTTGGCAGCTGCAAGGGGAGCTCTTGGGAGTTTTGATCAAAGCTCGTCTTGAGACAACATAAAGGCTCAGACTGACGTGGACTATTTCCAGATAAAGGCCTCCAACGAGATGCTGCTGCTCTCCTATCCAAAAATGAAATGGGAAACGGACCGGCTAAAGATGACTTCAGCGTTGGTAGCAGTGACAGTGACAGTCTTTCCAGCGGTGCCTGGAAAGACGTGTAGCAGGCTTTGGAAACAAGACAGAAAGGCATAAAATAAAAACATCACAGTAAGAATCTTCCCCCCCCCGCTGGAGCTGCCAGAGGTTCCATCTCCCATAACCGGGCTTGACTGGAGGAGCTCCCCACAGCGTGGACTCGCCTTGCAAAACCTATTTGATGCCATCGGCGTTAACTTACTTTGATACATGCTGCCTCGGCTGCCTTCAGAACATGCAAAACCGCTTGAATTAGGTTCTGCGCGTTGCTCACGAGCAGCTCGGAAGAGGACTTGCTCTCCGCAGTGACGGCTTTTACCCTTAAAAGACATTTTAAAGGATTTTACTGGAAGAGCATCAGACAGTGTGCCTCCCCTGTGTGGCCAGAACTCTGTCAGTTACTCCAAAACCAGAAGATCGTCCCCTGCACTGTCAGAGCAGGTTTCCATAGAGGCAGGCAAACCAGGGGAGGGACAGGGCTGTTTACAGCAACAGGAAGAGGAGAGGGAGCCCCCTGAATTGTAACTGAACTCTAAGGGCTACACCCTGATCCAACAAGGACCTCTGGAGACCACCACAGCGCGTCTCTTTGAGAAGCGGGCCACCAGCCTTGGGAGAGGTTGTCCCTGACCCCGGCAACCCACCTGGCCACGATGCCGAGCTGGCTGCTGATGGTGTGGGTCTGCTCTGCGGCGCACAGCAGCTCCGCGGAGCATCTCTTGTCGAGGCAGTGCTTCGCAACGGTGCGGCCAAATTTAACAACCACCTGCCCGTCGGAAGCAATTTGCCTCGCGCAGGCGACAAGCTGGTCCTTGCTCTAAAACAAAATAGAAATAAACGCGTTTGAGGAGAGAAGGAGAAAAAAGACCACTTTTCCTGCAAGACAGGGGAGGGTCCAGGAAGCCCAGATATATTCTGAAGCAAGGAAAGGACTGGACGCCAAGTTCACATCTAATCAGGAGGAATTAATTTCTAGTGCTTTGGGCAAGTGCAGCCGGTGCCGCTCTTACAAGAGCGGGGTAATGCAGGGGTTTCAGCAGGCGCTGGGCAGCCCCGTCACTGGCTTTGACCCTGCTCTCGAGGTAAAAATGCGCTGGGGTGGAGGGGGGTGAAACACTCCATACCACGATGGGGCCCTTCTTCCTCAGGAACTGAGTCATGTGAAGCATCCTCGTTGCCATGTCCTTGGTGACCTGGGACATCTTGCTGGGGCCATCCTGCCGTGTGTCACTGTCTTCTCTCTCATGCTTCGCAGGGCCGCTGGCAAGGGAGATGCTGGGAGGACCGTTCTGGTGCTGTCGAGACAAGAACCGAACAGATTCGAAGGCTGGAGCGTGCAGACGCACCGATGCTGAGAAGTCTCCGCCTGTGTGTTTCCGAAGCAGTTTTTGGTGAGTAAAGGAGACGGGAGAGCTGCCCGCCACCTCTCTGGGTCTGCTCTGCCTTCCCAACCAACCCTTCTCTCCCCTGCCCTCACCCACAGTGGGGCTATCAAATCCAAATGCCCCGTGCCATCGTCCCCTGGAGCTATCTCTAAATGGGTGGTAGCTGTCATGTGAGCTGACGGTGCCCGCGGTTGAGAAGTACGGTTAAGTGCTCTAAACCACTCTGCCGAGTGATCTGGATCATGTTGCTGAAGCCTTTGCCAGCTCCTGACAACTGACAGCGGTTGTTGTGGAGGTGGAGTTGCTGGTGCTCCCAAAGGGTGCTTGTGGGGAGGTGAGGAGCTGAGCAGAGACGGGTAGTGTTTCAGGGGAGGGAGAGCAGTACAGCCCTCCGCTCCTCAGAAAGAGCGTTTTGGAGATGGGTTTATTTATGCAGGTGTCCCCGTCGGATCAGATATCCAGAACTCGGCTGAACTGGGCAGCCGGCAACCTGATCTAACTTGGAAGGTGGCCGGGGGGGTTGGACTACTGACCTCCAGAGGTCCCTGCCAGCGTCACGTATCTTAATGCTCCACGGTGTGGGTAACAGGACTGACTGACGGCCCTGACCATCACCCTGCAGTAGGTGCTGATGGGGGCTACTGTACCGTTTCACCAGCCTCCCTGGCAGCTCCACTCCCTCGTCCGCTCCTGCTTGGGCAAGTTTCCGCTGACCTGCTGCGGCTCAGAGCATCAAGCTCTCGGGCCGGGAAGAGATTGGCTGCGCTGCTGTGTTGTCTTGGAGGGCGCTGGTCCCCTGCGTTCTGCAAGCGTTGTCTGATGAGCTGCAGGACGTGTCCGCTGATGCCCTGGACAGCCCGAAGCTGCGTGACGAGGTAGTGCGCCGTTGCTGACCAGTACCAGACAATACTGTCTAGGCGGAGATGCCCTTTGTCCCGGCGGCTCTGGAAGAGCTGGTTGGCGCTGCCCACCGCGTCAGACGTGAGGACCAGGAGGTGGTCTGCGACAGAGAGCAGGTTCGCCTGCGACTGCAGTTGAGCGCTGGCCTCCAGAACGTCTTGGAGGGTGGTTTTGACCCACTGAACATTAGCCATTAGCCGACTTGCCTTCTCCTCAAAGGACTGTTTGCTCCTCTCCCTCTCCTCTTGAGAGAGGGGGGACAGGGCTGGTCCAACGACATCTTGGATGACCCGCAGGTGCTCGGTATTGACCTTCTCCAGGTGGAGCAACAACGCCTTGGCCCTGAGGGCCAAGTCTCTCTGCAGGAGCTCAAAGCGAATGTACAAGCTCGCAGTAGACAGTGGGGAGACCGAGAGGGTATTGGAGGCATCCAGCAGTGCTTCCATTAGCACCTTTATCTCCTCCCTGAGCGCTAGGATTTCACTGCGACCACGGTCTTCAGGGCAGGACAAGTAAGAGAGCCGGGCGGCCTCCTGCAGCCTCAGGGAGTTCTCGGACACAGCAGCCAAGAGGCTCCGCGAGCAAAGCTTGTTCTTCACGGCGCTCCTCAGCTCCCTCAGGGACAGGACGTCCCTGCCTATGAACCGATCCACAGCACCCAGCAGGACGTGCGTGCTGACGGCCCACTGGACACAGCGCAGCTCCAGGCTGGCCTCTCCTGCCCTGCAGGAGCCCTGGAAGGATGCTGCTTTCTCAAGTAACGCTTTGGTGTTCATCTGAGCACGGGAAAACTTGGCTTGGACCTGTAGAAAGCTCTCCCAGACGTCGGGGGAAATGGGATTTCCCTTACTACAGGCTACACTTGCAATGTCTCCTGCTAACTGAACTGCTCCTGCTAAAGCCATCATGGTCTCATCCAAAGCCTGTTTGCCTCTCGGAAAGTCAGCAGACAAGATAAAGCCAAATACTTGCTGAGACAGACTGTACCAAAAGCCTGCCACGGCTGCCAGGCACTCTTTGGTCTCACAGATCCTTTCGGAGAGCGTGAGCGCCATTTGGAGAAGTCCGCCTGGAGGACGAAGCTGCCCTGGGGCTGTTTCCCTGGCCAGGCTAACAACACACGGTGTCAGCAACACAATCTTCTGGTACTGCCCCAGCGTCTCCCTCTGGGGAGACTCGGCAAAGGGCAGCGCTTCCTTTGCCGCATCGATACAGCCGTTGGAGAGTTCAAGCAAGGCGGAGCAAGCAGCGTTGACAGCTGCCACATCATGGGCTCTTGTTGCCGCTAGGAGAGCCATAACGACAGGGTGCGTATCTCCTTTCCTTGGAACAACACCCAGGTGTAAGTTACCTGCTCGTGGAGACGGACGACTTAAGGTGTCTTCTTGCAATGCAGCCTCGTCAGTAACGGTTTTTAGCCCAGCGTGCGACAGGCTGAGTTCAGGTGCCTTTGCGACACCAGCGCTTCGCACTTGTGCCCGGAGCGGGCTGAGGATATCGGGGTGGTTGGACCCATCCAGCCCGTCTTGGACATGGTGAGCAGTATCCATCAGGCAGCTTGCTGCCTTTGAAAAGACATCCCTAGTTTGGAGGCAGGAGAGTCTCTCTGGGCAAAGGGCTGCGACCGCTTTCAGCTCAAGAACGGAGTTGGCCAGTTGCTCGACCCAAACCAGCAAGCCGTTCCTGAAAATGGGGTCTGTGGCTCCGTCCACGTACCTGGTGGTAGCTTCGACCACCCAGCGAGCCCAGCTGGTGAGGCAAGTTGCATGCCAAGAGAGCCTCTCGGGGTCCTGGCTTTCCAGGGCCTTTTCGCACCGTTCCCTGTGCTTGGCCATTTCCCGGACGGAGAGCTTAAGGAGTTCACGCATGCCGACCGTCTCCTCAAAACACCGCAAGAGGCTTTCCGTTGCTCCAGCCCACGCGTGGTACAAGGACTGCAGTTGCTCAGCAGCGCTCAGCCGGGCCGTATTTCTGCTCATTTCTGTGAGCAGCGGAGGGAGACTGGCAAGGAGGCTCTTCAAATACTCCACCCGCTCTCCGATTTCTCTAGCGGTTTGGGTTTTGGTGCACCTGGCCAGAACAAAGTCTGCCACGCTGAGCATCTGCTGGGCGTGTGTGAAGAAGGTGGCAGCGAGGGGCTGAAGCTTCTTCAAAAATCCTCCTTGTCCTGCTGGAAAACACCCCGTACCGGCAAGGCTAAGGGCATCTTCAACTAAATGCCTCAGGGGCTCCTTACCCTCAAAGAAGGTGTCGAGGATTCGGCACAGAGTAGCTGTGAGCACTGCCTGGTCGAGAGCCTCCACCTCCTCTCTCATGGTGTGACATTCCTTCTCCAGGCTGCTTTCTCCCCAGCTTTGCCCTGGCCGTCCCTCCTGCTGGCTTACATGGCTGCAGATGCTCTTCCTCAGCCGTAGCAGAGCCCAGCAATGTTCTACCAGGTCCAGCTTCAGATCTGGCCTGGACGAGTCTGCTAGAAGCATGCAGTAGAAAATGACCGCTTCCACGTGAGCACTGAACTCGCTGTCGGAGAGGTGCGCTGGGTCTGGGCAAGAAAGGAGAGCCAGCAGCCTGCTCAGGTGCTGGGAGAAGGTCCCGTTTCCGTCCCGTGGATCCTTGCTGCCCGTATTGTCGATGAGCAGGGAGGTGAGCTCTCTGACGGTCCTCTCCGTCAGCTGGAAAGCGTAGTCTTTAGAGAGGTTGACTTGCCAATCCCGTGAGTGTTTAAGATGGCTGTGCTTGGCTGCATGGAGCAAAGGAATGCACTTCTGAAGGAGCTGCGACGTTTGGGCCAAGCTCTTCTGTCGAGGACAATCTCGGAGTTCCTCGAGGCGCTTTGCTGTCAGGTGACTCAGCAGAAGCAAGGCCTCGGAAAAGGCCCGGAAAGCAGCCAGCAGTCCTGGCATGTCCCCTGCATCCCGCAGCACGCTCAGGCACTCCAAAAGCCAGCTGGCAGCCTGAATGATCCTCCTCGCCCCGGCGGCATCTTCGATCTGAAGGATCTAACCAGAAAAAAAGGGCAGAAAAACTGGTCGGAGTGGCTAAAGCTCAAGAATCCCTGTTTGCGATTTCATCCCTTGCGCAGCCAAGATGACACCCGCAGGGAAGCGAGGAGGTGCGTTTCGCTCAGCAGACCTGCCCGAGCGAGCACGTGGTGAAGAAACAGCCCGTTGCTCCAGCTAGAGCTTCCCCCCCAAACCCCAGCCCCCTGTCCTGGTGTGGGGGGGGCAGCTCTTGTCCCTCCTACAGCTGCGCCCTTACCCACCGCTGCGTCCCAGCCTGACCTCCTCCCCTGCTCGCTCCGGCACTGTCCCCCTCCGCCGTTACCTTCGCTGTCTCTGTTAAGACCCTCTTTGCCGACGCGGCCAGCTCCGCCCTGTGGCTGGGGTTCTCCGGCTGTACCCGGAGCTTGCAGGCTGCCAGCAGCACGCACCTCCCTGCCCGGACGAGGGACTCAGCCGCGGGGCGCGTCTCCCCCTTGAACACCTCGTCGCCGGACGCCTCAGCCAACCTGGAACGGAAGCCGCTGGGCTCAGCTCTTCGCCGTCCCCTTGAGTACCAGCCTCGGCGGGTAGCGGCAAGGATGCCGCACCGGTCTCGGGCTTTATCGCAACAGTTGGCCGCGCCAGACCTTAACTGGGCTTGAACTGGTTTTAGCTGTATTTGCACGCCGCTTCAGAACCTTTTGCAGTGGCTGCAATTCACTTTAAGATAGGGTGTCTGCTGTCTGTCTACCAGGTCCTAGATAACAGCAAAATAACCCAGCGGCCAGTGCCTGATCCGTGGGCTTGGGCTCCAGTTTACCGAAGCATTCGGTCAACTGCCCCACTATTATTTTAAGACGTGTTTAGCGTAAACGTTGCTTGTTGAGGTTCTGCTTACTCTGCCACATCCCTTCCAAGCACATATCCCTGCTTCGTCCCATCTCTCCTTTTCCCTTCCTAGTCCTATTCCCCCCTTCACGTTCCCCGTCCCTTCCTCCTCTGGTTCCCCGTCCCTTCCTCCTCTGGTTCCCCGTCCCTTCCTCCTCTGGTTCCCCGTCCCTTCCTCCTCTGGTTCCCCATCCCTTCCTCCTCTGGTTCCCGTCCCTTCCTCCTCAGGTCCCCCGTCCCTTCCTCCTCAGGTCCCCCGTCCCTTCCTCCTCTCGTTCCCCGTCCCTTCCCCCTCACGTTCCCACCTCTCCAGCGGGGTGCAGGCAGGGAGCGCCAGGCGGGAGAGGCAGGCTCCCTGCCAGTTTCTTTGCCATCCCTTCCTCCTCCTTCCCACCCCCCAAACATTCCCAGCAAACTTACCCTCTTGCA
>NW_008825539.1:1890-2666 GCF_000699105.1 Pygoscelis adeliae | reverse complement strand
CCCCATCCCTTCCTCCTCTGTTCCCCGTCCCTTCCTCCTCAGGTCCCCCGTCCCTTCCTCCTCAGGTCCCCCGTCCCTTCCTCCTCTCGTTCCCCGTCCCTTCCCCCTCACGTTCCCACCTCTCCAGCGGGGCGCAGGCAGGGAGCGCCAGGCGGGAGAGGCAGGCTCCCTGCCAGTTTCTTTGCCATCCCTTCCTCCTCCTTCCCAGCCCCCAAACCTGCCCAGCAAACTTACCTTCTTGCAACAGAAGCGAGTTCTTCCGTGGCTTTGGCTAATTCTTCAGCATTCTCCCCTAAATTGGGAAAGGCCTGACAGGTCCCATCTTCCCGTTCCAGGGCGAGGATTAGATGGCAGAGCTGCGCAGCCATGGGGCAGAGGATCCTTTGAACAGCTTTGTTTTCTGGTGGGAGCCCGAGGTCATAGAGAGAAAAAGGCTCCATTGCGTCCTGCCTGGGGAAGGGAAACAAAACCTGGGGCTATTCGGGATCCTTTGCCATCCGTAGCCGTTACCGGTTTTACTAGCGACCTTGGATTTGGATGGCAGCTTCTGGCTTTGGAAATGCCGCTGGGTTTGGTTTCTCCCAGCCCTGCAACCGAGGTCGGCAACTTGCGTTTCCCCCGGCTTTTTGCCCAGCCTCTCCCCGCTGTGGACCCCCGGCTCTGCAGCCCGGCTTTGAGGTGCCGGCCGTGCCTCGGGGACGCCCCGGACCCATCCCGCGGTCCCGAGATCGGCCCCACGCGGCTCCCACCCTTCAGTGAGCCCCGGTACTTCCTTA
>NW_008825539.1:0-717 GCF_000699105.1 Pygoscelis adeliae | reverse complement strand
GACACAAACGCACGCGAGAGAGAAAACGGGCACGTTTTCTGCCCGTTCTGACTTCTTCCGTACCCTTTCTCCTAATGCAGAATGTCCGCCGGCAACGACGACCCTCCTCCCAGGAGCCTGAGCTTCAGCTCTGCCTCCTGCATTGACGTGATTCCGAGGAAGCTCAGAGAGGAATGTAAATAAAAGCAGAATCGGAGCTGCAAAAAAAAAAAAAAAGAGACCTTCAGGTTGGGATAAATTCACTTTTTCTTCTTCCCGGCACACTCTGCACGTGCAGCTAGGGGGGGAGCGGGCAAGTGCTTTGGCTGTGGCGTGACAAGGATTGATCCTGACTGAGATCCGTCCCTTCGCAAGGCGTGCTGCTCGCGGACGTCTGTCTAACGCAGGGCTGGAGCTGGATCCTGCTCCGACGTCCTCGTGGTTTTAAGCGCTCCCATCCCGGCGATGGCCGATTTCCCGAGGGGTGCGTACGTTTTCAGGAGGGTCACGAACGAATCTACCTTTAGAAAGGATCTTTGTAATTCTGAGGGTGCCAGACGTCTCCGGGGCGGCGCAGCTGCACGAGTTTCACCCTCTTGCACACTCCCCCCCCCTTGTTGTGAAGGTGCAAAAGCCGACTGACTCCAGCTGTACGCGCAGGCGTCGGGATGCTTGCTTTTAAAGAAGCTGCAAAAGCATCCTGAGAGTTCCCAGGCCTTCACGCCGCCTTACCACAGC
>NW_008825538.1:4592721-4619552 GCF_000699105.1 Pygoscelis adeliae | reverse complement strand
CCAGTATTTTTTTGTCATTTGATCTTGTTTTAAATCTTCATTTAGCTTTAGTCAGGGCCCCTTGAAGGATGCACCAAACCTGATCTGTACCCCACATGCAGCCTGGTATAGTGAACAAGCCTCAATTGAGATGCGGGAGGAAGCAGCACGAGAGATCCGAAGGGCGATCACAGGTACTAACTCACCATATTAGCTCCTTCACTGTGTATTTCTTTTTAACAATCTTTTTCATTCTTCAGTCCTGAAAGACGCTGAAAAGAGCCAGGCTCAGGTTTTGTTTACCACTTCTAATATTTGGAACGTAGAAACTAGCAAATACCCACTAAGTCTGTTCTCAGAACTGGAACAGATCATTTTGGAGGTTCATTGCGATTACAAAGAGACGGCAGGCACTGCAAAAATAAGTACTTTTTCCATATAACAGAAATGTACTTACATGTGAAAAAACCACTTTGTTGTTGTTGTTGCTTGTAAATATTACCCATTTGATGGGTTTGACTGCAAGTCACCCAGATATTGCTGGTATCTTTCACAGGTTTTCCTAGATGCCCCCTTATACTCGTCATGAGCAGTTCTGTTTCCTTTATTCTTCTCTTTTTGACTCCTTTGTATTTTCCAAATTTCATCCAAATTTGTCTTAGAGGACAGTCTGGAATTTCAGTGTCTTTAAGGCTGTAATGTTCAGAGGTAAAGCATCTAGAGCTTCATGCTGTTCCTAGTAATGCTCATATCTCGACAACTCATTCTCTACGTCAAAATAAAGTTTTCAGTATTTTGTTGGGCGGGTGCTCTATTTTAGATGTTCCTTTCTTTAAAGCATTGCTAAGGAAGCCTGGCATTTTAAAGAGCAAAGTCTCTTTGTTATATAACTACCATGTAATTGTAAACTGTTCACATAAGAGAAAACAGTTATGTCTTGAACATGCACTGCTAATAAATAAAATGAGAAGAGCAAGCCATTTGGCATGGGTTTGAATCCCTTGTAGCCTAAAATAAAAGGAAGGATTTTCATACTGGAAAATGATTCATTAAGCGCTAATGTTCTCTCTTTAGTAGGACTTTGCTGTTTCCCCCTTGGCAATATAGGGTGAATGCTCTACAGATATGAAGGGCCATCTGTGTCACCTTGAGAGTAGCTCAGTGCCAACACATTGCTCTGCTATGCAAAAAGCACTAGCAGTAGCCTTTCCTGTATCTTGTGCCTAGAGAGGCTGGGCAATTTAGTTTCATTTACAGCCTGTGCAGAAAGAAGATTCTCTGGATGGTGATTAAAGGCACCTCTTAAACTCGTGGTCTGAATTGCCCTTTACCAGGACTATTTCTCTCTGGTTTAGAGGTAACTTAAAGAGTCTGACCATCCCTTTGCTCATACTCCAGAAGAACTCTAATAGTACGTTCGTTAAGTTGTATAACTATTACCTGCTCCCAAATAGCTCTGGGAGCGATTGCACAAACCAGCATACGATACCTACTTGGGGGGTGATTGATGTGCAAATAAGCATTAACAGGCTAAGATGTGAAAACTGAGTAAGAGTCAGCTGTACGGAGCTAGTTTTATGTTAAATATTGTGCAATAGCCCAAACATATGTGCCTGGGATGACAGACCTATATTTTCTTCAAGTGTGTGATTGTGCTATCAGCAATCTAAATCATTGATTTGTATTGAAGCTGTCAGGACTTCAGTGTTTGCACATGGTTTGTAGTAAGATCAAACTGAGGCCAACATTAGGGAGGTGAGAATGACATTGAATTGCAGTAAAACAAATGTGGGAAAGATACAGGAAGTGTGGGATAAAGCTGGATACGTGAAAGCCATAGGGGAACACAGAGGAGAGAGGGTGTAGAGAGAGAAACTAATTGGAAAAAGGTGTACAGTGAAGGAATGCAGGCTATGACTACCATGTGATGATAAAGATGTTAAGTGGTTCTGCTGTTCCGAAAAAGTCAGTGACATTCTGATGTATAAAGTAAAAATAATAAGCAGAGATTAAATATCTTTAAATATATTTTTGAACATCAAAACATTCAGAGTATTAAATAAGGAGGACCACTGAAAACAGTAATGGAAGAAACGGGAAGGCGAGCATGGCAAGTGAAAAGATCATTACTGAAATAAGCTTTAAATAAATAAATAAATACTGTTTTGTAAGGGGAGACTAGTAGAACATGCCTACAGAAGTTAGCAAAATGAAGAATTGAGAGGGGCAAGGAGGAAGACAGGATTGCAGTTTGAAGGATAAACATCGGAAGAAGAAAGATACTATCAAAATCTATGGACAATTTTGGCAGAAGTTTAGATGAATATGTATTGCAACTAACTTTTGAAGATGATTTCTAATCAGGAGAATGGTAGGAATTCACCCATAATGGGGCATGTACCTCATCTTGTCCAATATTGAACTAAGAAGCCCTTTCGGCTTGTGCATAGGAGATGGGGAAAGTTTTAGTGACAGAAGCGCAAGTCATGGAGTAACAAGTATTTGATAGTATCCACTAGACAAAAAGCAATTCTGTGAAAAGGCTTTTTTACAGCCCCATTGTGGCCAGGCTGATGGAAGAAAGAGCAGGCAAAGTAGTGAAGTCCTTAATCAAATTTCCAGTAGGAAGTCGGAGACAAAAAGCCTGAATTCTTTAATGATGGAGCACGGTCAGTTTTTGAAAGCGTTTCTGGAGGACTACTGCCAACAGTAGCAAAGGTAGACTCAAGCTCGGCTCTTTCTACCTCTGTGTGTGCAAATGCGCAGTAAGAGTAAACTTTAAAAAGGATACATTAAAACAGATGTCAGAAAAAACACAGGCTCTGATTGATCTCCCATTGAAATAGGTGGAAATATTCCTGTTGCCATGAAGAAAATGTGTATCGTATCTGTTCATGTCATTTTTTGCAGGGCTGGAGATAGTTCTGCAGAAGACAGAGGCTTGTCCAGTATGTGCTGAATCAAGTTGACAGATTTTCCAGTATCTGTGTCTTAAAACTTTAGTTATACTTCAGAGGTTAAGCAAAAGTTTTGAAGGAATGAAGAAGGGGGTTTTCTGGTGTATTTTCATTTTTTGTAGGAATGAAAGAGATGGCTGAGGATTAATAGATCATAGTAAATAAATGTGAAGAGCAATTGAGATGAAGAAGGGGAAGATCAGGAGGACAGGAAAAAAGTGTCGGTCATATTCAGGTTTATGGCAAAATTCCATTCAGAATCCTACATTCTCCAATAAGTGTTTTTATTGCTGTTACACATGGAGGGAAAGGGAGGAAAATGAAGTTAAAGACAGAGAGCAGGAGGCTACATTACTGAATTTGAGTGGCAGCCATGCTCTATATTCAAGTTTTAGCTTCTTGGAAAGCATGAATCTTGTTGATTATGGTTTTACTGAGACCCTGTATACAAAAGACAGAGACAGAGAACTAAAAATTATGCAGAGCATTTTACCCATTATTAACGAAGTCTCAGACAAAAGGGGAATGGCGAGGATCAAAGCTCTTAGTGTGATTTTTAAGTATTGATTTAAATATGCAACTATTTGTAACTGTTTTTAACATAGATACATTAAGAGCATAAGGCATACAATTTTTATGGTTTTTTATTTCCTCTTCCTGACTTCATCCTAGGTCGTATTCCAGACAGTCTGAAAAACTGTGTTAACAAAGATCATTTGACTGCAGCTACACATTGGGCCAGCATGGATCCTGGAGTTGTTCATCCAGAGCTTAATGGTGCTGCATACAGGTAAGCGTGCTGCAGGTGTAAAAGAAATACCTCCTTAATTCAGAGGTATGTATTCCGGAATAAATAAAAGACCTTCCTATTAATAAATGAAATGGTTTTGGATTAGGACCCAGCTATATTGTTTTCATAATTGTTGCATTCAGGAGAATGATCTTGGTTTGCTAGTTGAAGTCAGTCACGCAGTGCATAAGTACGTTTCCTTTTCTTATCTTTTTTGTGTGGTCAGTAATATCTAAACAATATACAGTGTTTTCTGTATTCCATTAAAACAATTCTGGTCATCTCCAGTGAGTGCAGTGGAAGTTTATGTTCCTTTTGCTGAAGGTAATGATACAGCAGTAGGTTACAGAAAGACTTTTAATAATAAACTATTGTTATGTGGTTTTGTGGCCTCCAGACACACAAGAGAACAAATAACTCAGTAGTGAATACAGTGGAATAGCCTGTGCTGATTATGAAAATATGTTTAAACTAGTGTTTTCTAAATTACACGTTGTCCTGGTTTCGGCTGTGGTAGAGTTAATTTCCTTCCTAGTAGCTGGTACAGAGCTGTGTTTTGGATTTAGGGTGAGAACAATGTTGATAACGCACCAATGTTTTAGTTGTTGCTGAGCAGTGCTTACACTAGTCAAGGACTTTTCAGCTTCCCATGCTGCACCGACTGAGCAGGCTGGAGGTGCACAAGAAGCTGGGAGGGGGCACAGCCAGGACAGCTGACCCAAACTGGCCAAAGGGACATTCCATACCAGATGATGTCATGCTCAATACATAAACTGGGGGAAAGCTGGCTGGGGGGGCCGCTGCTCGGGGACTGGCTGGGCATCGGTCGGTGGGTGGTGAGCAATTGCATTGTGCATCACTTGCTTTGCATATTCTTTTATTATTATTGTTGTTATTATTACTATTTTATTTCAATTATTAAACTGTTTTTATCTCAACCCATGAGTTTTTCTCACTTCTACTCTTCCAATTCTCTCCCCCATCCCACCGGGGTGGGGGGAGTGAGCAAGCGGCTGTGTGGTGCTCAGTTGCTGGCTGAGGTTAAACCACGACACACATTTAATTTTTAAGCAAAAGCATTTGAGGGACTTGATCTGTGTATTCTCAATCAACTGTGAAAGCAGCTCTTAATAATTAATAGAAAGGGGCAATTTTTTTATGTCTAATAGGTACGTTCCTTAGTTACTTTGTTTGCTTGAGAGTCGTTCTCTGTCCCTTTATCCCTAGCAGCTGTTCTAGCAGCAGATTTTTCCTAGTAGCCAGCTTCGCATAATTTTTATTTATGAAAAACATCTGCAATTTTTTATCTTCCAGTATGGCATTTACTCATCAGTAGAATGAAAGTGGCTGAGAAAGCTACAGACACCTGCTTCCCTCAATGCCTTGAGGGAAGGGACAGTGCAGTACTTCCATTATTTTTTTATACCTCTTCGTCGTAATCTGTCCTTCTTCACACATCTTTCTTATCTTTGTCCTTCTTTAGGAGGGCTATCCCATACTTTTAATACATATAGGATTTTTTTGTGTGTGTTACCCCATATGAGAACCCAGCTGTGCAATGCTGAGAAGTGAAGTAAAGCTCTCGTGCCCCAGTGAGTTCTAACAGTCTCATCAGAAAGTGATGGAGAGATGATGGGGGGGAGCGTCACCACCCTCTGCCATAATCTCCTTTTCAGTAGCTGTAAGTGCACCAAAGGAAAAGAAAAACTTTGATTTGATCAACATGCGTATATCTCACATCATGTCAAGACATTTACTTTTTAAAAAAGTACCCGTAGCCCTAAATATCTGAAGAAGGGTGTTTTTATTTGCTTAAATGAAAATTTCAAGCACATGCGTTCTCTTCCACACAGCATGTGGTTTCATTGACTTCAGTTTGGAGTACTCGGGGTAGAGCTGAACGCAATTGAGGCTTAAAGGCAGGTGTTGCTGAACAGGGGGTAATAACTCCAACCCTGTCATGGCAGTTAGGAACAGGGTTGCGTGCCCAAATAAAATGCAGTTGTTTATTCTCATTTTGGGGGTCACAAGTCCAGCAGAAACAGGCTTCACAGCTAGAAATGGATTTTAACTTAGGAATGTTTTGGGAGTTAATGATTTACAAGGTAAAGACCATATGTATTTAATTCAAGCAGGATAAGCACAGAACTGAATGCCTTTTTTAGCCATTGTTTTGGTCAGTTGTTTCAATAAAGAAAATTCATTGAAAAAAAATCTTGACTTGACAATTATTTTCAAATGCAAAATAAAACTAATTTTGGGAATTTTGAGGGAGAAGTTAGTCATACAACAAATATTAAAAGCTTCTTTTTGGAGAGGTGATAGAATAGTGTTTGAGTGTGGGTGAAGGCAGTTATTATTCTGTGCAGTATAAAATATGCGGAACTTGAAGCTCAGGCTTTATGAAGAATTTGGTTTCAGTAGCAGTTTTTGCTGATGCTTAATTCCTACCTGGATTAAGTACAGAATTTGGATTGATTTGTTCAAAACAAATTTTTCTGTCTTCTCTTTGCAATCCAAGATTACGTTCAGCTAGCTGAGTTCTGGAGTCTTTCACAGGCAGTATGATGTTTCAGATGTGCTAATAACTGCATCATAGTCATGTAATTGTATTAGAAGATAAGACCTGGGATAATAATTTATATGTTAAAAAATGCAAATAGCTCTTTCGGTGAACTAAAACCAATGAGGTTACTTTATTCTGGATATATCACTTACTTGTATTTTGATGTAGGACAGAGCTCTTAAATTATCAGATATTATCGCAAGCAAAGAACATTGAGCATTCATCAGCAGAATATAATCTAGATCTTCTGAATATCATTGTATTCTGTGGAAAACAAACCCATTTACTATGTGAAATGCAAGATGCCCTATCAACACAAAAGGTCAAGCAAACGGGACCTATCCCATGAGTAAAGATTAATGATATTCCTGAGAAGGAACTATTTGTTATAGTCTCGTGGAAGCAGCATAATATACCCATAGCCCGCTTTTGTGTTATTACTGTGTATTTGTTACTGAGCTGCCTGTTAAATAACCCCCTGCCATTTCCTCTGTCCCAGAGTGTGCAGGTTATAGGCAAAGTGAAATTCGACAGCCAGTAAACAGTGATTGTGCCATTTACAGATGTGTTGACATATCTTTCTGTCTTCTAACAGGTAGAAGATGAGAATATCCAGGTACTGAAGAGGTACTTGGATGAGAATAGTTAGATGTTGGTAATTCAGGGGTTATTTCATGCGCACTTAAATTTTTAAGCTCTTTTGGGACAGACTCAGTTTCTTGAACAGAGCTTAACATGGTGCTTCAAGGTGCTTCTGTAGTTTAAAAAATACAGGAGATTAACATAGAAATTAAAATTGCCTTTCAGTTGTAATTAAGAGGTATTTATTAATTGTATTTTTATTTATTTATATATATTTTTATTAATATTTATTGTATATTTATTAACTGTATTTTTCTTCATAAACTAAGACTGTGGGGGGGAAGGGGAAGGAAGAGCATGAAGTAGCAGAGGAAGTGTAACTGATCTCTCGCTTCTGCTTTCGCAAAAATTCAATTCAGTGGACATTTTACCTGGAAAACGTATCAATTTATTGCTACCAGAGGAGGAAGATTGGGAGCAACTTTATGAAGTGCTGTAGGGAATGTATTTGCTGGTTAAGAATAAAAAAGCAATAAATAGCAACATAAGGGAAGGTTGTGTAGAATAGAAATGCCCATGTATAGAGGCTGTTGAGTTTATATGTTCTCCTTTCAGAGATACGATTTGCACAACACTGATGATTAAATTAAAAAGGACAAAAAATTATGAAAAGAGCATGGCAAAACAGGGTTAGGAGTTGTCAAGCAAAATACAGTTTCTGTAGAGGGTATGTTATCTGTATTTTGGCTACTGCCACTGTATAGCTTTAGGACAAAAAAAACAGTTGTAGGGCTTTTGGATGTTACTAAAAGTCTGTAGGAAGCCCGTGTCTGAGGAGAGGTGCTGGCAGGTAGAATCCTAATTATTATAACTTGGTGTCCAAGGGGAATGTTTTTATATACAGAAAGAATATTTGGAGTCAAAGGAGAATTATGGATGTGTAGTCTGAACTGCCTAATGTGCTGATAAGGTGACTGTTAATGCTCCCGATCCAGCACCATCCATTTTCACGAGGGGAGGCTCTGACTTCTCTTCCTGCAGGAAACACAGTTGCAGAATTTGCTCTCATCTTGATTTCTCCCAGCTCCTTGGGGAAATGTTGTTAGAAAGTAGAGATTCTGTGTTGGAAACAGTTGCTGTGTTGGGCTTTTAAATGGAAGTTTTTGTCATGTCGTGTTGTGTTTTTTGCGAAGCACCTAGAGTAACAGGTAAGCTGTTTCAAAATTAAATTTGAATAAACAAAACAATACCCAGTCTGACAGTTTTCATAGGAATTGAAGCAAATTTGATTAATAAGATTCAAATTGAGGTACTGAAACAAGCAACTAATTCCATTAGCGACTGCAAATTAATTCTAAGGAACCTCTCTGGAGAAGGAATTAGCATAGGAAGCCCTGCAAATACGTGTACCATTGGGAACAAAGTTCTGGCCTACAGGTGGTGTGATCTTTCACATACTGGTTATCCGTCCCAGATTACAGTCAGTGGTATGGTCTGTAGGAATCTTTCCCAGGATGACCAGGCCAGTGTATGGTATCTTCATCATCCCTGTGCCATGTCAGATAGCCGTGCTGAGCCCCTCTGGCACAGTGTTTGCAAAAAGCAGTCCCGTGGTGCTTCTGTGATGGAAGAAAAAAAGAACAAATCAATGTGCTTTCATCCAGCTTTTTTCCTCCTCTGAGTTTTGTGTAAGTTCTGCGCTAATTTTCTATCAGTTTGAGAGAACTGAGGATGAGCAGCACAAACATGCGTTACTTTAGAAAAGATGCTACTGAAACGGGGTGAAATTCCCTGACGCATTCAGCGTTGAACTCTGATGAGAAGAAAATCAACAGCAGAATAATGTGATATTTGAAAAAAGCTTGACTAGACTACAAGTGCCTTTTCTCCCATTTAGTTCTAAGTAAATACTAGGGTAGCAAATGCCACAGTGAGTAAGTGGTAGGTTCGTGTGTTTAGGCTTTTAAATGGATAATGCTCTCGCTAGGATGCTTGGGTGAGCAGAATACAGCAGGAGAGAACGAGGGACGAGTGTGCAGCTTTATGATGGGGGAAGCGAAGGGCCAGTGTTAAGCGGCCAGCCTGAGGTAACTTGCAAACTGGTATTGAGGCACTTGGCTTAAAAGTGTTCATGTGTACCTGTTGTTTACAGTATACAGTTTACGGCACTGTGAAATACCAGTGTTCATCAATTACAGCTGAACTTCGGGACTGAAGCAGTAGATTTGCAAAATTTTTTTTAGCCTGATAATATCAGAATCCTCATAAAATCAAGCCGAATCAGAGGGTGATTTTTTTGTTGAATTTGTAAAATATTTAGGCCTCGGTGTTCATCCAGAAGGAGTAACAAATCTTTAAAACCATCCATAGTGTTTTGTGTTTGCATCTCTCTCTCTTGCAGTCTGCCTAAAGCACTTGTCCTCTGTATAACTAGTCCTAGTTCTCTTTTCAGACAAGTACAGTGGCAAGTTTGATGCTGAAAAAGTTACTTGGGTGTAATAGGCTTGAATTTGTCATCTTAAGAGCGTGTGGGTATGATTGCTCTTTTGGGGAGCTATCAGAAAGCTACGACTGCAAGATTAGTTTAAAGAAATATTTTTTCAAACCGCAGCAATGATACTTCAAAATTTCTGCGTGAGAACGAAGGAGAAAAAAAATCCCCGAAGGTCAACTTGAGGAAAAGTCCTAGAGAACAGATCGGTATTGCATGAACCTAGCCTGAATTACTTCTTGTTGAGGCATACTTTGAGAGGAGCAGTACTTCCAGGTTGTTTCCTTTGCTGCGCTAGCAGTCACTCATGCTATTAAATCTGAAATCTGAAGAAACAATCTAGCAAACCTTGTTTCTCATTTGGGTAAAAGACAGCCTTTTTTGCTTTATTTAACAGCATCTGCATATGGTATCTCATCTGGAGCTTAACCAACTGTCTTTTTCACCGGTCTGAAAACAAAAGAAGCACCTCTCTAGCTCTAGAAGGAGGCAAGGTGGGCTTTCCGGCCGGTCATCCCTTGGTTTTCATGTACGTTCTCCTTTTCTTTTCTCAGCAGGTATCCCCCAGGCGTTGTAAGCGTGGCTTCAACTGGCATACCTGCAGCAGTAGAAGGAATAGTCCCCAACCCTATGTCTTTATCACACGGCCTCCCTGCTGTAGCCCACCCGCCCCATGCTCCTTCCCCCGGCCAAACTGTCAAACCAGAAGCTGATAGAGACCACCCAAGCGACCAATTGTAGCCTACAAAAACAGCATTCCCAACATCGGAGATTTCAACGTCAGCGTGTGGAAGACAAACAAACAAAACAAAACCCTGGATTTTGATTAAAGGCAAAACCATGAACTTACAGGAGGAGACGATTATTGGTTTAGAAACTGGTCCAATATACAGTATAAAAGGAAAAGGTGGGAGACAAAAAGAAGATTTGGAAACATTTTTTCCTCCGTATAAATTGTAGTTTGTCCCTGTCCAGTGGACTGATTCACTGTTTCTGTGTCCTATGGGTTCTTTGTTAAGCAAGAGAAGTTAGTAGTTAATTATATCATGAATGTACTTGTCTGTGTACAGTTTTTAGAACATTAAAAAGGGTTTGTTTGCTTAGCTGTCAACAAGGAAAAACATAAGGGAGGCATTCAACAAACCAATTTTGAGATTAAAAATCCTTTCTTTTATATTTTAAAACATGCCCAAAAATGAGGCAGTTGGCAAACTTCTCAGGACAATGAATTTTTCCCATTTTTCTTTCTACGCCACACAGTGCATTGTTTTTTCTACCTGCTTGTCTTATTTTTTAGAATAATTTAGTAAACAAAAGAAAAACAGTTTCTCCTAATTTTGGCATGAATTCCCTTATTTCAAAATGAAGACAACCTTGCAAAGAGATTTTGAGGAAAAAAAAAAAAAGGTTTTGTATAAACGAGCATTGTGCTTTTTGTCACCAGTTAAAGTATATATTATTGGTGGTATGCGAAAAAGGCACTAGACTACTGAAAAGTAGCAGCATTTCATTGCCTACATTGATTCCTTCCTGGTAATGTGGTAGGCTAGCAATATTTTTGGTTAAAATCATGTTTGTGACTGTAACCATTTGTATGAATTATTTTAAAGAAATAAAAATCCCAGACAAATATCATATGTGTAAAAATTTTTATTTCTAGTAACTGTTTATTCAACTTTTATTAGGTTTCTTAGCTGTAATTTTTAAACAGATGCTGTCAAGTATTTCATTTCTAGCTTTACTTTGCTCTCTGTTGTTTGTAATACTGTCTTGGAAGCTTGAAAAATAAAAAATAATAATTCTTTCCATACTATTTTTCCCTTTACATTTCGTAAATGTTGATCTTTTTTCCTGTGTTTCTAATGGAGTTTGAAATTAAGATGGATTTTGATTTGTACACCGGCATCATCAGCTACAATACGGTAACAGCATTTATGCCACCACTGTGGGCAGAGCAGAGGAGGTGCAACAGCAACACGACAATAATAATAATAATAAACGTCTTTTGCCGAAGTCCAACATGAGAAGTGTCCATTGTTTTATTTGCTTTTGTGATGGTGGAAGCGTGCAGCAGGACGTAATTGTATTTGCTATATTGAAGGAGTTTGTTTTTTTGAACACGCGCAGAAGTGTTTTTAAGGCAGGTTGGATTTCAGCTGGAAGCTGTTTTGGCCTTTCCTGTGCTCCTGGATAAGATGTCTGTCCTTCATCCCTACGCAGTTTAAAAAGGCAAGACAAAAGTTTAGCTGCTGCAAGAAGGAAATCCAGGATGGGCTAAAGTGAACCTGGACGTAAACCTCCTCGGTAGTCTCTTGTCTATTTGTTCACTATTAATCTGAAGTAGTAACTGTGCACCTAAGGTTAGTGAGCTGTTTTTATGGGATCTATGAAAAGTTACTGTCCCCCGTTCCTGCAGGTCTATAGAGTGGCCTCCACTTCTGTTAGGAAAATGTTAGGAGGCCGCAAGTCAGGAAAGATTGAAACTTGCAGGGTGGTACCCAAGGAGCACTATATAAAGTGAAATTTTATCTCCGTGGAAGAGTGGAGAGGTGTTTGCCTTGAACATTTAGAGCCAAAAATGTCATCCGTTACGATTCATTTGATGGTAAAACCATTCCTATTCCCTCCATGAAACAAAACAGAAAGCAGCCTTAAAGCTGCGAGTTATCCCAGCAAAGGCACTTCCAACAGCTCCGTGGCCAAGAACTTGCAAAAAACCCGAATGCGGTCTCCTGCAGCTGAAGTAGGATTTCATATTTCATTGGTAATTCATGTTTTAAGATGCTGCTTTGTCAGGCTGGAGATGCTGCTTTAGCATATGTAAAACAAACATTTAACATCTGGCTGCTGAGAATCGCTGACAGTCATATTTGCAACCGAATTTCCTGAGGAAAACCAAGAGGTTTTTTTTTTTCCTTGCATCAGTTTGGACGTGGCTTATGTAAGTAAGCTTTGTTTCCAGTGAATCAATAAATTGACGAACTAGAAATGAAGGCACCAGTATTTATTGCATGCAGTTCTCGGGCGCAGTCCTGAAGCTTGCTGTCCTTCAACTGCGTATTTTTGAGCCATCATCTGTGCTTGCTCAGGCACAAGCTTCTTTGGGATTTGAGCCTGAAATACTGCACTGATGGGTGGGGAAGGGCATCGCCACTGTGCTGGTAACAAGTTCAATGGTTTTATGCTAGTGCTTGAAATACATCTGTCGGTCTGACTGGTGGAGAGTAATCCAGTTCCCTGCTTCTGGAGCAGAAAGGAAACGCCACCCTGGCAATGACAAGACCGATTGGTACTGACTTCTGGGTTATGGTCTTGAAAAGCTGAATTAAAAAAATAATTAAAAAAAAAAGGCTTGGAGTAAATGACTAACTGGAAAAGCGTACCCTACTAAACGAAGGCTGTTAGGCCAGGCTAACCTTTCATCTTTTACAACTGCTTTTGTTGGGTAGTGGAAATGTGATTAGATTTCCTCTGTCTGGAAAAGGATGTGCTAAATAAAGTTTAGACAGAAGAAGACGCAGTTAGTGGGAAAATGTAAAGTGGGAAAGGCAGTGGCAGCAGAGGGCTACTGAGGCAGTGTTGAAAGGTGAAAGAGGAGGTAAGCAAAGTGCCTGCCTCAAACAGTCAGGATTTTTTTTGGTGCTGTTACTTGCATTAAGGATCTTGGCCAAGAAGGAGGCCAACCACTGAAACTGCTGCTGGCTCAAAGGTTGTAGGCGTCACCAGTGCACAGGAGGCTCTGGAGCCTGCACAAGAATTGGACGGTATCAAAGAATGGGCTGTTAGGAGCGGAAAGATACCAGTTGTGCAAATGCAAAGTCGGGTAGTTGCAAGTCAAAACAAAAACTTGGCAGAAAAAGGAGCCATAGTGTTTTCCCATGGTAGGACTGATTGATTGCCACTGTGGGGCAGCCGTGGAAAAGAACGGTGTGATGGCAGAGGCATCTGGCACAGCATTTTCGGTAGGGATGAGAATGGATCAGAGATGCTACACGGGACCTGGAGCGTTTGATCTGTAGTTTTGGTCACGCGTTTTCGAAAGTGTGAGCTCGAGCTGGAGTCGGCAAAGACCGGCTCCCAGAACGACTGGAGGTGCGGAGGGCCTGTCATGTGAGAGGAAACGAGAGTAACTCGGCTTTTTCAGCTTAAAGTGAAGGCTGAGTTGGGGAAATGACTGTAAATAGTAAATGCTGAGGAGGAGGGAGAAATCTGAAAGAAATGCTGGTATATGAACAGACAAGCATAAATGGGGGTTAGGAAAAGATCTCTGTCAGCAGGGAGGTCCTGGGACAGGTTTCCCGCTGGGGTGACTGGGAGTCAGTCCTGAAGTCCCTGCAGCTTGGGTTGAGGTTTTTATTCTGGTTTTGTGTTTGGGGTTTTGTTGGGTTTTGGTGAGGGTTTTTTTTTTATAACTTTGTTTTTATAATCCAAAGTGTGAGAACATTGTTTAAAGGTCATACAAGGTTGCTACCAAACCAACAACTAGAGGCCTTTTCCATTCAGGGTAAAACACTTCAGCTTCCTTTATAACAAGCCTCAGGGCTTTTTCCTTTAGTATGTTTTTTTTTGAGAAAATGCCTTATTATTTTCTTGTCCAGCCTTCCACCTCAAATGATTAAGGCTGGCTTTCCAAATGGCTGTGACTGCTGTAGTCTGGCTGGTACCAGTTTACTCCTTGCCTCAGAATGAAAGGTTTTCTTCTCGTTTAATCTCAGTAGATGCTTCAATAATGTCAGTTGTTCTGCTTGAAGGAGAAGGCAGCACTGCCAGTATTTCCTTTATTCAGTTCACTCCAACCTTTCTACCTTTCGTAAATTGAAAAAAAAAAAAGGGGGAAAAAAAAAGCAGTCATCGGTTTTAAGGGCAGAGAGTAATATTAGATCATTTTGTCTGACCGCTTAGTAAAGCCGTTAAATGTGATATGCTTCTTCATTAAATCTGATACTGTGTTTTGACTGAAGTAAATCTTTCAGAAAGATTTCTAGTCTTTATATTAAAATGTCAAGCAATGGGGTTTTGCCATTTCCTTTGATAGTTTGTTTAAATGGGGGATAACCGTCACTATAATTTTTAAACTGGTTTATTTAATTTGGCTTTCCCTGTCTCTAAATTCCAGTTATTGTTTCGTGTTGAACATGAGGTCATGTAGGCTGACTTGAATTTAGTGAGCATGTCACATTTTAGCCAATTTGCCTTTGTACTGAGGTCAGTGACACATCTTCCAGGAAGACCAAAATATGTTATTCATCTGTTTTCTTTTCCAGTTTCTTTCATTATACTGTACATCCTTTCCTTTGTGGCTCTGTATTTTTGTCCTTTCGAATTACGTAGTCCAATATGGTTATCTTCTGCAGATGAAATTGCAGGATTTCTCATCTTCTCAGACTTTCAGCTATTGTCTTCTTGCCTCCACTGACTTTCCGATTTCCTTGGTAAACTATTTTCCTGCAAAGTCACAAGTGCTTGAAGAACTTGATTAATCCTCTTCTCGGTCTTCAAATTGCATTTGCCTAGGTAGCACCTCATTAATAGCAAAAGCTCCACGCTGAGTAGATGCTCAACGCAGTGGTCCCACTTTCATAGTCCAAGTGCTCGCTTTCATCCCACCATCTGCACCCATTGTGTGTCTGCCTCTTGCAGAACAGACCTTATCTGGGTCTCATACCTTGTGTCGGGCTGTTCGTCCCTCAACATCTGCCTCCTGTCCTTCTTCCTTGTTTCCTTCTAGCATTCAGGGGACCTGGCACGTTACTTTTAGAATTCTTCCCTTTTTTAGAAGGAATGTCCTTTAGTTGGTTCTGCTTTTCATCTGTGAGTTCCAGCTCAACACAGACCAGTTGTTTTTCAGCTCTCTCCTTGGCTGACCTCCATGCACACTACCTCGCTAAACCCATATCCAATATTGTATTTTTCATGTCCACTTTTGGGTTTGGGATTGCCCAGTTGGTCTTTTTTTATGCAGTTCCTCATCTGGAGTTTCCTTCCTTCATTTTCTGTACTACAGAAACAATTATGGCTCTTCAAATCTAGTCTCAGCGCTTTTTCTTTGCCTTTACATTTCTGCTCAGAGTCATAACGGAGTGTTTTCTTGAAGGAGCATTGTTTGTTTTGGGGGGGTTGTGACACTGTGTCAAGACCACCATGAACAGACTGAAGTATGTCCTTAGGATGATTAGAGGCATTTGAGACATTTCCAAGATGATGTAGATCATTCTCCGAGTGTGCCAATCCGTTGAAGACATTTGTTACTTGCACAATCTTTAACTACATATCTATCCCCCTTCTTTCATGTGTTGCCTAAAAAGGATAAGCGATTGCCAGTTGGAAGCGTTGATGATCTGCTCAAGAAATAAAGTAAGGAAGTTTAAAAGAAAATACATTTAAATACTTGAATATGTTTTGAGTTGCAAAGATTTAAAGTAATAAAAAGGAGCAAAATTATTAGCTTAAATTTCCACAAGAACCTTTTTTACGTATCAAGTTTGATGTATTAGAAGTAGACAATTAACGTGTCAATGTGACAGTGCTATTTCTTCGTCTGTGCTGTGAAAGTAGGGTCCTTGTATAGTTTGGGAAAAGCTTATGGAGCTGGTCCTCCCTGGATAAACCCTAAGAGTTAGGGCAGCAAATCAACATCTAAAAATAAATCTCCTGAAGAGCTGACATCTCAGACTTGTGTTTCCAACCCCCTCCGGCCATTTTCAAAATGTCCCACCCGATGCAATAGATTGAATTCTCAAGCTAGTTGCCTCCGACACAGCTGTCGGCTTCACAGCATATTCCCCTTCCCGGGAACTCGGCAAGCAGCGGTACTTGCTCTTCAGCGCACTTAAAAGCATCAGAGTAAATCCCATTTAAGTCTCCTTTGCCGTTTAGTAGGATTTCAGTTAAGCCCTTGTGTAAAGTTACGTACGAGCTGTATTTTACTGTTCTTAAACCACAACAGAAAGAGAATCTGGTTTTGGTGTTTTCCAGTAATGTATTTGCTGTTATCAGCACCAGTAGTTTTCACATTAAAGTGGAGTCAGGGGACTTCCAACGTCGTCTTGCTATGGGTTTTTGGTCATTTTGCTATTTGCTCGCCCATGTTTTTTAAAGGCCTAGTGTGTGTGAAATGTGTTTATCATGTTAGGAAGTTATGGTGATAGATTTATTTTTATCTCTTAAGTTATAGCCATTTGGAATTAGCTCCGAAGCCATGCACTCCAAGCGTGAAGTGGAAAGCCTGTCCTTTGAAACAGATTGCTGAAAGTAGAGGTTTTCAAGAATTCATATTCTGAGCAGCTGTCTTTTTTTTTTTTTTTTCTTTTTCCTTTCCGACTGCAGACCAACCATTTTAAGCGCAGGATACAGCCCTCGTATTGCAAGAAACACAGGTAAGAGATGAAAAATCTCCACTGTGACTCAAAGCTCATTTTGAGAGGTTTTCAGCCTCTGTAAATTCAAAGTATAAAGGCACAGTTTTGCATCATGTAACTAGTAGCTGAGATCCGATCCCATTTTACAGAAAAATGAGTCTTAAGTCTGTTGAAATTTCATATTAAATTGTGACCCCTTGGACTGTGGCACACATCCCGCTTGAATGTATCATATGTATCCCGGACCAAAATGTGTCATTCCAGTCTTTCCCGAGGACACAGGCTCTGGGACTGAACCCTCACCATTTGGAGAACTCTCTTTAAGTGTTATGTCCAACATTGCTGGAAGTAGGACAAGGTTTCTGATGTTGCTGTGATCCCCAAAGCATTTTAGTTTTCATCTGCAATTAATTGTCAGTGGAGCTACCAGTGACTCCCAGTAGCTTGTGATGTATTTGTGAAAGACAGCTGTCAGTTCGGATCTAAGCAGACACCACAGGTTTGCCTTTGAAAAGGCTGTTGACTGGTCATGAGATGGTGGCTGTTCTTGAATCTAGATTCATCTGTCTGGGCTTTTTTCGGCTTGCCTTCTGTGACCTAAGTGAAACGTTCAGAGGAATAGCTCCCCACGTATATAGTCTTCCCAATTAAGTGCCTGAGGTTACAGCAGAATAAACCAGGGACAGTCTCTGCGCATCCGAGTGTGTCTGGTGTAAACTTCTCATGGCAATGAATCGTAATTTCCTAGTTTCAAAGTGGCTTCATTACTTAGGAAATGCACGCTATAGAAAGGAAATGCCATCCAGAAGAGGTACTTCTGTGTACTGCTTCTTATCCCCTCTCTCTCCAGATACCTACAGCCCGCTGAAAATCCATCCCCAGAAGACACAGAAGGATGAAACTTCTCCAACCTGTGGTGCTGTTTTTGAAAAACTACTTTGATAATCCACATCTGATAATTCATCCCGAATATCTATTATTGTGAGGTTTAAAACTCCAAATGTTGGAAACGCTTTTAAACAGATGCTTAGGCTCAGCTCCATCAGCCTCTGAAATCCCTTTGGGGAGGTAGATTCCTGGGTAGAAAGGTTGATGTTTTGTTGTTTGTGATACGTTATTTTTTAAAAATTATTTTTTAGTATGTTCATTCCAGGGGTCTGGCCTTTCAGAAATGCAGTGTCTGCTCAGGCTGGGGAGGGAAAGTTTGCCTGCTGTAGCCTTCGCCTGGTTGAATGTGTCAGGGGATAGAAATTGCAGTCTGACCCTCGCAGTAAGTCAAATATATGAAAATGTAATAGAAGAATGTAATGTAATAATGTGCTTTCCATCTGAGAAGCCTGAGCTCGTGGAGGCGCCGAGCGGCAGCTGCTGCGGTACCAACCCAAACCTTTGGCTTCTAAGCTTGTTTCATGCCAACCTCTGCATTTTACAATAGGAACGAAGTCAGATGCTGAACTGTTGTTTTCTCAAATTCCCTTCTTGAAAATCCCTTGCTGCTCGCTGTTTCAAGCCAGGGCTGTATTCTGGCTCTGGAGCATCTGGGCTGCGATACATGAGCTTTTCTACCGATTTCTCTGCTAAATTTAAGAACTGCAGGTGATCTGGTTTGTGATTGTTATATATGCTGTATTTTTTTTTTAATTGCTACTACCTCCTTCTGCTCTTTTCCTCCAGGATCTGGGAGCTGATGGGCACTTTGGATGACAAAGGCACAAAAACACCGACGATCTCTCCGCAATAGCCACTAGGTGGCAAAACAGACACTTCGTGCATCGAAACTGCATAGCGAAACCCCCGTTAGAACAACGTGCTGTGCTTTCCCTGCGACCGTTTTAAGCCGCCTCTATAAATATTATTTTTTATAAGCTATTATGGCATATTTAGATACTGCACACGGAGAATCTTCAGTTTAAAAGCTGTAAATGCTCCCATTCTTAACTACGTATCGGTCTTTCGGGGTTTAAGCCTGCCCAGAGCATTTCAGCGGCAGAATTTGCCATCATATCACAGAGTTTGAAGAGGGTAATGTATAAAACAGCCTGGTGAGACTGTTAATAAAGCTGTGTCAGTCCTGGCTCACCTGTGAATCACAGTTCAGGTGTCATTTCCCTTCTTAAATTACAGACGGAGTTGTTCAGGATAGAGGCTCTGTAAATGGTTTCTTGTATTTATAAACACATAAATGAATATTTGAAGATAGTCCCTGCTCCAAATATTCTGCAGGCACACATATGAAGGCTCGTTAAAAAACAGAGGGGAAATATAGACACCCTAGGCATTTTCTAAAGCCTGGGCATAGATTACGCTGTTTGTTACCCTGACTCTATGAGATTTTGTCCTCTGTGGAACACGGCCTTGTGCTTTTGCCTACTGGAGTTGTCTCAAGTTACAGATTTCCATCATGGTCTGCTTTTTTGTTTTCTCAATAGCTTTCAGGGGCCCTCACAGGGAAGTTTCCAGTTCCCTCCCTATGGTGACAGCAGCGTTCTTGGCTGGCTCCTTTCAGACATCTTTCACGCATCCCAGCCTGTCCTGCCCTTGTTGTCCTGTTCCCTAACAATACTACTTGCAGCTGTGCATCTTACTGTTCTGCTGATCGTACCTTTTTTGGGTAGTGGTACCTCTTCTTCATAGATGCTGGGACGTCAAACTCATCCGCTGCACACCTAGGTCCTGTGATGGCCTTCAGTGGCATGTTCACTCCCTCTCCCTCGGCAAAGGTTTTGCTTGGAAGAGCAGAGACCTTGTTTTGCCCCAAAAGGATGGTCTGAAATATCATGTTTTGGAAGGTGGTGGGAATTTCCTGTTCTGGAACGATGAGAAACATGGGCAGAATTAGATTTCCCCTGCTTTTTTCCCTGTCTCTGGCGGACCGAACATTAAAGTCTACGTGTTAAAATTAGGCACAAGATCAATGGCAATAGGTCGGGTCTAAGCAGAAACAGTGGATGCGAAGCAGATTTCTGACCAGTCATTTATTAATGGAGAAATGCTCTTCTGAATGGAAGGCTATATATAATGCTATGGAAAACACAGCACGATGCTTGTCACCTAAGCATCATAATGATCATGTGGCCACACTGAGGTTTCACAAAATATTGGAAATCTGGATTTTGCTAACTTTTGAGTACTTGCCTTCAGAATCTTAGTGCTGATATTCTAATATTTGTATTCATAATTTCATTTTTAGTTCTTGTGGCTTCAAGCAGTTCTGGCTATTTTAATGGTGTGATGGATCTGGTGAAGGTGAGTCTCCCGTTGCCGCTGCCTGGAGGCAGGAGACTTCGTTGTAGGTGGAAGGGTAGCTGGAGGTCTGAGAAGTGCTGCTGGGCACTACCCTGATTTCAGAACAAAAAGCACAGGGTGCTTAGAGCTCAGTTTAAGCTGCCCACCATGGTCCCTTGGATGCCTACTCAGGTCAGACCCAGTGCTACCGGGTCCTGTTTCCATGTGCTGTAGCAGAGAGCTGCAGTTGCAGTGCCCGGGTCAGGCACTTTCCATAGATAATCTGAGTATGACTCACTGCATGATAAGAAAAAACAAATATCCCCAGGCCTTTCTTGTGATATGACAGTTTTCAGCCGTAGAAGCTGACTTCCTGGGGTGTCCTTCGGTTTGCAATAATTTCCTGTGAGGCAAAAGCAAAAACAAATAACCTGTTAATGAAGTAACAACATGTTTTCCAAGAATGTTAAATATATAAAAATGGTACTGGAATTACAACAGATTGACAACATGTATTTGTCTTTGATACACATGAGAAACATGAATAGCTTTGTAATATAACCTGGTGGTCCCAGTTTACAGCAAGGGTAATATATTTGTTATTTATAAAGGGTTAACCAATGATTAACAGACATTACAATTAATGGTTAATTGATTGTTGTAGACGCAGTTCACACATGCCTTGCAGCTAGCTGTAACATTGCATTCACGCTGTAATGTATTTATAGCAGTTATTAATCACGCACTAGTGTTTTTTAAATGTTCTCATTTTACTAGGTGTAACCAAATTTTCAATAGCACCTCAGTGAACTTGAATTCTGCCTTCACATTAGCAAAAGGGAAAATATAAGAAAACGGTAACTTGGCCTTGCTTTCTTTAACATGAGGAAACCATCAGCTGCGTAAATTGGAGGCACTATCACATTATGAAAGCAATTTTGAGTAAAACATGCCATTTATGGAAGAAGCACACTTAAAGATTTTTGTAATTACAAATATTTGTACTGTTAAGTGAATTGCATTGAAGTATTTGTTGTTGTTGTTTTATTTCCCTGGAGGACTCTTCTGTAGTGGGAGCTTTGTTATGCTGGTAAATGTGCCTGAAAGCTTTATAATGTACTGATGCATTGTAATGATAAATAGATCTGGTTAAGTAGTAAAGATCAAACACACAATTAAACAGGCTGTAATATACATCTTGCTGAGCAAGGGAAAACTATAGTGGAATCAGTAAAGATGAATACAAATGGTTTTATTGAACTAAGCAAAAAATATTTTCTTATGCCTACAAAATGAGAAATCTGGCCTGATACTTGCATGAACAGAGTTATAAAGTGCTTAATCAGATATAAAATATCTTTAAGATGTTCAGCATTTACAATCAACAGACAGGGCTCTCTCCAACCGCTCAGAGTAATAGAGATGTGCAACAAACCAGAGGTTAAGCAAATCAGCATGGCGTGGGATCGCTGGGAGAGGAGCCTGGGCACAGCAGGCAGGGCTCGCAGGTCTGACACAGCAGTAAAATTAACAAAAACATGTTGCACTTGACAAAAAGATTAGAACTGAATATTGGCAGCACCTGCTCCCATTGTCCAAAACGTCCTTTCCTAGAACCTTTCCCAGCAGGGAGGCTGGCTCACGCTTGGTGAGGCCACAGAGGTTTCACACTTCTTACTGCCGTTTGCTGTTCCAAATACCAGGAGAAAATGTGACTCAGACGGCGCATGCTGGAAGAGGGAAACATGGCTGTGCGTTACTTGAGAGTCACAAAAATAAACCTTTAGCATAAAGGCACTGAGGGGAACTTTCATTCAAAACGCAGAGCAGTACCCATGCAACCTCCTTGCAGATTATCCTTGTCCATTCCAACTTTGAATGACTCTGAAGGGTGTTTTAAATGAATTTCCTTTGCAGGGGTACCCATAGCCAAGTCAGCGCAATAGGAATTTCAGAGCTCATTGTACAGATGCTACGGTGAAATAACTCCTAGAGGAGTTAGAATTAGGCAGGATACAACAGCCAGAAGAAATACTAATTCTCCTGGATCGACTTTATGTGAGCTCCTACCCTACACAGTGCTTTGCCCACCTGGAATAGCATAAGCCATTTAGGTTCCTTTGCAGTGTCTGGGTATTAGCAAAACTCAGGGGAGAGACCAAATCCGCCTTCACTGGTGCCAACAGCCAGAACTCTTAAGCCTTGTGCACACTAGCCAATTATCATGTAAAATCCCCCTAATGCTCACCAAGTTCTGCTGTAACACCAGGAACCACCTAGCAGACAAAAAGCGTCCGCTCGTGACGTGGACTACTGCAAACGTATTTCCCAAGGATGTACAGCATGGTACGTTCCAGCCAGCAAACCCGTTATTTCTAGTTTACCTTGTGCTGCTAACTACTAAAAGCTTTGCATGGCCTCCAGGAAGCCGGGCTTATTTTATGAGAAGCAGGGGAGTAGTAAATGCTTCCAACCTCTGGAGTTTAAGAGAAAAAGGGGTGAATGGGAAAGTGGTGTGCCCCCATGCATCTGGCGTCTCGCAACCTGAGCTACGGGTGTTGCTCAACGCAAAGAGCCATATAGGAGTTCTCGGGAATACATGTGATAATAGAGCTGGTTTCTTCTTTGTAAGAAAACTTATTTCTGTCCCAAGAACTGTGTGTCACTCTGCAAAGATATTTTGGTGTCTAACGGCCACTGAGGCATCTAAATACCTTTATAAATCTGGGCTTCAGTCCTAATTGTGTTGATGCAGTCCACAATGTCACTGGGTTTGCACGGCAGGCACCAGATCGGAATTGACTGTGGAGAGAAGCACAGCCCGGCAGCCACCGGGTTTGATTTAATTGGGTTGAGCTGGGTTATGGTCCCTCGATATAGGTATTTTTTTCCTTGTTGAAAAACAATGTGTCTGCCAAGGCCGGAACGAAAGCGGGAGCTGTCTGGAGGTGAAATTGCAGACTGATGGGGACAACCCTGCTCGATGGGAAGTAGACTCTGAAGGGTTTTGCGATGTCTGTCAGTTTATACCATCTCTTCGTCACAGAGTTTGCAGTCCAAAGATTATTTTGGATGCTTGCCTATTCCCAGAAGCTCCGTGTGCTCGGAACAATTTCAGCTCTGCGTTAAGACAATAATTATAATCAAATCTCATGCTCCGCTGCCTCAGCCAGTCACCTCCATGGAGCAGATGGGAAGGGGGCTCATATCAGCAAGGGTCTTCCCTCCCAGTGTATAACTGGCCTGATGTCTTCAGAAAGGGCTTTTCTGTTTTTCCTTTTGGCTCCCCTCTACTTCTCCCATGGCATCAGGGACAGGCTGCAGCTGGAAAATCGTGGACAGGGTTTGAAGTGTGGGGAACGAGAAAGTTATTTTGTCTGCTGCCTGTCTGCTGCTTGTTCACACATCCCGGCTGCAGAGAAAGCCAGGCTGGGAGCAGGCAAGTGAAGGAACCTGGTTTTTTGGTAGTCCCTCCTGCATCTGCTCATCTTCAGTGTCAGGTCTGAGACCCGCCGCTGAGCTCAGCCTGGTTGGTTAGTCCAAGTCCTGCATTCCCAGAAAGCTTGGGTCAGTTGTGAGAAGAACAGCCGTTGACCTGCAAATAGGTGTTGTGCTATCCTGCCGCGGCAGGCATGGCTGTGAGCACGCATGGAAGTTGCTGCTGTGTTGACAGTGCTGTGCTGAACTGATTAATTACCCCGTACAGCATAAACACAGGGGCACACACAGCTCGTGAGTTCACCGCTTTGGAAGGCTGTCCCTCAACGCATCCGTCCCTCCAGCTTCCTCTGTAAGTCAGGATTAAGGCGAGATGTGAACAAGTCTCTTTTGTTGGATGGTCCCTCTGTGCTTTCTCACCTCAACCAAAAAAGCAGGAGGGTGCCTGCTCAGCTCTGGTGCCATTTAGACCTCCAAATGATGTGTTAGGTCTCCAGCAAATTACAAATTGAGGGAAGAGGTGTCGTTTGGGAAAATTTTCCTGGAATGGGGACAAAGCTGCTGAATTGACTGGGTGCCCATTTTAAAACGCACACCTCCACTGCATGTTGGGTGGCTTTCATTAACAGCCCAGCCGGTGCTGTGTCACTGGTGCATACCGGTCGCTCAAATGCTTGAGATGGACGAGCACCTCGCAATCCCCCTGTGTTTGGTTTTCATGCAGTGCTCCTAAAGCAGGCTGGGAGTGAGGAGCCACTGGTTACCAGTGCTGGTCAGACCCAGGTAGGATAATTCAGCTCGTTCACCTGGAGCCGGCGGTATGAGATTGCCAGGTGCTCACGGGGAAGTCAAGACACAGCCTTAGGACTCGCACAGCCTTCACTCACCCCCTTGATGGAAAGTCCCAGGGATTTGATGTTTTTTATTTGATTTTCGGCAATGGCTGATGATCTCCTTGGTACCGTAGCTCTTCTATATTTTATTTTCCATTTTGGCTTATTAGAACAGGAAATTACATATAAACATTATGTGGAATAGCTGCTGAATGTTTGAATCTTTACTGCTCTCTCATGCTGCATCTTTAGTTGTCACTGATTTTTTTTCCCCTCCACTCTTTTTTCTTAAAGGCTAATGAGGCTGACTGTGGCTTTCTGCATTACACTAGTTACAGAGGTTGTTACTGCATCCTGTTGTACCCCGTGACTGCTATTAATAAGATGTTTGTTCTCTCGGAGGTGATTGCAATGATTGTTAAAGTAAAAAAACCGAGCTCTGTGCAGCCTCTTTTCCCAGATTTGGGATTTTCACCAAATTTGTGATGGTGTTTTAGATCTGGATCCTTGCCTTACTCACATGGCTGTCTGATTCACAAAAGCACCTCTGGGGAGTATTTAAGAAATGCTCTGTGTTTACAGGAAAGGGGCAGGCAGCACCCACACGACTGCAGAGGACCGTATTTATCCAGTGACTCAAAAGCCCAGACTTGGCAAAGTCTTTGCAGATTTTGCAAGACCTTCAGTGGCGAGCTTCCCTTTTACAAACCCAGAGAATCTCCTGCCTGCCACAATGCCTAGCCACCAAGGCGATCTCCTCACTCCCGGCTGTTTTCACATCACGCAGGTTGCACCCTGCAATCCCAAAGAGGCGACCAGTGAGCTGTGTCACAGGGATGGACCTGATGCAAACACTTCCAGGAGCTGTTTACAGAGAGGTCTATAAAACTATAGTGTTGTTAGCTCTCTTGACTTCATCGGCCAGGAAAAGCTTGTGGGATCTCGTGGTTATTCCAACAAGGAGGAGAAAATGATGACACCGAGGAGGAATGCAGCCCTCAGCCAAGACGGCGGGCACGCTACCTCGCTGCTCTTCTCTGGCACATGACCCCCGCACTCATTCACGCCGGGCTGCCAGCCGCCTTCTCCTCTCCCAAATTCTCCCATCGTCTCTGCCCTCCTCCTCCTCCTTTTCCACAGACCCACAGGCCCCCCCCCCATGTGTGCTCCCCACGTGTGCTGCAGTGGGGATGCGGGGCGAGGGCTGCTGCTGGTTTAGCTCTTGGCTTCACGGAGGTGATCAGCTATTTCTTGCTCTTTTCTTAAATGGTGTGCGGCAGGCTCACATCCACGCTCGCGGAAGCAGCTGTCTTGATGAATATTTGCCCAAACCATTACGCTATCTAGCATTTAGCCTGCAAAAAGGCCCAGCACCATTTGCATGGTAATGGAAGGCTTTCTCAGAAATGTTTTGGAAGCAATCAGCTAAACTAATAGGATTTTATGTAAACCAATCTCTTTCTTTAAATCAGGGTGGGTTTTTTTTTTCTGGAGAGAAGGGTAAGGGCTTTTTAATAAATGCAAATTGATATTCCAATGAAAATGGAAATGAGAGAAAAAGTTCATCGCCGGGGTAAAATGCTGCGACTTTGCTCTAGCAGCAGCTTTGCGTGTGATTCTCTGCACATCCCCCAGCAGCCACACCGAATTTCTGAGGTGCTGAGGCATGGCGCAACAAGGAGAAAAGCTTTTTTCCACTTTTAGGCTATCGTGAGACATAGACCGGGTTGGACTTTTCATCACTCCATCAAAGCTGCGCTGGAGGAGCAGCAGGTTTCTCCAGTCCTGGACCTCTGCGGAGGGTCACGGCAAGTGGGCACAGAGAGGAGGCTGTGGACGAGTGGGCTCTGTTGTTATTGCTCATTTCTGTTGTCAATCAGTAGCTCTGGTACTCTGTAACTTGAGCTTTTTGTACCTTTCCAGCAGGATTTGAGAACAGTAAAGGATGAGAAGCGCTCAGAAACCTGATTCATGTCGTGTGCTCAAAGCTCTGCTTTTAAGATAAGTGCTTTGCACTGGGAAATTGCTCACTGCATTCACCTACTACCAAGGGCTTTTGCTGCAAACCCCAAATGCTTTCTCACTTGGGACACAGCTGAGGTAACTCTCTTGGCCCTGCTCCCGCTTGCCTCGCTGTGAAAGGGCCTGATAACGTGACAGCAGATTGTCTGCGTGGAGTGTGGGCTGGCTGAGATCGCTGCAGTCAATCATCTAGCTGTTTTCTTGTTTATATAAAAAAAAAATAAATTAAACTCTGACCAGTCTGTAGACATGGTGGTACTGCTGGAAGTGCTGTTCGAGGAGACTCAGGCCAGCGAGGGTCAAGCATCCAGGAGGGTTTCAGGTGAGAAACTCTCACCCTGTGAGGCTGAACCTGAATTTGGAGCAGCAGGGTTTCAGGCTTGTCCATCCTGTGTAGCAAAAGTCAGCAAATCTAGGTGGGAGAGAGGTGTGATGAGTTCCCAGGGCCTTGGAGAGCACGTGGGCAGCATGGACGTGCCGAGCATTAGCCTGGTGGGGTCATACGCCCACGAGCCCTGTCACAGGGTGCTGTTTGAACTTGGCTAACAGCATAAAAGCATCAAACAAAAAAGTATGCAGGAAGTGATGTA
>NW_008825538.1:4570075-4592703 GCF_000699105.1 Pygoscelis adeliae | reverse complement strand
CATTTACTGTTAGGTGATACCAGCAAGGTATGCAAACCACAATCGGGAAAGGTAAATAGGCCAAGATGGCATACGGTCCCTTGGAAAGTCCCAAACATCTTGGCTGGGAGGTGGAGAAAACAAGTGATTTGCTACAGTGCTAGGCTTGATCTTGTGGTATGCTGTGACTCTGGGTGCAGCAGCGGCCACAGAAATGGGAGGCAGTCTGGTGTCAGGAGGGACGCGTTTTCATGGGGCAGTGGTGGCTGAGGAAAGCAAGGAGCAGTTAGTACCTTATCAAACTGATACTGATTTAAATGTACCGCCCTGGCCTGCCAGCGTCTTTAATCAAGTTCATGTCCTGCTGTCCTACTTGCCAGCGGCACTGTGGGTCGCTAATGAATTGCTCCCCACAGTCGTGTCTGGAAGCCGGTACCCCAGGTCAGCTGGAGGTGTGCTCATAAACCAGCTGGAGGGTAAAGACAGGCATTTGTCCACAGTGTGCTGGCTTTGATGGCAAAGCTGGTGTAAGAAATACCTTCCTCCCTCCAGCCACTTTTCCCTGACCCTTTATTCGTGCCAAGACAGCTGTTGGTGGTGCTATCCTGTAACCGGATCGCTGAAATGATTTGGGGTAAATATTCGTAAAAGAAATTATTTTGAGGGTTTATTTTTAGCATGTATCACTTCAGTGTCAAAGGCTGGCACAGAATTCCTCCACAGTAATTCCTCCTTTGAGATGGACTCGCTCTGTGACTTCAGTGCGACAGAAAGACCTTGCTCAAGTTTTGGTCTTTGGTGCAAGAAGACAAGGTCTAATCAGTGTCCCATGGTGTGAAAACAAAGGTCTGACCTACAAATATGCCTGGTGAGTTATTATTAGGCTTGCCTGAAAATATTCAAGTTTTAATCCAACAGTAGAATCCAACTTTACAACTCGAAGAGTCAAATCTAAGATATTAAATGTGCATTTATTCAAATATGTTTTCATATTTGAAACCATGTGAAACAGTATAAGTAACATCAGAAGAAATAGTATGTGTTTTTACAGAGTGTAATCTTTTTTGAACCTCCCTAACTGAAAACCGTCCCAAAAGAGCAAGAGAAGAGCATGGTGCTTTGGCAATCCACATTTCTGGTTAGATGTTTTCCAGATATAATACTGCATTTCCAGACATTGCAGATAACACCAAGTAGATTATTAAACTGAATATTTAAACTGTTACATGGTTTAAATGCTTTGTGAGTTTGTCTGCGCTACATTAAATTTATGTGAGTAAAAAGTCATTCTTGAATTACAAAATCAAGTAGTTTTTGCTCGCCTGACATCTCAATCCACTCCTGGAGATAAATTCACTGGGGCCTTGGAAAGTTTGTTTAAACAATTCAGACTCTGGCAGCTATAATTTGTTTTATTTTGGATTTATAGCATTTATTGAATACTATAATCTCAGCATTCAATAAAAATACTACTGAAGTTTCAAACTGCATCAGATTTTATATCTTTTAAGCAAGAAAGTAAAATAAACAGAGTATATCCAGAAACCAATCCTGATACTGACAGGGGATATTAAAACAATTTTAAAATCAATCAGAAATGTTCACTTGAAAATTTCTTTAATGGAAAATGCAGTTTCTGCAAAAAATAATATTCCAGCTTTGATTGGTAAAATGGAAACAAAATCTTTCACCATGGTTTGGATCTACCAGAATAAGAATAAAAATCTCTTTTTAAAAGTGAATCCAAACTCTTTTGGGAGTGGCTGCCTCCAGTTTAAGATTTGTGCTTAAGCTGGCTCCTGTTAGCTGTGGATCAATGCCACTTATAAATGGGGTATGCCAACAAAGCGTGGACAGCCCTGGAAATTCTCCTTCCCACTGCTTTTTCCTTACATCTCTGATTTACTGCTCTCAGGATCTCTCTGCTAGCTGTGTGAATGGTAGACGTGGGGAAGGAATTTTCTATTAATCAACCAGTCGCTGATAGAAACACCTAAGCAGTTAGTGTTTGTGCTTTTCATCATGGCAGGAATTTTGGAGGAAAAAAGGCAATTTGAAGTCTTCCCATTGGAAGGGAGAAGCAAGGAAGGGGTGACGTTCTCCAAGTACAACAAGCTGCTTACGTACTAGTAAGGTTTTGTATTTCATAGCAAGTTTTCAAACCTGAACCCCGGTATGGTTGTGTGGAAGACCACCCACCAATAATGGGAACACGTGCACCTCTGTGTTGCTCAGAACATCTGTCTTTGAAATTTTGAGATCTTTTCCCTATTTGATTCAACATTCATTTGTGTCCCTTTGAATTGTCAGGGTGTTGAATTGCCCTTGTCTAGTTTGTCTGCCTCCCTGGATGAAAGACGTCTCTCCTGGTTCATGATGGTTATAGGACTCCTGGGATATCCTGAAGTTATTCCTCCAGCTGGGAGGAATTTGTCAATGCTGCATAGTCCACACAAAGAACCTGGCCAGCAGACACAACTGAAGATGTGAAGCACCCCTTCCTTGCTTCTCCCTTCCAATGGGAATACTTCTGTCATAGTTTACATGAAAAAGATACAAGATACTCCTACAGGATGGAGAGGCTACTTTTTAATGAAGGAATGACTTAAATCAGCAAATCCTGCTGGCAACGAGACAAGCTTTGCTTCCTTGTTTTTGTCATGTAATGTTGAAGCAATTTAATACATGAAAACAATATTCCAAAGGTTGCAATTGTAATAACTTTGAATCCACTTGCCTCCTACCTAACTTTCTTCTGCCATAGTCTAAAGTTGCTCGCACTTGTGATAGCTCTAGCTCCTAGCCATGTAAACTCCCTTTATGATCAATGGAGATGAAAGCATGTCATGTCAGAGCGCTTCATCCCATTCTTAGTGGGTACCAGAGTTTGGCCAGACACCTACACTGCAGACGTTGAGGTCTGGTGAGATGAAGACACTCTGTTCCATGGCTGTCTTTTTACCCCAGCTATAGCTAATTACAAGACGGTTGAACAGGTCTTTTAAATTATCCACCCCAAAAGTACTCAGTAAAGTTACAAATTTCATAAGACTTTCTTGCCTTTTTTCCTTGTAAAGTGATTATTATCCTCTCTTAATTAAGTTGTCACAGACTCCAAGGTGTGTTGATAACAGTTTTTCAGGTTGTCATTCATGCTCTAATCATGTATCTATGACTTTCTCAGCTGTCTGGACAGAAGAGTTTGCCAATGTAAAATGTTTTGGAATCCATCCACTCTGGCTTTTCTCTAGATTTTTCATGGCATTGAAAAGCACAGTTGGACAGTTATCCTGCTCAGTGGAGTCCTCAGTTTTGTATCCATCTGGAATCACACACCAATACTTGTGGGGCAGTTAACTTGGCCAGAGAAAGTATTATGGAATTGATCCTCTGAACTTGGTGAAAATCTACTTAAGAGGTAAGTTCCAGTTGATCACAGTTTCAAAATCTCTCTCTTTTGGGTTGATTTTTTTCCGGAATACCAAATTTTATTTTAACAGTTTCCACTTAAGTCATGCATAATATTTACTATGCATAGAGGACTTATTCTACCAGTCTCCAAGTGCATCTCAAAAGCAGGTAAATGTGATTAATTTGATATAACAGTAGACAGTAACTTGACACTGATGCTGGAAACCAAAGAGTGAACTACATCAGTGATCTGCTGTATAGATGATTGTGATGACCAGTGATATAACAAGTTGCAGCAAACCCAGTCTGCAAGGATGTCCACAAATGTCTGGCAGAGTTCTGCTTTGTTTGCAGGATTGACCAACTAGCTGGGAAGAACAGATGTGTTAAGGGTAAATCCAGGCTGATTGGGAAGATTTGGGCTGCCCCTAAATGGGAACTTTTTTCCATCATGTCTCCCACCAGGCTGGATCTGCTCAGAGCTTTGGCTGCCCTGGAGATGAGAGGCACGTCCTGGAGCAGGGTCCTGCTGGCGGTTCACTGAGAAGCACCAGCAGGAAGGACCTGTTCTTGGCTCCTCTGCTGGGGCAGAAAGACCAGCAGGATAGGATACAACTCTTCCACTTTCTCTCCTCCAAGACACCACATCAGAAATATTGGTGAAGGTGGTAGAGCCTTGACAGCGTATTCTTGGGACTGGCTCATCTACCTATGGTCTAAGGCCAGCCTTGACCAATCAGTTGAGTTTGTACAGGGTTGTAAAATGCCACGTTTCACATTAGGTAAGTATTAAGCGCTGATACATGTGTTGCATTCCCATTAGTGTCTTATTCTTAACCTGTATTTTAAACATCTTTTATTTTACCGGTCTTGATAGTGGTGTTCCCAGATGTTGGCATCTGAGGTTCTTTAGTGCCTCTAATAGAAGTAAGTCTAGTATGCAGATTGCTGATAAAATAAGCTGCCTTTAAGTGGGACAAACTGTGATGTCTGTCTAATCTCAAGTGCTTTTATAACCGTTAACACCAGAGGCCATATCTAATTGCTATTTTAAGTACAGGTCAGAACTGGTACGCAGGAGCTGTAGACAGCAGGGACAGAAACTTGGGTCCAGACTGTCTCTTTGTGTTGCCCAAGTGTGCTCCTACTTATGGGATAAGTCAGGAGCAAGGGCCTGACTTAAGTTGGCTGCTATATACCCCATGGTATCGTGTCAACAAAACAGCCTTGACTCCTTCCTAAAGGCTTCAACACAGCGAGCAGAGAAGATGTGGGATATCTCTGCAACGGAGGCACAAGTGTCTGAGGGCTACTAGTGATACAGGGACAGAGAGTACACTGTGCTTCACGTAGCCTGTTTGTGGTGTTAGATGCAGCTACATTGTAGAAGTGGAGCCAAGGTGGCTGGACCATGTAATAACTGCTCATCCTACAGCACCTTCATGAGTCAGGGAATTGCTGCTCCCTAAATGAGTATAAATGACTTTCTGCGGGGTCATCTAGAGATGTGAATTCTGTTTTCTCAAGTCATCAGTATCACCAGAACCCCAAGAGTGTTTGACCTCATTCAATGCACATAACACTTTAGACCATGATCTATATTAGGTGCCAAGAGATGGTACAAGAGTGTTATATTAGCAGGTGCATTGCCATAATCTGTTAGGGCTAGGTTATATTTGCAAGGCTTCAGAGAAAATGTGTCTGCTGTGATTTTTTTTTTGGCCTTTATTGCATTCACCCACCCCATCTGTTATTTTCCTGAAGAAGAAACTTGCATGAATCATCTGATGACCATTTTAGAAATATTCAGCTGTGGGGCTGATATTCCAGCTTGCGGAGCAGGGCCGGTACTGCAGGGAAATATAATTTCAGAGTGGTGTCAGTATTTCATACAGCTGCAGCCCTCTCCACTGACTGGGATTTATAGGAGTAATGAAATGCTCTAGCATTTCCATGGACTTCCAGGTTGAATCAGAAACGCTGGACACTAAAATCTGCCCTTAGAGCTATTGACATCTACAGTGCAAGTTCCCATCCAACTAAATTCCAAGGCTAAATTTCAGAGTGGTTAGTTAAATTAAACAGGCTTTGAGGAGCTGAGTGAATTGGGAACGGGAGGTAGAAGTTGTCTGGGGTTTTGTAAATTGTCCGCAGTGGTCCCTTGTGGACGGGATGGCCCCTTCTGCACTGTGGAGCTGTGCTGTGTCCGGCGAGAGCAGCTCCAGCTGGGTAGCAGGTGTGCAGCAGCAGTGACCTGGTTTGGGAACGACCTCCGCTAACCTCCCCAGCATGCCAAGATAAAGACTGGCCATATGTTCCAACGCACACTTCCGTGCCAAAAGGTCATCTTCCAAGTGGTCTTAGAGGGAAGCTGCACTCCTGAGGAAAAAACATCTTAAGATATCCCAGGAAAAGAGAAAACCACTGCTCAAACACTTTTCTGCATGGATAGATAATGTAAACCAAAGGCATTTAAACATCAGGGGTAATTCAGTGCTGCTTGATTCCTAGGTGCGTCATTAAAAAGCATTTGGATGTAAAGGGAGGAAAAGCTGAAGGTGCCAGTACTGCTGAATAAACCAAGAGACAAGATGTCCTGTGTTCCCACAGCTCTGCTTGAAGTACAATCGTAGGGTTTCAGGGCACCGAGATGCAAGTCCTGAGAGGCTGTTAATAAGTCCTGGCTGCTGTGGTAGAGGTGGGAAGGTCAGTCTGGATCCCATGGTGATGGTTTGTAGCTCCATTTTTGGAAATCAGTTTTGGCTCTTCAGAGCACTTTTCAAGCTGAAGAGCATTGGGACTTAAACTCCTAAGGCCCTGGTGGAGAAAGATTCTTAACACCTTTTTCCTATTTAATCATCCCACTTTGATTTTTGGTGATGTTGGTGAAAGTTGAATGCCTTACAAGAAGTTAACTGCCCAATACCCTGTAGATTGGGATCCAAGTCGTATGTATCTGAAAAGGAAAGCATTCCTACCTGACTTACATGCCTTTGGAAGTCTCAGCTATCGTCTCAGCAATAAAATATCCTACAGGCACTTGAAAATTGCACATGGGAAAGGACCTCTTATTGTATTAGTCCCAATTTCTGCATAGCTGAGAGAGACACCAGGTGGTATCTAATTGCAGCTAGAAATAAAAGCCACATGATTACAAAGGCAGCTAAACACTCTTTTCTCTTCACTCTTTGGAAGCGGGATCATCTTTTCAGTGCTGCCATTCATTCTAGCTTATCACATTTCCATCAATAAACCTTCTAGTCAAGTCCTTATCTGCAGCTTATAAAGCACTGTTCTCTGCCTCACCTTTCCTGCGTGAGAAATCTGCAAGCGTGAGTGCACCAAAGCAGTCTGAAAAGAATTTATAGGCTTCCTGCATATTCATGTGGTTACTTACACAACCTTAAACAATTTTGTTACTCTATCTGTGCTTTTGGGGCTTGCAGAGCTGGGGCTGTGTACACGCAGCATTTGCTGTGCTCACATCAGCCCTTGGAGGAGAGCTTGCTGTAGTCCTTTCCCCATGGGAACATCAGCAGTGCCTGCCCCAGCTCCAGGGGTACAAGGACCTGAAGCTGTGGCTGAGCCGCTGACATCGGTGTGTACATGCTTCTTGTCTACCCAATCTGGTGGAAAATGGCTCTGATGACTCATTTCTCACATGGTCATTTTTATTTAGCAGTCCCAGTCATCCTGAAAGAGAAAACTGCCTACAAGCCTCTGGAGTTGCAGAGATGCCCCCACTTCCTCCCTCTGCCCCGGTGGAGGCAGGGTGAGTGCCTGGTGAGAAATAGGAGGGGGCAGCTGTGTTGCCTGCTGTGCTTTGGTGACCCTCTTTTCTGCTGGAGTTGCAGTGCCGGAGGGGAGCAGAGTCCGGTGCAGAGTAATGAAAGGCACTCTCGGCCGACGGATCGGCCAGCAGGCTTGTTGCAAAAAAAGGGAGACTTTGGCAAAAGACATTTCTGAGACGTGTGTTTCTCTGGTGGTGGAACAACTGAGCATGTTATTCTAGTGGTATAAATTAAAACTGCACGTTCTGGCTTTAGCTTGTACCAAAGCCAGGCAGAGTGAGGGGAGGGAGTTTTGAGTTAAGCACTTGATCAGTCATATTGCAAAACCTCAAAACTAAGCCAGAAGGCGACCTCGGTTCAAGCTCCAAAAGGGAAGCAGGAGCACACATCATCTGTTGGCCCATTTTTGCTGGACCCGAGGTTTCATTCATGTGCTCTGGATACATCAGTGCACAACAGCCCCTCCACCAACAGATAATTCAAGCTTGTTTTCCCCAAAGTGCAGTGCTGAATGTGCTAAACTGAGATTACAGCCAGCGGTGGGAAGTACATGGGCCCTGACATGCTGAGTGTGCTTTTTAAGTTTTAGGATTGCGTCCTTCTTGGCCCCTGGCACTACACTTCGAGGTGCAATGGAGACCCGGAGTCATAATTTCTAAAAGTCCACATAAATCTGTAGCTTTTGCATCTGCAGACTCATCTGTGGCCTCAAGTACTTGAAATGAAGGTGTCTGCAAATGCATCTGAACACCTCCAGGCAAGGTAAAATGACCCTCATTTCACTATTGTATAAAGCCATATTATACTCTCAACTTACATGCCTCCTGCAGATCTGGCCACACTCTCTCAAGAGCACCAAGTAGAACTGGAAAAGGTCCCAGGATTTGGAAGAACGAGGGCCTTTGGAGGCGGTCCTCTCCTGGATTAGGGTTTGCTCAGCCGAGTGTGATGATCTTGACTCATTGCTATTTTGCACGAAGCAAGAACTAGTAGCAACAAAACAATCTGACTGAAGTAGCTTTTATCCGGAATATAACTGAGGTCACTGACCTTCTTGGCACAGGCTGTTGCAGAAGCAAAGGTGGACTCAGAAAGGGCTTTGACAAATTGTGAGGAGGTCAGTACGTGGTGGCACCTGAAAAAAACCAGGGGTCCAGATGCAACCTCCTGCTCAAGCTGTTGCTAAACTCCTGGTTTGCCGGAAGCTTGGGGGTTTGGCCAAGAGTTATGTCCTCTCCTTCCCCGTGCAAGTCACAAGACACTGGGCTCTGGATGGACCTTTGCTCTGACTAATGTTCAGGCTCTAATGCTTGGAATTTACCTGGCAGCAAGTCCCAATGACGTAAGTTAAAATTCAAGTGCCAGCACTTGTCACAGATGTGACATTTGTTTGGATTGTCTTGGTTAGTGTAATTTTTCTTCTGTATATTGAGTTATACACCCTAGTATTGTTCCTGCAGTAAAACAGTCACACCCTGCTAGCATTTTTGTGGCCTACAGATCTTCTATTTCCTTGATTCTTGCTCATATATAGTCATGAGACTGAGCAGCGGCAGCTGGGGTTTGAAAAAGCAAGTAGTGATTTTCTGTATGCGCAGGAGGATAACTGCAGTGAAGTTTCAATTTCAGAAAGTGCTGACCTTCGAAGCTTTTTTAAGATTAGGTCAGGCTGGACAGCTCAGAACAGAAGGGTCCAAAATCACCAATCACCTGAAAAACTGGCGCTAAAGCCACCAGAAATAAGTCAACCCTCGCATAAAAGCTGCAGATAATTATTACCTCTGTAATAATGTGATTCGCAAATTTGCTTTAATCATTATGCAAATGAAAGTTAAGCCCTCACGGTGTGATAGATTTGATGTCATTTATCTTGTATAACAAAACCAATCCATAAAAGTGTCCTGGCATTTGACAGTCAACAAAGGCCTGATTTCGCCTCTGTGATGAAATGACTCAAGGCATAAATACAGTGTTTCTCAGTGTGTGTAATAATGCTGGTGTGTAGTTCATGTTTTTAAGTGTTCTTCTAATTGAAGAGAAGTAAAAAAAGAAAAATTATCATAAACTTTACACCTTTGTCATTGAAGATGGGCTAAGTGGAGTTTTGGTTCCCCTGTGACTACTGAGATAGCATTTTCAGCTGTAGCTGCCTGGGTTGGGCGTCCAGACCATACGTGTCGTGCGGAGAGGTGGAAGGTGAGGTATGTGTCGGGCTCCGGGACATGACCCCCTCCATTTGCAGTCTTCCCACTTGCTTACGATGCTGTCGGCTGCTGCTATACTCTGCTGGCAGTGCCAGGTCCTGGTTAGCCACGTCTCTCCCGGGCTCCTTTGTGCCTTTGTCCCCACTTCTGTGAGACAGAGCCTGACCTTGAGATGCGATTGCCTGCACCCCGCGTCCCAGCAAGCACCCACCAAATCTCTAGAGCGAGATCTGCTCTGGACGTGAACCAGAACTAGAGAGCTCAGTTTTCCTGGGGACGGGAAGCAGGAGGTAAAGATTTGCAAGCAAAACTGCCCATTGCCTCTGTAGCAGACCCTGTTGAGCAAGTTTGCCTGCTCTTGGGGCAGACACAGCTTTCCCATCCACCCCAGCATTTCTACATTGTCCACACCAGAGCTGCAAGGACAAGGTCGGCAGACAACCTTCTTCCTTGCTGCCAAACTACAACAATTTAGAGCAACATACCTCACCTGTGATCAAAAAGTACTCCTAGATATCATCTGTTGCCACTCAGCAACCAGCTAGCTTGGTGTCCTCAGGGTTTCTTCTTGCTGGTCACTGTTGGTGCCCACAGGTCTGGAGAAGGTCAGAAGGAACCTCTGGCAAACACACGGATGCAATGCTTCGTTCCTGGGCTGTGTTTTCTCACTGCTTGTGCCCTGTCCTGCAGCACTGTGAATGCTTCCCGGAGGTATTTACACCAGTGAGCACTGCATGCTTAAATTAGACGCCTAAGATCAGAGCTTGATTTCCCTGTGGAGGGTGGGAAGGACTTGCAGGGCCTTCAGGGTACTTGATGGGTGTGACCCTCCGTTGCAAGGGAGATTTTCCTTTCCTGTACATCCATATGACGTCTGGCAGCGTAGCACCCCAGCCTCCTGCAGTGCTGTGATACATGCCTGTATGCTCACTCGCAGCTGAAAGGCCAGGTTAGACGGGAGCACTGGCAACACCTCCCAAGGGAGATGCAGGTGCTGTAACAGTATTCACTGTAGATATTGAAAAATACCATTTCCAGCCGCAAGCCGGTACAGCTCCAGTCGACTGCAATCCCGACAGCGTTTGCAACACTCCAGTCGATTCACTAGTGCCGTTTGTTTGAACGAGGAACTCTTTTGTTGCTCTGTCAAAGTCTTGCTGATATAGCCTGCAGCTATGAACAAATGTTGTGTAGCTGCAAGCTGGAGCATTGAAGAGACAGGAAGCATGTTCAATATTGATAAAGAGCAGAACAGGGGCTTGTTTAAATTGTGCACAGACAACTTTTCCATAATTAAGGGAGCAACAGACGCGATCCCTTGCCTACAAATGAAATGACTAACAAAAGCAGGAGATGCACATGACATGCAGCCTGATACATGCCTGTGAGCAGAAGTGATGGTGAAAGGGACCTGAGATGATTCCCGAGGATGGGCTGTACGTGCCCGTCATTCCTTTGTTTCCAGCTGGCAGCGCGGGTGTACGGAAATCTCGTGCTATGTTCTCAGCTGTTAAACAGTGTGTGCCTTGAGCCCTAACTGGAAGTTGAGCCCCCTCGTATGAGGCCCTGTACCCTTTCTAGTGTTCTTGTTCATGCTGGAATGATTCAGCCTGCAAATGGAGCAGGTGGAGTAAGGGATCAAATCAACCTATATGCGTGGTCCCTATTCACAGGGGCTAATGCATGTATATGATTGCTTCCTTCTTGTCTGCAGCTTTATCCTATGTTTGTCCTCGAGAATGTCTGCCTGTGAAGGGTCCAGTGCTGTGCCTTAATACTTAATAAAATGAAGGCTTCTGCTGGGCAGCAAAAAATGGGATTGGGGCAACTGCTGGGAGAGGTAGCTTGGATGCTGCTGGAGTTGAGTGTGGGATTTACTTCCAATACTTAGGAGTGCCTGATGCGCGTAGGTTACAACTGCAGCATTACAGATGTGCCCACCTGCTAACCATCCTCTTCCAGATGCCACTTGCTTTATATTACCTTCTTTCTAAGTTTCGGGTGCCTTTCCCCAAGCAGAAACTTTAAAAGGAATTTACAGACCCCTCTAACTGCACCAGGCCATTTTAAGTTGTGATCCCATGGTCCAGGCCATACTGGTGCATACTTGTCTCATCCTGGAGTCCCCGGGAAGTCATGGGGGTTTTACTTCAATGTTCTGGTTATTGAGGGTTCAAGCATGCTGATCTGCTCACAGGAGGGCCAGCACGGGCAGCCTGCTATCCACACAGATCTCATCGAGCACTGTTTAAAATGGGCACAGGCATCCAGGTCTGTGCCAATGTTGTAATTTAGCAGCTGGCATATTTAAATGCTTGCAAGTGGGATCAATCTTTTTTTAATCATTTATGTTTAATTATTGTTTCCAGCTAGCTCTCTCGCATTTTATTGCTAGCAAGTTTCTAAAGAACATTTTTGAAGCTTGAACTGAAAAGCCGAATATCACCCAGCAAGGAAGAGCTTATAACAATTCAGTTAGGAGACTTCTCCCATGCTTGGAGCACTTGGGCAGGTCAAGAGTTGAATTCACTGAATTATTTTGGTTGGAAGATATCTGGTCTGACTTCTACTTACAGGCAGGCCATCCTCAAAGTAGGCTGAGGTTGCTCAAGCCTTGCCCAGTCAAATTTTGGTTATTTCCAAAGAAGAAGATTTCACAGCCCTAGTTACAGTACCAGCCGGCCCCCATGCTGTACTGCTGTACAGGGTTATCCCATCCCAGATGCAGGACTTTGTATTTGCTGTGTTGAACTCCACAAGGTTCCCATCAGCCTCTTTCTCCAGCCTGTCCAGGTCCTTCTGAATAGCGCCCTGTCCTCCAACATGACAACCACTTAATCCGGTTTGGTGGTGGTGTGAACTTGGTGAGAGTGTGCAGAGAGCTGGCCAAGCAGGGGTGATGGTAGGATGCAGTGTGTTGCTACGTAATGTGTCTGGCTTAAAAAACACATAGAGAAGTAAAGATTTGGGTCCTCCAGCACCCTTCCCTGAAAGAAAAGGGGTCAAGGAGCTGGTGAGCTTTGTTGTGGCAAGAAGCTCAGGGTGGCACGTCTCTCTCGATATTAAGACATGTATTGTCTTTCTGTTGTCCTGGAAGAAGAGCGTTCACCAGGGTCACTGTTCAAAGACCCCTGCTATTGTATGTAGCCAAAAGGAAACACCATGGATTCACAGAGCTTTTTGGCACCCCCCTATTTCCTGATAAACATTTAATTTCTCATTAAGTAATTAGCATTTAACTGTTATTGCTCAGTATAATTACCTTCTTTGAACTCTCTATTTACCCGGGCTATGGAGAGAACAAACATTAAAGACCCAGCTGATTTCAGCCACCTGATATAAGCCATTCCCTTCCGTTTTATAGGATAATTCAGGTTGGAAGGGGCCTCAGGAGGTCTCTAGTCCAACCTCCTGCTCAAAACGGGGTCAGCCATGAGATCAGACCTGACTATTGTATGCGCTATGTTGAAGAATGTGTTTTTATCACAGGTGGTGTATTTGCTCATGGCGCAAACGTGCCCAGAGTGTTTGCATGCCTCCCCACGCATGCCCACACTATACAGGGATGCAAAGGTGGAGCAGGCTCCTTGCTCTCACCGTAACGTCCCCATGGGTTGTGCAATGTGGCATTTTGTTTATGAATGACTTTGGATATCAATGTGTTCAGTTGCAACGTGCATTACCGTATCAGCCTCCATCTATTGAGAAATGAAAAATTATTCATGCCAACCCCTCCTTCACTATTCAAAGCATGAAGGAAGATGATGCTGGTAATTGGGTGTTTGCTGTCTAAAGGAGGAAGTTTGTAATCCATTGCTATCGCTGACATGATGCCTCTGTAAACCCCCAAGCCATGATTTATCTCAGCCATTTAATATCTGTGTGGAGGGCCAGAATGGCATATTCAGGATGAGCCATTATGATCTGTCTGTTTGGGAATACAGAGCATTTTGTAATCTTCTGTGGATGCTTTTTACTTTAAATGAAGGAAATTAATGGCTAAATTCTGCAGAGAAGTAATGCCTGATGTGAAGCACTGTTTGAAGGACAGAGCTACACGAAAGCTGAAACTGTCTTTCTCTTTCAGCATGATATCTGTTTTCTCTTAATCACAGGAATGAAGGACTGGAGTTTCAGCCATAACTGTTAATTTCCTGCCTATTGTCTATTCAAACAAGATCCTGCTGTATCTCTTATAATAAATACATTTAGCGATGGGGCTGAAACCTGGGCCTGCCCTCTACCCCTCTCCAAGGGCAGATAATTCCTGCAATCTGGGCCACCCTTTCCATGCAACGCAAGGGCTAAAGCAGCCTGATGAGTACTGAGAAAACGCGGGCTGAAGCACTGAGGAAAGGGCAATAGGGAATAAAAATGGCCAACAGAGCCACGCAGAAATTCAGGTGTGACAAAGATGCCCAAACGCGTTTAGCAACTGGGCCAGGGGAGAGGACGCGACCGAGCGGCAGCTTGCGACCATGCCAGCCAACGCAGGGGGAGTGCAGAGCCCTGGGCACGATTGCTGCAATAAATATTTTGGTGCAGCTCCCACACAGGTTGCATTCAAGAAGGAATTGCCTGAGATTGTTTGAAAAAGGGTATTTATAGTAGCCAGAGGGTGCCCTAAGCTAGCCCAGCTCTCTGCCCTTGTCCCACATTAATAGCAGCGGTTAATGGTAGAGCAGGACAGAAATACTTAGGGCAAATTGTTAAAAATTAAAAAAAAAAAAAAATTAAGGGTGATATCTATTTTTTATTTCTTATCAGAAGTTTTGCTGCCTTGTGGTTAGTAGATATTTTAGAAAACTTTGTCTTAAAAAAGTACTGGTTTTGGTCTGACACACCTACATTTACTCTTAACAGTCATGGGGAGCCACTGGGGGCGTGTAATATTTTTTTAAGATGAGCTAAATAAATGTACAAGGCTTGATGTGATTTTTTTTTTTTTTTTTTTTTGGTAAGCTTACAATTCTGGAAAAAAAGAACAGTGATCTTAAAGGAATCCAAAACTGTGATGCTGAAGCTTTTGAATTATTCATATGATCTTATTCAATGCACTGTGATTATTTCTGATGCTTCAAACTCCTGGATAGCTTTTGATGCCTGTATTATTTCTATGTAAATTCCAGCCATTAGTTGGTTTTATCAATAAGGTTCAGATTGAATCATGCCACCCCTGCAAATTAATGTAGGCTTTACAAATGGAAGAGAAGATGTAGACTATCAAACCACAGACTGTTAGACGTGGGTTTAGAACAAAAACATATATATGTTATTTCAAGCTTTAGAAGGTGGTATCTGAAAATATTAGCATGTATCAGGACATTTAGCAGATTGGTACACATGGAAAAGTGAGCTAAACTGCAGGCTTGAAAGGCTTTTAAGATGTGTAGATAGACTCCTAGTTCTGCCACGGACTCAGTACTTCACTGTTTCCAGGCTGGAGACCAGAAAATCTTAGACTGGCTATTGACTTATTGTCACTATATCTAATTAAACCACAAAAATTGTTTTCAAACAATGTTAAAGATCAGATTTAAACTCATAAAAGCAGGAAAATCAGGATAGGGTTGAAATTGTCTCTCTAATTCACCCTGGCGTGCCTTTGGGCTGCCTTTTGCAGAAATGGCATGTGTCATTGATTAGAGCCTACCCAGTGCAGAGGCCCACTCTGAACACTCGATTCTCATGCCCTTCTGCATGAGACTCTACCTTTAATATCATTTTATTTCATTATTGTAGTGTTAATTTACTTCAGACTACTTTTTTTTTTTTTAATTACCCTTTCTTTTCTCAGCAAAGGAGGGGAAAAGATATGATCAGCTTTAATGGATGAAAAGTTTCCTGAGCAGAGTGCAGTCAATGCAGTGACCGATTCAAGCCTGCAGGCACACGAAGTTGTACCTGCAAATCTGGTCAATCAATTCATTCCCCTAAAGCAGTGATGAAACTGGTTTAATTACTAATGAAAACTTACATCTGGTCTGGCCCAGTAAACTGTGGGAGACGCTGTTATGGAAAGCAAAGGAAACCTAATTTCCCCTGGTATTGACCACTACAATGTGTTAAAAATAAGTAGTAGAAAATATTAAACGAAAGCTGGAGCAGCAGAGGCCAGTATGGACTGCCAGGAAAAGCATTTTTGACCTCTCGTGAAAATAGTGGACAGTAGCAAGACCCAGCCATGAATCTGGTCTCCTCTAAAGTAGAGGAGACGGTTTGGATCCATCTTGACTGCAGAGACAAGTTACACCTACCAGGTGGCAGAACCAGAGGCATCCGTAAGCCTGTTCCCCCCTTAAAACATATCATCTTCCTTCTCCCTCATCCTCCGTCCATCTACCTGTCTTTTAATCAGATATTTAAATCTCCTCATTAATTTTTCAGCACACTCCTTCCCCAGCTGGAACGAGAGCTGCTGCGGGGAGTGAGCAGTAACGAGAAGAACGAGTTTATGAAGTTTTGGTGGAGCAGCGATCCCTCAGCCCCGCCAAGGCTGCGCACTGATCCTGCAGGCTGGGTTGAATGTCAATACTGTAAACAGGCTTTTATTCAACAGGCTATCTGCAACAGATGCCTACAAGACCTAATCCCCCTGCGTTACACAGGATTGTGTTGTTGACAAGCACATTAAGAAAAGGGGGTGGGATAGGGAAAGTTGCTTCCAAGTCGTTTATGCTTACATTATTTTTCAGGGATTTAACAGAGTCCCACAGGCAAATACTGCACAGTTTGTGGAAGCTGGGGCTTGAGCTATCTCAGGTTAATTTAGGATTTATACCCAAGTCTCAGTTGAGTAATTTATCCAGAGTATGACTGAGCAAAGGGAGTTACCGTCTCCCCTGGCTGGACTTTGTTCAAGAGAAGACCATTTGGTGCGTAAGTGCTGGGACAGAGTTGGTGGATTCAGTGGTACGCATTGCTGGGAAGGAGGAAGAGGGGTTTAACCCAATTCTTCACTTGATATTCTCCCGTGGTCAGTGCAGGCAGCCCTCCCTGGAAGGGTTCAGGTTTGTTGACTTCTTAACATCTGCTGTTTCTTACCATCCCCTTCCTGGGAAACGTACACAGGCGCACCGATGCTGCCTGGACCACACAAGAGATAAGGGCTAGAGGTGCAAAATATCAGCTTACATTCGCCTGTTGTGGACTGCTGGGACACGTCTCACCCCGTGCACATTTTTTTCTGCTTGCTGCTGCTTGGAAACAGACTCCTGCATTTCTTTGGTCCAGTGGGGAAAATTCTTGGCTGCAAAGCTGAGTCTCGCAATCTGGTCTGCAAGCCAGCAAGCCCTGGCCAGCTTCCAGGCACAGGGTCTTTCAGATGTGGGGATTTTCTATTGAGGGTATTCTGCTGCCTCTTCAAATGTTGAGAGCGATGCATTTTGAGAGTGGCTTTTGCTGATAATCACCCCGAAAGGAGAGGAAAAAAAGCATGTGCTTTCCTACAGAGGCTGCTCCCAAGCCCTGCAGAAAGTTGGTGACTGAGATCAGCCCCTGGACTCCTGCCCAGAAATAACTGGCCATTGGTGTGCCTACAGTGTTTTGGGGCTCGTCTGTCCAGCCAAAAGGGCAGCTGTTGCCTGTATTTCCACAGGCCAGAGAGTAAAATGTCTAACTGCACAAAAAAGCCAAAAAAAGAGAGATTTTCTCTTAATATGTTTTTAGGCATATTGAAGAGAAAGGCTAACGCTGTTCCGTTCTTCCCAGCTTGATTATTTTTATTATTTTACAGGCATCCAAAACACCCCATCCCTATTTTCTCCTCTTTCTCAAATGTCATAAGCTTTGTGTTACGAGGGGAAGGCCCGAAGCAGGTATCCATCTACTGCGGTGATAAGGGCACCCAACGAAATACCTCTACGTGTGTGTAGTGCGTTGTTGGAGTCTGCTGCGTGCTGCAGTCAGCTCTGCTGGCAGACATCATCTCCATGGGCACCAGCTGCCACATGCCATGCCCAGTCCTTGACAGCCTCCAAAAGGCGTGCCCCTTCCCCACCAGCCGAAAAGGGGTCTCAGTTCTCTTTCGGCAGCATCAGGAGGAGAGGCAACTGCGTGCAAGCGAACAGGATCAATCCCACAGCCAGAGAGGGATATGCAGAATAGCCAGAGGGTTGTTACACATCTGGGCTTTCTCTTTCTAGGAATGAAAGCTCAACAAGGAGCTGTTTAGCTGCCAGGCAGATTGCAGGTCCCACTCCCTTGTGAAGATGATGAACCTCTATCGCTTTCCATCCATGGAGAAGTGGCAGCAGGTCCAGGAAGGGAAGGCTGGTATGGAGTAAGTAGTGCAGAAGAAGGGGTTGGTGTCAGTGCTCATTTCTATAACGAGAGGTCTTGCTGGGTTATTTTAAGCACTAGGGGATGCTGTTCCAAAACCACAGTTGTTCAAATATCTACTTCTGGGTAGTGGATAAATGCTTGCGAGTCAAAGGCTTATTTGGACTGATTGCCATATTTTCTGAAGTTATCCTATTTGGGGTTAAATGGCCCATCAGGGGAAGCTGTGTCTTTAAGAAAGTGCTTAAAATCTCGCATGTCTACTTGTGAATGGCACCTCGGAAGAGATCCAGATGAGTTCGCTTTCTATGCTGGGCCACAGAGAAGTGCTTTGTTGTGTAAATGAGTCTTAAGAAGTTCAAGGTTAAAAACTTATGCTTTGTCCACAGAAGAAATTGAAAGCTGTTGATGCAAATGGGTACCGAGAGTGTGTTGAAATATGGTCCCGCTGCTCAAGGAGAGGCGTCATGCTCGTGCTTTCTGTAGCGGCTGCACTATCGAGATTATTACTTTGATTTTTGAGGGTAATCAGAAGAACAAAACTTTATGATTGAGAGAGCATGGCTCACTGAAACAAGAATCAGAAAATTTCTCACTGTTTTGGATGGAAACAATCTCTAAGGCTCTCCGAAGCTATGGGTTGCTTTGACACTACATGAGCACATACTGGTAGATTCCCATTTCTCTTAAGGCTTCCCCTCCAGTTGGCAGCTGAAGTGCTACATTTTGTTTCTCTATATATTGAACTTTACTATCATTAAATGATGGGGGACTGTTATGCTTACTGGATGATTTCTAATTTTTTTTTTTTAAATTGCCTCAGGACCTCTGTATCAGAAGGGGAAGGTGGGAGAGATCACGATAAAAGCAACGGGTTTCAAGAAGACAGATGTCAATAAAGTGAAATTTGGTAAATCAGATCTCCCAAGAGGTAAGGCTAAAGGAAGATAAAATAAACTCATCGGTTCCTCAGAGTAAGCTAAGGGCACAATTCAGACTGTCCAAATGCAAGAATAGGAAATTCAGTAGGTGCCAAGCTGGGTAGACGATGAAGGGTTTTTCTGTAACTTTAATGCCAGACAGAAACACACAGAAAAAAAGAAGAGGAGGTCAGATTTCTAAGAATAAATCTGAAAGAACAGCACAAGCATTCAGGGATAAAACCAGAAAGGCTGAGGCACAAAATGAGACCTCAAAGATAATCAGAAATAATTCTGTAAGAACCATTAATAGAATGAGGAAGATCAAAGGGGGGATTGGTCTGCTACTCAACAGAGAATGAAAGCGGTCTGCAGATAATTACAATAAGCTTGAAGAATACTGGAGAAGGAGAAAAAATATTTTTTTCCCAGAGTAGCTTGGGAATTATAGTCCAGTCAGGTTAACAACAGTTCTAGAGGAAAAAAAAAAAATCAACCATAACAAATTGTCTGTAACATTTACAAAAATAATTGGAAGATGAATAGCAGTCAACATAGGTTGGTAAAAAATAAGTTGTGTTAAACCATTTTAATTCCCTTTACTGCAAAACAAACCCTTGCGGATTGAATTAGGAACAAAGTTCACATAGCTTCATTTAAATAAATTTAAAGTTTGCTTGGTAACTTTGCAGCAGGCATAAAGCTGAGAAGGACTGCAAGCATACTGGAGGAAGGGGTTAGTTTTGTGTGATAAATTAATGTCTGAAAAAACAGGGTTAAATTCAGCAGGGGACAAGTGCGAAGTACTCTTAGCCAGAAACGCTTTGCTAAGCAAATAGGCTGGGAAACAACTAGCTAGAAAGCAGTTCTACAGAAAAGTATCTTTCATTATAACAGATCAAAAATTAACCGAAAGTAGGCAATGGCATGCTGTTGTGAGAAAGACCAACATCCCACTATCAGGTTCAGACAGGAGCGGTCTCTGCTCTGCTCAGCGTGGGAATACTATGGCCAGTTTTGATCAATGAATTTTTAAGAGAGTTGTGGATGTGCAGGACAGAGTTCAATGTCCTCTTCTTGATAAAGGTTGTGGGGTTTTCACCTTTTTTTTTTTTACCTCTGATCGGTGAGTAAAAATTGAAAGACCTGGGGTTATCTAGTGGCAGAAAAAAAGGCTGAAGCGAGGCCTGACAACAGCCTGTAGGTACATAGAAGGCCATTTCAAAGAGGAGAAGGTTTTCTGTGTTTGTGATGGTTAGGACAAACAGTAATGTACTTAAATTAACATAAGAGAAATTTAAACTGGGCATTAGGAAAACCTCTCGAAGGGCAAGGGCATTAAAGCACTGGAATAGGTTGCTTGGGGAGGTTGTGAAGTTTCTATGGTTGTGGGGTCTTTAGGAACAGATTGGACAAACATCTGTCGGGAGTGACAGATGCCAATAGCACCTTCAAGTAAAGGCATCTTTGATTCCTTCCAGGGCTATTGTTTGACGACTGTGCAAATCTAGAGACGTAAGTGACTTACTGGGAGAAATTCTTGTGGCCGTGCTGTTATCTCCTTCCTGAGAGGGTGCTGCTTTGCATAATTCAGTTCGTTTATTGCTATTCACTTATGTGTAATTAAATACCTGAGGTGAGCCAGGGGAGGGCAGTTGTCAGACCCCGTTATGGGAGGGCTTGGCTCCAACTGATCAAAGATGCCATCATTTGGATGGTATACATTGTGTTAAGGCAACATGATGCTGTTAGTCACTCCAACTCTCTTACTTGCTATTCCCTTCTCTAAATATGTTGTCTTTATCTGAGAGAGCCTGGGGACCTGTAAATCTCTGAAGAAATTCTCCATATGCTGGTGATTTTCAGGGAACTCTGCCATACATAATTTCTGATAGGAATGTTTGAATAGAGAATTAATTTACTTCGGGTCCTTGATTATTCTGTCTTGCAATAAGAAGAGTATTGGCATCAGGCTGAAAGTTAAAGAAGGCGCTATTTTCCCTTTTCTTTCTCTCTGATCTTCACATTCACAATAGGACTGTTGGAGTCAGAAAGCAATGCAGACGGGATGTACAGCAATCACAAAAAATCAGTATTGTGTAGCTGAAATAATCTCTTTATTCCAGGAGCTTCTAATGAGTAATGAGACCATGTTTCACATAACTCCTGTTAACATGGCAACATATGAGCATGCATCCGTCTACAAGCAGAGAGGCTTTAATAACACATGAGTAAATTACCTCACGCATTTCTCTCTGTGAAACAGCAGACTTCTCTTAGGAGAGATAAAAGGATCAGGCAAGAGCCCTGCGAATTGCTTAGAAGTGGCATAAAGAGGGGCGAGGGATGAATTAATCAAAATCATGACACTTGAAAAGATTTAGATTCATGGATTTTTGATCTAAAACATATCATCAAATTATAAAAAATCACAACCCTGGCCATCGACCCTTACCCAGTGAATCCTTTCTCCGTAACTTCTGATTGATTTCTAAACAACATCTGTCTTCACTAGGGTGCTGGAGGAGGCAGAGTTTACCACCACTGGGAAACTTGTTCTAGCCGTTTGAAGACATGTTTATAATGATGATAATTGTTTTGATTTGCCTTGACTTCAGTTTCTGAGCAGTGAATCTTGCTATGTAGCAGTGAAAAACTCTGGTTTTAGTCCTGTAGATGTTTACAGCTTGTACCTCTGCTGAAGCAATGTAGGGTACTATAGCAAATTACGGGCCAAATTCTGTGTGCTTTCTTTTGGGAAAAGGCTTAAATGAAGACAATGGGGCATCATCTGAGAATACAGCTTGACAAGTGGTGGCCTTGCATGATACAACAGTCTGTTTACAGGCACAGTGCCTTCCTGCACAGTAGTGTTTTGTTGGTGTAGGGATTTGATGCAGGAATTGGGAAGCTCTCTAGATAGTAGGTTTGTACCATGTTCTGTTCCTCCAAGGAATGAAAATTCCAGCGTCTGTAAGTATTTTAACATTCCTATTATCTTTAATAAATCTTTCTGGTGTTTTGTTTTTTTTTTTTTTTTTTTTTAGTTTTTAAAGTAAATGGCTACAAAAGAGCTCAGTTAAATTCTATATTCACCTTTTCCTTAGGATTTGGGATACTGCAGAAGTAAATATTTTCTGGGCTTCTCTTATGATCTCCACAGTCTCTTAAGTAGGAATATAGTGGCACGTCTCAGTCTGTCAGACTTGATTTAGCTTCAAACACTCAGGCCAGCAGCTGAAATACAACCACATGTAGATGAACTATAGGTATTAGTCACATTTGAAGTTTAAACACATGAAGCAAAGTTTATTCAAAGTCAGGGGATGTCAGTCTTTGCCATAATTTGGCAAGTAATGTGGCCAACTATATTCAGCAAGTATTACAGCACCTTTAAAGACAAACCAGCCCATGGATTTCTTTCAAAGGCAGTATAGATTTTGTAAGCAGTACACTAAAATTGATCAGAGTGACCTCTTAGCTATGTTAGAAAATATTTAGATAAAATTTTAAAAGAGCTGCCGTATTTGGCTATTCATTAAACGTATAAATCCGTGTGATCTGTCTTCGCCCATCTGGAGACTGCAATGTTAATGAGTTAACTGCCTGAACATAGTCTCTATAGAGTCACTCGGATAATTTGAAGCAGTGTCGTTTCAAACTAAGGATAAATACAGCTTTGTATAAAATGAGTTCTTGTTCCAGCAATAATTGCTTGTGCGCTATGTAAGATGGTCTTGAGTCACCCCATCAGACTTATTCCCAGAGCAGTAAGTGATACGGGTTTCCATAAAGGGGCAGTGCATCTACTAGTAGATTCACTAATTTTGTGGGGGTGTTGGCACATGGAATCAATTTACTTTAGCAGTCAGAGACGCTTTTTATGGCAGAGAAAGCAGTTAGTGGAAAAAGAAAATGTACACAATTTATACTGCACTTCCATGTTCAGGGTACCAGCAAAGCACATTTCCTAACACAGGTAAAGTAATCTGTGGTTATTTTTATATTGTTGTTAATGATAACACTTCACAAGAAATCATTTC
>NW_008825538.1:4538647-4570030 GCF_000699105.1 Pygoscelis adeliae | reverse complement strand
GTGGCACCTATTCTTCGTGCTCATAACAGGCCTGTTTTTCTAAGTCTCAAGGTTCAAATATGCAAATCCAGATTCACCAAGGATGAATCTGACCAAAAATAAACATCCACACTCCTGATGCTGTGTGTCTTGACCTCATTGTCAAAGGGGAATAAGAAGTACTTTAGAGCATGAGATATCTGATCTGTTTGTGGATGAGCAAGGAAAATATTAATAGTTAACATTTAAAATAATGTATTAAGAAATTAATAATTTCCTAATAGTAATATTAAGAAAATCTATGAATTAAGAAAGAAAATCTAACTGATTGGTAATCAGTTGGCATTTAAATCTGGTCAGGTGAATTGGGTTACGCCAGTTAATCCATAAAGAAGAACTCCTGTGCTTCAAAGTTCTTGGATGGAGGAATCCTATGTGAAGGGAGTTTTGATACAATGGGATCTGGCAGGTCAGACAAAGGTAAGTTCTTCCCACGACAGAGGGAAAAACTGAAAGGTCTTCCTTGCTGGAAGATATCTTTACTTTATAATAAAGATAAAAGTCAACTATGTTCTGGGAGTGAGATCTGGCATTGAAACTTCCAAGGTAAGATCAGATACAGTGCCAATTTCCAGTCTAATCAGTGTTGTTTCAGCTAGGTGAACCTCTGTTCTGATATAATCCTGGGCAGCTGGGGAGCAAGCAGATTTCTCCTACATATTGCTTCTTCACCCCTTTTAATTATCAATAATTACAAAAATTAAAGAAGGAAATCTCTTGCCTACAAGACTTAGGGTTAGAAGAATCTGTTTTTCAAGGTAAACATCTTGAAATACCATGCGAAGTCGACGAAGACAAAATTCAGCTGGTGACTAATGCTCTTCTAGGTTGGAGTCTTGCCAGAAGTCTTGAAATCAAAGCTCGTTGCCAGTCAGTGCGTGTTATGGCAAAATGCAACTAATAAGTGAACAAGACAACCAATGCATTTAATGTGACAGCATCACTTGGGGCATTTACATCTGTCTTAAGAGAGTTCAGTCAAGATTGGATCAAGCGTTTAAATCACAGGCAAACCTGCAAAACATTTCCATAACCTGCCAGAATAACCCTTTTGTCTCCAGCTAAAAAACGCCCTTTATTGAGCCTAAAGTGAATTAAGCAAAACCACTTTCCGTCAAAAGTAACCATGATGCAAATGGTTTTATCTGCATGTAACCAAGGCAAGAAAACATTAACCAGCTGGTCCCCATTCAGAGGCATCTGTAACCATCTGGAGGGAGCCCCAGACTGCAGTGTAACGGCTCAGTGTGGGACCAAGCATGACTCAGTTTGCGCTTGCCAGAATCAACACTCAGTGACTGGAACGTGTTCAGAACCTCCTTTTAACAATTCTCCAAATGGTCTTTACCAGGCATTAATGTAGCCTTATTTCCACGAGCCAAATGGGAGTTGTATGGTTCTGGCTGGCAAAGGCTGGCGTTGGGTGGTCCTGTGATGTTGGTGGTCTTGGCACATGGATTCCAGTTCTGGGAAGAAGTGATCTTGGGATCCATTCTGCATGATGGCTGTTCTTGCTGAGGTTGGGTGATTACTGATGTTGTGGGGTCAGAAATGAGAGAATTGCCTGTTTGTGTTTGCACTTTCCCACTTTCATGCTCTGGTATCTTCTTATTCTCATTGTTGATGTTTCAGGATAGGTCTGTGGTTAACTACAAGTGGCTCCTGTTTTCTCTGTCTTCATGAGGATGATGAAGGTACTTTGCTTTGGCTTTACTATTTGGTAAAAGTTTTCTTGTTTCTTTTTGGATATGGAGTTTGTTCATCAAATTAGTTAAGGTGTGAATCAGACATCAGCAGATATGTTGAAGTTCACCCAAACACGTGTCAAACAATTCAGCTCAAGTAATGTACAAGATCTGCCTGCTGTCTGATGCGAGTGCGTGAAGCCTTAGAGATGCTGTGCTAACCCTCAAGCACTTAAAGGGCTTTCAATGCACCTTACCATTTATCCTATTGGTTTTGTACCTGTAATTAAACTGTGGATAGAAAACAGGTGATGAAAGGCACAATTTAGTTATTAATCTACAGTTAATTTTCATGTTACAATGCTTTTTGGTATCTCCAAAAATGAGCCTTCGAATGTCTCTCTAAAATGTTGGCATGGAGAACTGCAAAAAGAATAGTGGTGCCTGGGTTTTATCTGTTACATCAAGCAAAATGAATTAGGCTAAATCAGACCCGAAGAAATTTAGTCCAAATGATTAAAATTTTACTCACTTTGCTGACCAGTTGCTCATATGAGAAATCAATCCCTCTGAATCCAGTGGGACTGCTTGTAAGAGTAACCAGTTATCAATATGACTGAGAGGTTGTCTTAATTAACCTGACTTTGGAGAGTTTCTGCTTTCTCTGGAAATACAGATCTTTATGTATGTTGCGGTCACTTTTCTCAGTGAATTAAGAAACTCTGTGTTTCTTCTGCTAACTCCCTTCTTATTTAAGTGAAGAGCTGAAAAGATATGTTATACACCAAAAGTCATATAGGATGGTAGAATACAATTTTATTCAAGAACAAAACCCTGTGCTCAGGTCACTTTACTCAAAAGGAGCTGAACGAACTATAAATTGTTGGCTTTTAATCATTAAATATCCTACTTACCTCCTTCCACATTCAATTATTCAAGACTTCTGTGTGAAGGATTGCATAAAAGACAGCTATATGAATGTTCTTTTCATTGTGCCACAGACTTCAAACAGGAAAACAATTGCCTCTAAACTATTTGTTCCCTTTTGGCTTTTCGAGTCATCAACTTGAACTTTCTCTGGTTTTGCATGAGTTTGAAATGGTATGGTACAATTTATCTGTTGTTTGCAGGGGCTTTTGTAAACTAAATCACTGGACCTCTTAAAAAAAATTACAAAAAGCTTGCTGCAACCTGTAGTCATAGAAGAATTTGTATTATAACAGAGTAGGATTAATAATGCATGTAATTATAATATACAATTTTCTTTAGGCTTTTCTAATTATAAAAAAATTACAGATAACATCAACAGTGTGATTCTGAAATGCCTCTCATTTATTATGTAGCTCTCTTAATCAATGCTCTGCCACTGGAAATCAAGTCAGAATGTTATTATGGTCTCTCCTTCTGGATTTAATTACAGCAGTAACTCATGGCTCAAAGTCTGAGCAAACACACCGTGCAGTTTATAGCTTTGAAGAACAGCTATTAATCCTGCCATCTACCTCCCAGTGCAAGCCAATGAAAGCATTTTAAAAATCTTTATGCCTGAAGACAAACACACGCTTACACGCAGGTTTAAGGTGGGGGTGCAGAGAGCCCAGCCGCCGTGCCTATGCGCATGCGCAGTAGAACATCTGCTCCTGGGAGATGATCTCAAGGTGTACAATCTCTGAACCTTTTGCCACCCAGACTGAGATATTGTCTTGCACCCTTAACATTTGTGAGAATGATTTCAGGATGTCGGCTCTGGTCCATTGGTAGCTTGGAGTCAGGATAGGGCTTTTGCCATATAAATAGATATGCATCTGTGCCTCTCGTATGATTTTGGAATCAGTTTCCTTCATGAATCTCTAACCTGACAATTAGCTGCAAATGGGAATGATGCACTCTTCCAAGAACTTGAATTAGTATCAGGAACTGCTTTTAGTTTTGGCAGCAGCCAGGGAGGATGTCTCTTCCTCCAAAGCAGAAACATGCTCAGCCCCATGCTAGCAACTGGGAGGACAGAGCTGCCAGAGGGGTCTGTGGAAGGGTGAGGTAGAGCATGCAGATGAGTGAAAATGAACATCAATGCTTGTTTTTTGAAGCTAACTCTTTTTAAGAAACTCTTGTCATCCAAAGAAAGGACAGTTAGAATACCCTAGACTAATATCTACCAGTGCCTATGTCTATCAAAAAAGAATCTAAACCGTGATTAAAGAAGGTTCACTTCTCCTCTCAGGCCACCATCTTAGGAACCAGCTTTCTATATGCTCAATATTTTGAGAAAGAGTAAATTGAAACATAACCAGCCTGGTTATTTTATTGTGTGGTTTATTTGAACTCACCAGGGGTGCAAGGGCAAAGTCCTCTGCTAGCTTTCCCGGCTGGCTGGAAGGACTGACCAAGCCATTTGATATGTGACATTTGGGAAGCTGTGGGAAGGAACCAAGGAAACATTTGCACTTGACTGATGTAGCTTACATCCATGCTGCAGTGTGCTCTGCAAGGTTATCAGAACTGGTCAGATTTTTTTTTTTTACCTAAATATTATTTCATCAGGACCTGCCAATTGTTTGAAGTGGAAAGTACTGGCAGGAAAGTTTAAGCTTCAGCAGATTGGTCTGTTTGAAAGACAGTGACATTTCAAAATTAATATTCTGAAATTGCCACATGCCTTCTGGAAACAAAAAGAAATAAAAGATTGGTATTTCACTGCAACTTCTCAGAAACATAGACATGAAGTACCGTGACTGACCAGTCTGAGTTTTGTGTGTTTTTGGTTTGCTAGCCCTTTCCACATTGCAACATTTTGACCTTTGTGGGACAAGTTTGTTTGGCTTTGTTTTCTTTTAAATTTCCGAGAGTTGTCTGAGACAGCAATTTTTTCCCAACCCTGGTTTCCAGCTTATGTTCCAGCAGAACCTGGGATCCTTCTCACCCCAGTAAGCCAGACAGGAGGGGCCGAAGGCACAGCAGGACTCGGTACAAGATGTCTTGTGTCAAACAGGAGAGGATAAGAGGAGAGAAAGCACTTGGGTAGAATCTCAGGCTAAACCTGCAGTAAAAACATCCCTTTACTCTCATCTTGTCTAACATTAGCCTTCCAAAAGCAAGATCTCTTGTCAAGCATCTAAAAAGGTGATGCAAGTTTCCACTGCACTGCCCAGGGAGAGCCGACTGCCCACTCACAGCAGTGGGCTCTGCGCTGCCCTTTTTAAGATATCTGCCTCTTTTGGCTACAGGAGAGGCTCCAGGATGACTAAATATCAAAGGTGTTTAAAGGGCATGAAATGAGGTGGTATGAGCACCTTCGTGCTCTTTCCTCTTAGCAGTCTATTAATCTAAGGGAAAAGCCTGAGAAAATAAGACTAATTAATCCCAACAACTGTGGACAGTGTAATTTAATTTTTTTCTAAGATTGACGTTGCTTAGGCTGAAACCTGCCTCAAAAACCCTTCAGCTGCCATCCCCAAACACAAGAGTATTCCATGTTTTATACAACAAAATGTACAGCCAACTGTGTTTTCTAAATTTGCTTTCAAACTCATCACAGGAAATAAGCCTTACAGGAAACAGAAGAAATCAATAACTCTGCCATATTCCCAGAAAAAGCTGTGGGAAGAGCCTCCTGTATTATGGATTGAATTCACTCTGCTGTCTAGCATGGGGGATACGGGGGAAAAAAGCAACCTCCTCTTCCAGCGTTCAGATCTACTGCTGTAGGGAGCTGTGTCCTTGATGGCAATGAGCAGTGGTGTCGGCTTGGAGCAGAAGAAACTGGGCTGGAGGAGGAGAGGGCTTCTGGCTGTGACACTGATACATGAGGCTTTAATTTCAAGGGAGGAAGTGGAGCAAAAAGAATTGCAAAATCCGGTTCCATAATGGTCTGTGATCCTGCCTGCTGTGTTTGGTATCATATTTGTGGTCTTGGAGGAAACGTCAGCTGGTCCTCCTTGGTTTGAAGCAAGATGGGGAGGTGGGTGGAGTGCAGTGTTAAAGTGAGAACAGGGAAAAGTGGGGAACCTTGATGTATCAGCAGGGACATGAAGAGCCCTTTCCTCTCATCCTGATTGAGAAGAAACAGTAAAGCATTTCTTCACACACTTTTTCTTTTTTTTTTTTAGGCTGTTCTGTGTTTGTCTGTGAATACGGAAAACTTTTTGACATTTGTTTTGCAATATGCACATGAAGACTTACACACACCCCAGGTTGCACGTCTCCAGGTTCCTAGCAGACCTCAGCCTTGAGTTGCTTTGTTCCAGGGTATCCCAAAACCGTCTGATGAGATGGCTCACAGGCTGCGGGAGGTAATTTGCTCTGGGAACTGAGAGGAGAGCAATCTGTACAGCTTCCTTAGAGCAAAGCAACACAAAGAGAAACTATTGCGGAGAGTAATTACTCTCTCATAATCCTCCAGGCTCGCCTTGCTGCAGCACTGTGCTGTGAGATCTGTACGAATTTGGAGGTTTCTGTAATTCCCTTTGCCATTCTCTGCTGTGGAGGGGAAGGTTGTTTTCACACGAAGGCAATCACTTTCCTTTTATTTACTGTGAAGGATGAAGACAGGGGACTCAGACTCCCAAAGCTTTTCACAGTTGGTTTTGTTGTCTAATTATTCTGTGGAAGAGCTTTTCCCGGCAGCGCGGGGCTGTGTCCTCTGCAGCAGAGCCTGGGGGACGCCTGCCCTTGCAGAAGGTCTCTCTAGAAGTGAGTGTTTCGTGGTGGGATAATACTGCAGCCCACGTGCCTTTTTCACTTTGTTTGTTTGTTTATTTTTAATGGCATCACATGAATAAAGAAATGTGCCTTCCATATTGTCTTTTGAAGGCAGATAATTGTGTTGCTGTTGTGTTCACTATTGGCTTGTCATGCCCAAATGAATTTACGTATATCCATCTTCTCCTTCAAAAAGCAGCCCTGCCGAGTTTCCCTAGTTGTTCAGCCAGTCACAAAACACTGCTGTAAAGCAAGCGCTGCTTTATGTTGTCTAAATAGATGTGGCTCTTCTCTTGTTCCCGCTGTCAGTCTTATTGTTAAATTGCTTTGAATTTGCAGTGAATTGGAATTCTCCATTCCAGGGAGAAAGAAGTTATTACTTGTAATTAGGATTATTGGATAGTAGCACTATTCACTTTAGAGTTAACAAATTATGATCAGAACATATCCTTTCATTAGTTTAAAATATTCCCATTTAAGTGATGACATAGTGTTTTTTTGGTTTTTTTGTTTTTTTAAGTTTAAATAGCCATCCACATAAAACAGCAGAAACACACATGGCTTCACAGGCTACATTAAAGTTACGGATGGCTAAATGTGAGCCTGTGTCACCACTCAGGCTGAGAAAGAGTCCCACCGTGATGGGTTGCACCAAGGTAAAAAATACACTGTAAGATCAATTATCATGCAGGATGTCTGAGACTGAGCTTCACAAGAGGCTTCCACGGAGTTGACGCTGAGTGGGCAATCGTTGTGGCAAACTACATTTCCACCTGTTTATCTCCATCCCCCTGAAATGAAAACGCTCTTCTTCAGAAACCTTTGTGGCACCATTCAAAGTTTTCTACTGCATGAGGAGGTTGTGGAGGCACCGTGGCACATAGAAATGGTGCTGGAGAACGTTGTGTGCTACAGCCTGGAGAAACTCTTCTTTCCCCCACCTGCTTTTGCATTTTTTTTCAGCAGGATGATTTCTGTGACCAAGCAGAGGGACAGGCACCACATTTCATCAACTGCATTTAATCAATGGTGAGACTACAGTAGGCATTGGGCTCACGTGGGTGAGGGAGAGAAGCTTATAAAGGTAGCATAGGAAGGCAGGATGTTGAAAAAAACTCTTCCAGTAATTTTGAGAGTAGATTTTAAAGTGGTGAGCTTCAAAGGCTAGAAACGATTCTTTGATCTTCCAAAGCCTGTAAATGAGAGCGGTGTCTGCAGGACGCAACACATGTCCAAACAATCGCAACACATCTAAATGGAGTTTTGAAGCAGCAAAACCCTTAAAAAAGAAAGGAAAAAGGACATAACTCAGACAGTCAGCCCAAACAACAGCATGGTTGTCTCAGATGTTTTTAGTAGACATTGTACAATAAGTTATTAATTAAAAAATAAACTATTTGAATTGACAGTTGAATTCCTGAAAAATGAGGGAGGTGATGTTTTTTTTTAAAAAAAAAAAAAAGAGATGTGGACCTGGAATAAGAAAGATTTTAGTCTGTGCAAGCTTCTGAAAAGATCACAGCCTCAAAAACAGAGGAACATTTTTAGGTGGGAGGAAGTAATGAAAAGCATTCTGAAATGTTTTTGTTGTGGTTCTCTGACCTTTTACCAAGCGCTCCAGGCCTGCATGAAATGTCAAGTTGTGGGGTGGATTCGTTTGCTCTTAGGTAAAGCATGCTCAGGGAACAACTTTATGTTCACAACTGTAGGCAAACGACACTTGGGGTCCTTAGGTGGGCCCTGCCATGGCCAGCCAACCTTGGGAAGGCTCTTCAGGCTAACATTTGACTTGATGTATAAATCTGGGCTCAGCTCTGCAGTGATGCTTAGCTACCCGGTTCCCAGTGGAATATAGTTAAAAACTTAAATACCTCAGTAGTTTTGCACCTGAATTACTGAGAATGCTGGAAGGGGAGTATGTATGAGCAATATACTCATATTCTTTCCGGAGATGTTTTGGGCGCATCAAAACCAAATTGCTGAATTCATTTGTGTGTTTGCTTATCTTAGAGTGCAGTGCATGACTGGTGGATATATCCTAGTCTGGGTGCCTTTCCTTCCTAATGTCTTACCATCACTTACAGCATTAGTTACCCATGTTTTCTATTTCTAAATACATCCGGAGTTTTGTTTTTAATTATTCATTGAGACAGAGACTTATTTTTTACCAGAGTTTCTGAATGTGCTCCTAAAAATCTTGAAGCCAACCTGTGACAGCCAGAGGAAAAACAGGACTGGACAACGCAGTCTGTGGTGTCAAGGCAGCCGTGTAAAGAAATGAGGTAAGATTCAGCATTTGCTTCTAATGTGCCATCTCAGGGTAACCTATTGGAATTTCGTAAGACAATTGCTTTTTATAAATGGGTTGTGACAAGCAATTACACACTGCTCCACACATCTTAAGAAAGGAAGAACAGAATAATTGAAAATAGGGCTGGGAGAGCTCTCGGGAGGTCACCCAGTCCATCTACTCACCCAGGTGGGATCGGCTTCACACTAACTACTCCTGGCATATGTTTGCCCCACATGTTTTCAAAAACCTCCAGTGACAGAGGTCCTGCAACCTCCCTAGGAAATGCTTTCAGGGCTTATCGCTGCTTAATGTTAGAAACTTCTTTCCTACTGCCTTGCTCATGTCCCCCTCGAGGACAGTGTGACACCGTTGCTTCTTCCCAGGCTCCCAGGGAGCACAGGGGATGGTCATTTCCTTTCTTCTACAGCTACAAGTCCATCTGTTTGGAGACTGCTATCATGATTCCTCTTAGTTTTCTCCTTTCTAGACTAAACAAATCCCATCCTTTTAATCTTTCCTCATAATTTATGGGGTTTAAACCTTCTCTCATTTTTGTTGTTTTCCTCTGGACTCAGACTAATTGATCTGTGTCCTTCCTGAAAGCATGGGCCCAAACCTACGTTTCAGTGGCTGCATTTTCTCATCCTGATACTTGTTTTGCAAGGGGTGTGCTGCTCATTCCAGCAAGGATTTTCAGGAGCCTTTGTTAAAACAGTCTTTGCTAAATTCCCAGTCTTGGGTCTGATCTGGTGTTTGGATAGGCAGTACAGACTAGAGGAGCTTCAACATCTTTGCTGAACTCTGGTGCCCTAAGGAGAGCTAAATTTTAAATGGAAAGAGGAGGTGAAAGGAAGATGGTAAATATACATAATGGCACCATTCTCAAAGATGTCTAATTGTTAGAAATGCCTTTTACTGACCTATGTTGGTCTCCAACTGTCTATCTCACCTGAAATTTCTCAAGCAGCACATCTACAGAAGTGACTTCCCAGTGTGAGCCCCTGTGCATGAGAGAGGATCAGGAGAGCCAGGTATGATGAAAACTTCAGCTAAATAGCCCTACAAAATTTGTGAGATATATATTATGGGGGTTGATCAAAAGGATTCTCCCCTCCTGGAAGAAATACTGACATTTTTGGCTTGTCTTATGCTACTTTAATTCTGAAACCTCCATTGACGGTGGCAAAACACCCACTAGGGATCACAGCTAGGGTGTCTTACAGTAGGTTTCTAACCCAGTTGAGTAGGGTTAGGATGGAAAAGGGCAGCTGAAGGGCTAGATGACTTTTCCAGTTACATAGCTCTCAAAAAAACCCCCAAGCTCTTGCAGTTAGGCAGCCCAAACATCAAGGTCTGAGTGAAGTTTTCTTGGGAAAAAATGTCAGCAGATAATAGTTTAGATTTGGTAGGAACTCAGCCCTTTATTTATTTGAGAGGAAAAAAAAAGGTTGTTGTTGGCTACCCTCTCCACTGGTAATGTTAACTGGGAGATAGGGATCCCTTCAAAAATAAGCAATTATAATTGCATGACTATAATTTTTTAGGTTCCCAAAGCTTTTGGGAACTGAGCTGATACTGCAGCTTGTGCTGGATATCTGGAAAATAAAATGAAAGGAAATAGCCTTGCTTTGAGTGTGTGAGGTTAAACTTGTTGCTACCACTCTCATTTTGGGATTTCTGCATCCAACAGATTGCACACTCTTTTAAGTAAGCAGAGTTTCAGTGTTTTCTGCCATATAGTATAATACCACATAAAGCAAGAGAAAGAAAAGGAAGTTGGCTAATGCTGGAATTGTTCTGGTGTTTTCTCATACAACAGAATGGTAAATTGTTTTCCTTGGCTTTCTGGAAAATATCTGACCTTGATACTTCATATTCAATATATGTAAACAATTACAAAAGCATCTGAGCCAAATAGAAAAGGCTATTTCTTGAAAACCTGCAGGGAATGCACGTGGGAATTTCCCACATGCTGTGGCAATCTTAAAAATATCTCCTTGTAACCCCACAGTATTAATGATTAACTCCGGAACTGTGAGTTTTTCCAGACTTCCAGTGAACTTGGTGATTTGTGTGTTCAGCTGCATGTATCAGGGAGAGGTAGTAAAAAAAAGTAATTTACCACTTGCATTTAACAAACAAGCTGCCACATTTTGCCCTTGAAATTTAGGGATTTCTACAGATTGCATGGCTGATAAATATCACAGTACGGGAAATGTTTTGTGGCTAAGCTTTGTGCCGAGATGCTCTCGCAAGAACAAGCTGGAACCAGTTTTGTTCTTCACAAATTACTCAAAGACAGAGCTGCTTCACTTGGGACACTCACCCACACAGTGCAACACGAACCTTCAGAGATGTGCTGAACATCGTTGATACCTTGTTTATATACATCTGAAATTCAGTAATGGTGTTAGCTTTATGAATTGTTTCCGTTACATTTGCCGAAGAAGAGAGAAGTGGCAGAGTGCCCCTTGAGAGGTGATTTCCCAGAGCAAACAGGGCTTCTCGTGCAAGGCGGTTCACATCATACAAACTCTGTTCAGCTCGTGGCATGGTGGGCAGCACCGCTGACAACAGTTTACAAGTGCACGCTGTTGCATGAAGCTTTCGAAAGATGCTGAGTGCCAAACCCTCACCTATCTACACCAACAGCCCTGTCCCATAGCAGTTAGGAATATTCAGCCTCTTGGATCACTTTTCTTTATCTTTACTCGTCCTGTTTAATGTAGCAGTGTAGTCTATCAACTGTCCCACTGCACTGCTTGTGGTGGTGATAATATTTTTATCATAAAAATTTCTAGAGCGCAGCTTTTTAATTAATTCAGCTTGGGAGACTGGAGCATGGCTGTCATGGGTGCCAAGTCAGTACTCATCTTTACTGGGCCAGAATAAAACTGTTTTGGAGCACCTTGTGAACCAGCACACCTCCATTTCAGGGTGTTTTTAATATCTATATATGTCATTTAGTCATATGTGTATAATTTAATCTCTCATTATCTATCTATCTATCTATCTATCTATCTATCTATCTATCTATCTATCTATCTATCTATTTATATAGTGGCTCCTCTGGATGCTTCTTGGGTCGATATAAGTCTTTTTTTACTAGCGGGGCAGTCTCAGCATCCTAATGAAACAATCACACACAATTCACTATCAGACCATCAGAGCTTTGCTGCAGCAGATGCTGGGGACTTACCTGCCTGCAGTCAGAAAGACTAAATATCTCTACAAACTGGACTGGGAAACCAGGCAGCTGGAAGCAGATGGTAGTAAAAAAAAAGAATCCAGCTTTAGCTGCACAGAGAAGGGGAACCTGTTTTTCCTTCCGGATGGAAAGGGGTGTGTGTGTGTGTACACGTGAAAGACAGGGATGGTGAAGAGGTGAATTTCTTTCCTGTGGTTATCTTCTTTTGGGCTAGCACAGAAATGAAACAGCAGGCACAGCCTTGCTAGCCCTTCAGAAGGTGAAATGGTTTGTGTTTGTCAGGAAACAGTAGAGAGTTTCTCTAACAGGCAGGGTGGTGGGTTTGTATGCACAGACTGGGTCTCCAGCAAGCTGCACTGAAAGCTGTGTTTGAAGTATCAAAATGACTAAAATAACCTATTCTGATGAAGTATTGCTAAGAAATTATTCTAGTTATAAATCTTGCATTATTTAATGACCATTCTTGAAACTTTAGCTCCTATGAGCAGCTCATTTAATGAAAACACTGGTTTCTAAAAATCAGGTTGGCTTCTGCTCCCTGCAGTCATGAGAAGTGACCTGGAAATCAGACCTGAGTACACCTGAAAGATTCAAAACTCAGAAAGTCATGTGGGAAGAATAGACACCAAATCTTTAAAACCAGGATATTTAAAAAAACTCCTTACAACACCTTTTAAATAAAGGGCGGGGACTTTCTATCTTTTGTGTTATTTTAAAAAAAATGCATTAATATGAACCTGCAGTAGTTTTTTAAAGGAAGAATATGTATAGATGGGTAACTGGCAGTCAATGAAATCTCATCTGAGAAGATGCCAATCCTTTCAAACTTTACTATCCTTGGGCCCATAATATTGTGGGCGTAATTCACTGCTCAGCATCTGTGTGCACACATACAGCTATATATATATATGTGTGTATTAGGTTTCCCTTCTTCTATGCCTAATATACAGAGGATGTGGCTTTGTTTCAACCCTGCTTTGACATTTACCTTTCCGTTTGGCTGTAGAGGCTCACATGTTCAGCTTGAGATGTCCTGGGTTCGGTTGTTGTTTTCAAGATAGATGTTGGTTATCATTTTTGTGGGCTTTGGTTTACAGTTCAGACTGTGCTAGGGCACATGGGGTCGGGACATCTTGCCTCTGTAGACAGGAAGCAGATAACCAGCTGGTCAGTGTGGTGCATCTCTCGTATCTGCTTGATTAATGCAGCATATGGGTCTGCCACAGCTTTTACCTTCAGATCTCGGCTCTTCAGTTGACTCATGCTTTCATCCTCGGAGAGCTTAATTTTCCTCCCAGATATGATTTATTTCACTGTTTTTTTTTCCTCAAAAAAGAACCCCAACAAAACCCAAACAAGCTTAGAAGTATCCAATTACTGGCACAAAACTCATGAACTTTTGCCCCATTCAGTGTTTTCCATTTGCCATTACGTTCGGTTTGACTGGAGCCATGTGCTGTCCCCGTTCCTAAGCTGGCCATTTCCTGCTGGAAAAGGCAGGGAGAGACTCTGCATGGACTGGGAGAGGAACAATACCTGCAGTTCTCTCTGTAACCTCTATGAATATTTTGCTACTCTATATGTTACTAACATTTTTAAAAACCCTGAATTATGAAAAGTAAGTCTTGGAAAAACTTGTTTACATATGGCACTTGTCATACTATGGAACTATGGCTTATTATTATGGTATTATAACAGCTTCACCTTACTGTCAGCTGATATGATAAAACCATATTATATGGAGCTTGGAGTTCGGCAACTGGCTTTTGTTCTGTACCGTGCTACAGATCGATCTCCATATGTTTTATTTCTGTTAGGATAATTACAGATATAAATTTAAGTGTCTGCCCTCTTTTAAAGCTGTTGACTCCTTGTTTCCTCCAACATTTTCATAGCAGTTAGCCACTGTAGAAAATATTTCTTTGACTCATTTAAGAATTTTTATGTTATAACTGCATTGACCTATAAGGAAGCCTCTAGGAAAAACTAAACACCTGATTTTACCCTATTTTTCCCAAGTTGTTCTTTATGTTACACACCTCTGTTCTGTCACCTTTTACTTGCTTCCCTCTAAATTGAAGGCTGTTACACTGCCTTAAATCTCTTTGCTTATGGGAGTCTTTTTAGGCTGCTGAACATTGTAATTAACCACTTTGGACTTTCCAGGTTTTACTGCATGTATGCTCTGCTAAAATTCAAGCCCAGGTATGGCAAACAGAGTTCCAGATGAAGGCGTACTGTTAACTAACATAATGGCATTATTCATCCAACAATGCTCCTTTTTAATGACTTTTTTTTTTACTGTTGCTGTGTAGCAGTCAAATGCACCTTTTTCCTATTTGTTTTGGCAGACAACAGGCATTAACTTCGAAGCTCAAGGCACTTGAGCTTTTAAGGTTGAGCATCTACGTTTTGTGAAAACCATTCTAGTTACCTGATTGTAAGTCTTGTAAGGACTGAGGAACCCCCAAATCACCTTTTAAATTTACAAGCTATGCCTGTTATTCCCGGGAGGAACTCTTGGCTAACGCAAGTCGGGTGGCTGTGGTCCTCCTCCTGGTGGCAGTGGGTGCAGATGAGCCCAGCTTCATCCTGTGCCACTGACCTGAAGGTGAAGTTTGCACAGTGCTGAGGAGATCCCAAGCTACAGAGCAACCAGTCTGATCGAAGGATGGCTCCTACCTTCCTGCACCCCAGAGCTGTGCTTTATTTGGGGATGGGGCATGCTGTGGAGGGTGCGCTGCCCACTCAGATAGGGAGGTGGTGCCTGGAGGAGATGCTCTGCTACCACCACTAAACTGGGTTTTGTTGAAAGAGCAAGAAACTGTGAGCTGACACTGGCTGTGTCACAGCACCACCTGCAAAAATATGCTGTATTACAAAGAGACTGTAGCAGAATTAGGCAAAGGTGTTGTGAACTGTGATAAGGTACACATTAAATACACAATACTCTGGGAAGGAATCTAGCAGTTCTTGCTGAAGGACTCCTGAAATGATCCACCCATCTTATGGTTGCAATAAAAACGTGCAGATAAGACACTGGTATGTCCTACCAGGTGGATAGAATATGGATTTGAAGAAAGAGTGGTGGTGTGCCTGTACATGAAGAACAGGCTTGCTAGGACTTATTAAAGTGCTGTGTGTCTGCCTCTTTGTGGTTTGGTCATGACCATGAATGAGACAGCTCAGCTGAGGGGAGCCACAGAGATTTCAATTCTGACAACCATTAACTAAGGAGAAAACCTGAAATGATGCTGATGTTAGTCATATAGAAATCTCTGATCATGCACAGTAACTACATATGAAATTACAAGGGATATGGAGTAATCGGCATGAATATGAGAAAATGATCATCTAACTTGGAGAAACTACCAGATGTTTGTACCAAAACTTTGATGATGAATGTGCAGCCAGATCTATACATGTATTAAAATTCTCATCCGTCCATTTGTATGGTGAAAAATGTCTTTCCCCTTGAACGAGTCTGAAGGAGCTGTGCAACGTCTGAAAGTTCATGATCCGTAGCTGTCAGAAGAGGATCTGACTTTTAAATAAGCCAGCTGGTGATCAGATGCTGTGACTTGCTATTTATTTTGCAAATCATACCTGTGGACATGTTTCCTTAGCAAAGCCCCTGATTGTGACAAATGTGTATAACAAGTGCAGTTTTCTATTGATTCTCACATTCTATTTTCTGCTTTTGGTGGAAGCAGATGGAATTCAATTTTCTCACAATTAGTATTAGCCAAGAATAACATCACTTAAATCAGTGCGGGGGAGGTGGAAAGTTGCAACTACAAAAACACACAGCCTGAAAAGCTGGATATTGAAATGTAACTTGCAAATAACCATAAGCGATGTGTTATCCAGGCCCCAATTCAGAAACACACTTAAGCATTTTCTGGACTCAAAGCGTTATGTCTACTGACATTATACATGTGGTCTTCTGAAAAAAGGATGACCCAGATTGTTCTTGTAGGTTAGTCTCATGGCATGACTGATGCTTAAAGTGCAAAGTCTTTGGACATTTTCCACTAAAAATAAACCCAGGGTAAGGTTGGATGTAGCTAATGCTAATGTAAGGATATGCAATCGTACAAAATCATTGCTTACCTTGCAAAACATTAAAGGAAATTCTTAAGAAATTAAAATATTAGTCCATAATTAGAAAAGAGGTCAATCATTAGGCACGCAATAAATCATTTCCAAATATTCAGGCTGTTTTAGATCAAAATGCTGTGAATTTAGAAAGGGCGCATTGCATAGCTAATGTATGAGTACAAGAAAAAATCCTACACTCTGTGAATGTTAAGGGTAAATCAAGTGCTTAAGATTAAGAAATACCATAATCAAAGATTTTTTTGAAATCCCAGCTTTACACTGATTCTTTTGCATCATGCTGAACTCCTAGATGATGTGATCACAGGTATTTTAGTCCCTTTGTTAAGTAGGGCCTCTGGCTTTGTTTAGTAACTAGTATGGAATTATTAGTTTCATCCTAGGCTTCCTTCTGTCCTTTTCATTGTTACAGTATCTTAACAATTCCCCCAAACTACTACATTTCTGTTCACAATGGCCTTGTAAAGAAGCATTATTAGATTTATCGTAGATATTGAATGGAGCCAGACACTTCTGTGTCAAAAAGGCACCAGAATAAGATGATTATGATATTCTATTTCAGAGCCTTTAGTATTTTATAGTACTTTATGTGTTCATAGCGGAGACATGGAAATCATACAGCTGGTGTCTGTAGCAAGACATCCAAAAAAATAAGATGACCTGCTAGTGGTCATCCATGAAGACTTGCCCTGTAATACATGTGAAACCTATGGCTTAATGCCTAATAAACCCATGTTTTGAGGGCAGCTTGCAGTATCTGGCAGAAGAAACCTGAGGAACTCCAGTTCTGCACCTGCATACTGGGACTGGAGTTACACTTCCACAGTTTTTTGGAAGTTTCATTTTTAAACCTTAACGGGTTGACTGAAACTGTGTAAGATGAAGTGATTGTTTTGGCCAAGTTTGGGCAAATATTCAGAACAGCAGCAAAATGCCTCACCTATCCCTGAAATGATGCTCCTGTCATATTTCAAGCCCCAGAAGCATTGGGGTGAGCTGGAATATTTCATTTTGCCTTTTGACATATCGAAAACAATATTTTTCCTTAAGAAACACCAGAGCAGCTTTTGATGAAAGCTTTTCCCCAGAGGTGTCAAGGCAAAAAAAAAAAACCTACCAAAATTTTTTTAAAGCGAATCCCCATATCTGTGAATTTTGAAGTGCTAATCAAGCCGCCTCTGTCCGAGCAGTCATGTCTTGCTCACAGCCTGAATGCAGAATAATTAAAAAATGGAAATCTATATTCCTTTGTGCAGCATTTATCGTTTCTAAAGGCACTCAGCCGGCACGAGTGATTCCTCTTTCAAACCAGGCAAGGAAAGCATGAATGAGGCGGCTGCTCAAAACCTACAGCTATCTCCAGAGCGGATGATTCATGGTGCGGGAAGGCTGAGAAGCACCGGGTGTGGGAAGGCAGGGTGGTATGACAGACCCTGGACACCCGTCCGTGCTGGGCGAGGGTTGCGTTTGGCTGGGGAGACAAAGCGCTTGCTCATGGCCAAGTTTACTGCATCGCACGAAAGGATGAGTCAGGCTCTTCACGCCTGATCCACCACTGCTAGTTCATCCAGTGCACAAATGGCTGTATCCCCGGCTCCCAGCTGGCACAGACTGATTTTCCACCCCTTTGCACAGTTGTTTGTACCAGAGCGAGGTGGCTGCATTGGCGATGGGGTGCTGGGGCCACCAAAGTTGGTCTCTGCGGGTGCGGGGTGACACTTCTCCTGCAGCCTTCCTGCACCCTCTTTGCCTCTGTCGTTCTTGCAGTGACACTTTTTCCCTCTTGCAGTGACAGAGCCATGTGTTGAAAGGCTGTAGTTTAAGCTGAGATTGCATCTTCGCTTTGCCCACTGTTTTCTGTCATTTGAATGTTTCTCAAGAAATTACTCTGCGGGCTTAAATTTCTCACGTTAAAACCTGACCATGTATCAACACCTGATACATATTTAAATAACTTTCCAGTGCCCTTGTTTAATTCACAGCACTGAATATTCACTGAAGTCAAATTATGAAGCATATTGGCGTCAGGATATTTCCATACCTCCCATTTTTTTTTTCACTTGTAGCTTCCAATTCTAACATCCTTGTTCAAAAAAGCAAGTAAGGACCAAATAGTTCGAGCAGTTCTTACTGGGAAGGTATTTCTAAGCAAAGAGGTAACAGGCTTAGGATCTAAGTACACAAGACGTGTAAAAACTAAGATGTTAAAATAATCGTGAACCTTACAAATGAGACAGAAGCATAACTCTTGCTGCTCTCAGCATTGGTTAAATCTACAGAGGAAATTGAAGATTTTATGATTCTATTAAAATTACTGTTCAACACATTCGAAGGGACGATAGTGAAACATAAAAAGCAGTGTCTCATACATTAATGTTAACCTGGCGATATTATTTATATTGAAATTTGACTTGACTTTCAAGCACCACTTGAAAGGTTATGGCATGTGAAACTGAATTAAGCAATGCAGCTGAAGTTGCCCTTTTATAATTTAAAATAAGAACCATATTTTTCTTTCTGTAAGTCCCCACTCAAAAAAGAAAAATAAAAAAAAAGTGCCCTAGGATTATGCCTCACCCTACCAGCAAAATCCCTGGTTTGTTGAGGGGGGGGGGGAAGCAGGTGAAAAAGGCATACCCTTAGGGCAGGGCTCTGATGTCAGAATTGGCTTGTGCCAGAGTGCACATTAAATGAGGCTGTTTCACCTTTACACTGGAGTGCCTAAAATTAGATACTCCTCCACTCTCTAGTTGCTAAGTCTTGTATTTCCATCCCTGTCTTTATTAATTTTGGGCTGATGAAATCCTTTCCCATGCCATCCCAACCTTTACCTCTTAGACTGCTCTAGTTATTTGAAGAACAATACCTTGTTTAGCTAAGCTAGCCTGCTACGTACGTATGAGCTGGATCAAATAACCCTGCTTCAGTCACCTCTTTAACTTTTCCAGGAATTATATTAAAGTAGTGTAGTGCAGAGTCTCAGCAAGCCTATGCAGTTCTGGTAAATAGCTTAGAAATTTTAGAATTTGCATGAAAACATCCTTAACTGAGTGGGACCCCAGGAAAAAAAAAAAAATCCCAGTCATCCTCATCCTGAGATGACCCCGGCAAATGCAACTTTTTAACGAGGCAAGCTAGTTCAACAGAAACTGTCAGGCTTTTCTGAGAATCTCTCCACTGCGCTCCTGCCAACTCTACCACTTTGGGCATTAATCTACCAGATTTCCAGGCAGCCGGAAAGTGCAGACAAATGGTCACTGTGCACACAGCGAGGATCAGCCCGCGCCTCTGCACAACAGCCGGGCACGCCTGTGGCTTGAGACCTGTGAATACTGGCACGTTTGTGCCTGCCGTCACTAACAGGGGAGGCAGGAATGTGTCAAGCAAACAGAATCTCTGACTCCGGCAGAGAAGACGGTGCCTTCGACACAATGCAAAGATGGGATGGAGATAAATATAGGGATTTATGGTCACTACAACCAGACTGTTTAATGGAACAGGGAGGAGCTGTCAGGAGTTGTCTTTATGAAGAATGATTTTTATTAAACTGGGAATGGATTTTCCTAGTTGAGGTGTTCAGCACAAGTGGAGGGAAGATTTGGAAACAGGAAAGACTTTCCCTGAGGTTTATTTTTGTAGGAGAAAAAGAGGGGCAAGGAAGGCAGCTGGGGAAAGGTTGTAAGAATTAGGTAAAATCTTCTTTTCCCCCTAAATATGCCCCCCATAATTGAAATATTTGGATTTGCTTTTGGGAGATATATTCATATTTTTGAGTGGTTAAACATTGGAACAGGCTGCCCAGGGAAGTGGTTGAGTCACCATCCCTGGAAGTATTTAAAAGACGGGTAGATGAGGCGCTTAGGGACATGGTTTAGTGGGCATGGTGGTGTTGGGTTGACGGTTGGACTCGATGATCTTAGAGGTCTCTTCCAACCTTAATGATTCTATGATTCTGATTCTATGATTTTGAAAAGAAAGTATAGCTGGATCAAATGTATTAAACCGTCTACTTAACTTCCCAACTCAAATAACCACATTTCCATTGTGTATTTTTATAACTACAAGTGTGTATAAATTCATCTATCTCTATTCATCTAATTTTTTTCATAGTGAACAGTCCTGTCTCCACTCCCACCAAAGTCATGCTTCCTGCGATTTCAAAAGTAAACAAATTCAGAGGACATGAATGGTAGCAAATCGTGTAAACAGGAATTCTCATGCTAATTGTATCCGTGCTCTGCTATACTTAGAAGTGGAAGTCAAGTCAGTGTTTGGTGAAGCAAATCTCCTGCAACCAAGAAGGAAGCAGAAAAATAATCGACGTACAGGTCGGTCGGTCTGCAGAGGAAATCCAAGGTGCAGTTTCACAATACATTGAGTCCACAACAATATCGGTTCAAAAGTTCCCCTTCTGCCTGACCTTGGCCTTTTGGGAAGGGTTGGGAAGAGGAAAGGGTGTTTTAAAACCAGATAGTCCAGTAAACTGATTTGTATTTTGGCTTTACAAAAACATGTGCTTACACAATTGGGGAAGTGATACAGTGAGGAAACAAGTCTGGGCACGGAAAGATCTCCATGATGGAGCCATGTGGGCAGAGTTTGCTGCCAGAGCCAGAGGGCTGTGGAAGTACATACCAAGAGTAAAACGGGGAGATAGCTATTAGCATGTTCTTTGATTTCAGATAACATTTAGTGAGAGATGGTAGAGTCAGAGTTCCTGGACAGCCTCATTTCTGGTGGGATGGACTAATTTCTTCATGATGAAACAGCTCTGGTGTCATCTCTGGTTGCTCCTTTCCAAGTGATTTTGCTGTGCAAGAACTGTCTACCAAGCTCAAGTGTTGCATGAGTTGGGACTTGTGAAAAGACACAAGGATTTGCATGTTAGGAGAAGGTAGCAGCAATAACCATGTAGTTCAAGTTTTACTTATTATTGTTAATACCAAATTGCACTTTGCCATGCAGATTTTTATTGTCCTTGGTTGTGTGCTATTTCTTGGGGTTTTTGTTAGTCTTACTGAATACAGCCCAGTGTTGACAGCCACCCTCAGCAACATCTATAGATGCTTCTTTGCAGGTAAGAATAATAACATTCAGCAACACTGACATCTTGTGGCTGATGAGAAACGACTCAGACATGCCAGATTAGCCACAAACGTATCTTCATCAATTGTATATTCAGCATCTCCTAAAATATGGTGATGCTTAAAGGCATGAGTATCAGAAGTCTGGAAACCGAGAGGTTAAAAGGCAGAAAATGCATAAAGGTGCCGGTTTATTAGTTGACTGCTCTGTGTGTCTGGATAATCCGGCTGCATACTAATCCTTTTGGCTAATCTTCTCCGTGTGAATGATTGCCTCCAGAGGACGGGGATAGAGTCTGGGATGTTTGACATGACAAACAGAAGCTGTCGCTCCCTGCAGATGATCTTCTTTGTGTTTTCCTGCTCCACTGGGAATCTGGGAGAGAAAATACCTCTGGAAAAGGCCCCAGGATGAATCTTTCTTATTACCTATTGTTGCTGCCAGAAATAAGACCAGCAAAGCCAGGCTGTGAGTCTCTGCCTCTCAGCCAGTGGAGATTTTTGGAAAAAAGGTGTGGTAGGGAAGACTGTATGGAAAGATTTGTAGGAGCAAGTCCTGGTTGGCTGGAAAGTTGCAAACTCTTCTGCGTGCTTAGGCCACGGAGGCTTAAATATACCCTGTATAAAATGGCCTTACCCTTGAAGTATGAGTAGGATGAGAAAAATCTAATTTGGACTCCTATAGATGGTGGAGGGGTCAGATTTCTTTTTTCGTCTAAAGATAGATGTTTGTGACTCTGCAACATGAGATGGTCAGCCTTGGACTTTTCGGTTGCTAGCAGCTTCTTGGATTGCTTCCTTGTTTGCATATGTTTTTGTTGCTAATGAACATCTGTATCTACTTTATCATCCGAACCCAGTGACAAAATGATTACTGAACATGAAGTTAAATGTTATGCAATGGTCTTTTGCAAGTATCTAGAGAACTTTCACGCTTCCTTGAGGATGCTAGGTCTGGGATTGCAAGGAGCAATGACCATATGCTCTGCTTACAGCCTTGAAATCGAAGCAGTTGTCTGATTTGGAGCCCATATTGCGTAAAATCCCTTATGAAACTTGGGGGAAGAACTGTAAAAGGCCACACCTAGCTGGTGGTTGGGAATAAATTGATTAGGAAAATCTTCAAAGCCCAAGACAGACTGAAGCTGGTTTGGGCTTGGGGGTCATATTTGCTAATCGTCTTGGGAGGTGAGGAATGACATCCTTTTCCTAGGCCTGGAATGAATTTTCTCCCCCCCAACCCCCTGCTCTTGTTTAGAACTGGTTTGAGTAACTTTACCTAGTAAGACTGTGAAAACAAACAATAGAAGTGAATGATTCTGCGATTTGCAGTGTGCTTGGCTGCGTTACATGTGCCTTGCCACCTTTTAATTCAGTGCATTAAGTCACCTTGAACCACTGACATACACAAATGCTGTAGTTTAGCATACTATGTAAAAATTCCAATTAAAAATGGTTGATACCATGTTTGGGGGGAAAATACCCTCTTATCTGCTCTGTTGACTTCACTTAATAATACAAAAGATTATTCTTAGTTGATAGGAGTAATCTGGAGAGAAATCTATTATTCAATATAATTTAAAAGTGGGTATTGTGGAGCTTCCAAGAAGCATTCATTCATACCGATGTTCTCCTCTAAAGCACACCTTGTTGTATTGTCTAACTATATTAAAATCCATCACACTAAATCACAGATGTTTGTTTCAAAGAATAAAAAGTGCTCAGTTCAGCAGAAACTTGCAGCAGTATGCTGAGTTAGCACCTTTCAAAATGCCAGCCAACTTGGTGTGAATTTTGTTTATTTAGTCTCTGAAATGTATTATACTGACTTCAAGAAGAGTAAAGATCTCTGATCTGTACCCCTCATTTCTTGAGCACAATTTTTGTATACAATTTTAATATATGTTCTTTTTCATTGATCACTGACAAAAATGAAAGGTATGCTATGTGTAGCACTTGGTGTTACGTAAAGCAACATCTTTATTTCCTATTTCACATTTAGAAATAACTTTTTTTTCTAAACCAGTAGAGGTATTGCTGTTTTAACAGCCCACACTGTAAGCTGGGCCTATAAAATTCACATGTCTTTTTGTGAGCTCAAATAGGGAACAGCACAAGCAAATGATTTTAAGTTTATGACTGCAACTTTGACATTAGCATTTACAAAAAGGGCATCAAACAGTAAATTATGAGTGAACAGAGGGCTTTGGTCCCTTCATAACTCACTTGCAATGAATTTGAATGGATGCTTTGTTTCCAGAACTATAAGCATGGGAAAACTGGGATTGATGTTGAAAACTGTGATATGTCCTAATTTGATCTTAAACAGTTACACTGTACTCAGTTGAAGCTGGGTGAAACAGCTGAAGGTACGGACATAAGACACTTTCCGTAAGCTGTAGGCATTTGTAATGTAAACTGTTCTTCTTGTCATCATCAGGGAAGGTGAAGCAGAGAGATCCCTGAGGTTTTCAGAGGTATTCAGCCACCAGCTCAACTATGTGTTGGTCAACAAGTCAACACTTGGGCATTGCCTAACAGCCCTATGTCATTCACCTCTTGCTGGAGCAACATTGGTGACAGGATTGGATTTCTGTTAGTTTTGACCCCTGCTCATGTATTCAGCCTACAACTATTTTTTCCCCTCTTCACACTGTATTTTTTTATAACATATGGTCTTTCATCTGTAGGGCTAGAAAGCCAGATGTCCACGGCTCTTTTGGTCAATACAATCAGTTATGCTGCCAATCATAAGCCCTTTAAACACTGCTACAGAAAATTACAGAGAGTTTGTTTTCATATCCCTAGTCTAAACCTATTTACCAGACTCATAATGATGCTCTAAAACAGTATCAGTACATTGCCTAGTCATACATAAACTGCGGTATTTTAGTTGTTAAGTAATGGACAAGCAATGAAGCAGCTGTTGAAACATTGCACTGGGTTTTTCTCTCTCAGGCTGAATGACAGAATTTGCCAGGTCATTTAATCAATTTCATACTGATTTAAACTAGATAAAATCAATCATCTTAGCTCATAGATTTGGTAGCTGGAAAGATTGCGTTGTCTACATTGTAATGCTACACTTTAATAATTTTTGAATTAAAAAGGAAAAGATCCTTTCCAGTGTCTACAACATAGTAACCCAAAACCTGCTAAACTGTTGCATGTGAGACCACTAAAACTATAATTCTGAAATGACCAATTTGTAAACTGAGAGGTTTTGTGGAATAATTAATCAAAATATGGATCTGAATGGTCAGTTGTCCTCAAAAGTGAGTTAAGATAATCTAATTGATATCTTGATAAGTAGGGAAAAAAATCCATACAATGTTTAGAGCTGTTAATTTTTTGTGTCTGTTTTTTAATAAACCATCTGCTTTCTATATTTTGCAGGCAACACATGTGTTGAGAAATAGAAAAAAAAAGGAAGTTTCATTCTCTATATACAATGTAAGCCAAATCCAATATAGATTATATTTACAATGAGATATAAAAACATTTGTAATGTTTTGAAGGAAAGTCGCAAACTTAAACTTTGGTTTGCATAGCAGATCGTAAGGGTGTGAGGAGGAAGAGCTGATAACCGTCAGAAGTCATTAATGTGACTTCTATAAGAGCCAACCTCTGTAGCCCTTCATTAAGCAGGGCTTCCTTTTGGATAAAGGGAATTTTGCCCAATTTGAAACTTAGAGCACGGCCGCCCAGAACCAGTATGTGCCCTCACTGAAGGTAAAGACATGAGGGTCAGGCCCTGCTGACCAAAAGGGGTCAAGACATCAGGAAGGTATGTACTTGTCTAACATTTAAGCATGATAGTGAACTCAGGTACCTGGCCTCCTTGCACGTGGACAGCAGAAGTCGTGTTCGGATGCTTCAGTTCCCTTTACAGTGGGAATTCATGGGTATTTGGGTGCCCCAGGGTGACCTCAGCAACAACCAACAAGGTAAGCCAAGAGCCGAGAACAAATGCTGAGAGAGAGGTCACACCCTGAATCCCACCTCCCCAGGTTCCTTGCTTCAGGTTGCAGTGAAACGCCTTCATCCATTTTCCAGGGCCTGAAGATAGGCACACTGCCCAAGAGTTTTGAGTATTTCAGTTCTTTCATGGTTGATACCTGCCCTGCATGTATGCTTTTTACAAGATGCCTGTCTCAAGAACAGCCTCGGTACTTCTGAAGATAAATTTGCATCCAATGCTCAGAGCAGAAGACTTAGCTTTAAAACATGCTCATTCAGAAGCTAAAATTTATTTTTTCTAATATTATGAAATAGCTTGAGGTCAGAAGACACTTGCCTGGGAAGTGAGACACCCAAGTTCAATTCCTTCTTCATCCTCTGGGGCTCAAAGACCTACCTCTTACCTCCTCTGAGAGCAACTCTGAGAGGCTCTTGGCTGATCTGAGAGGTGGCATCTTCACACTTCCTCCTTTTCACTTTTCCTCTTCCCCTGTTGCTGAAGTTTTGCCATTATGAAGAAAGAAATTTAGAAATTAGAGGAAGACCTCGAAGATCCATGGCTTTTTATTGCACTGATCAGGGCTTACATTCAAGAGAGGTTTCCTCTGCTGTGCTCTATAAACCTTCCTTCTGCAAATTATCAGTTGTCCCATAATGAGTGTCCGGTTTTCAAGAGCAATTTATGATTTTTGTCAGAAGAAGGAGGTCTGCAGGAGAAACCCACAGAATAAAAGTTTTGCCAGTTATGCTTTTTCCCCATGTTGTACAGCTTATTATGGAAAGATCCTTATGAGTGACCACATATGACTATGCTGATGAATTTTTTTCTACTAGTGTATTTCATACCTGTTTTCTAGTTTCTTTGATTTTTTTTTCTAATACAACTAGAATTTAAGATTCTGAACACTTCACTATTAAAATAATTTCACATACCAGTAAAACATGCTCAAGACTCGTGTTTTGAGTGCAATCCTATGGCATCAATGAAACGGGAGCTTTCAGGGAGCAGATGGGCAGGAGTCACATATCAGGGCTTGGTATGCTTTTCCTACTTAATTTGATACTTATCCTCAATGTAGACTTCATAAAGTCTGTTTTGCCTCCTGCATGCTTCATAAAGTCCACATCAGGGCCACACTCCAGAACAATGCCAGACTTTATAAAGTGCAAATTGGCTATACAAACTTTATTAAGTATACGAAGCTGCTATTAATTTCTAATCACTCCCCAACAGGTTCGCCAGACGGCTACTCAAAGGCATTGCTTTTCATCATGTCCAGCACCTTAAAATACTTTTTTACTTTCTGATTCCAGCATTTTAATGATTCATGAGCCAAATAAAAGTAGGAAAATGTCAATGAGGTGAGAATACCTCTGTTGTTTGACTCCCTTAGTGCAAATATTCAAACACATGGCTTGGTTTACCTCAAACTGTGCAGAGAAGTCCCATCGTGGTGATGGGACTATACCTATGTAGAATATGAGGTTAATAGATTTCAATGGGTTGAACCAGGAGCTGGGAATTTTTCAAAACATGCAGTTCTGTATTGGGGATGGTAATGCCTGTTTAAAGATTAACATCTGGCACTAGATTCACAAGAGAACGTAAACCACATTAAAGCTTCTACTCTCAGCTCCTTGAAGACCCATTTGGTTGTTGATTGATACTACTGTAACACCTATCTTTCATACAGAAAATTTCACAGACTTCCAGACATTTGCTTGTAGCCATGCGCAGAAGAATTGCCTTAGTCTAGAAAGAGAGCCATGCAGTGAAAAGAGCTTAACTTACTTAAATGTGGGCTTCCTCCATCTCAGACAAGTCCTCTAACTCACCTGGCTATGGAGTAAGAGTGAGAAATGACACAATTCCTCCAGGCTAATTTTGTGCTAAGCCCAGCATGGCAGATACATCTGGAGAGTACAACCACGTGTGGCCCTGAAGCCTGGTTAACGGATTGGCTTCTTTGCAGATCTTATGGTTGCAAGCTCTGTGCTGAGTTGCTTGGTATTTTTCAGACAAAAAAAATCTAGGTGTGTTCAATAACAAACATTTAGATAAATTTGTAATTCCTAGGGAGAACTGTGAGTGTTGCAGATCTCGGCATAGATCCATTGAGGCTCCGCACAGTCTGCTAATGCCATTCCATGAAATATTTTTGTCTGAAATGTTATTATTTGTAAGACTGGACGGTATATGGTGGCACTTTGTGGTTAGTGGCATAGAAAATTTTCATTTTTTGAGTATCTGTCAACTCTCCTTAATTTTGGGTTTCCATCCTACAGGACTATGTTATCTGCTATGGCTGTCTGGAGATGTTCCTTTCAAGTTGGCAGAGACAATCAGCATCTAAAGCCATTGCTTACTACCTTCTGCTTTTCCCTTCTTCCAGTAACTCTTAATAATTCTGTTTCCTCTGTCTTACTGTTGAGGACTTCGTGTATTCTTAGGATTTTATCTATGGGTATGGTAGCCCCATATATACAGCATCATTCTTGGTGTACAACTACGGTAGTTGTACTCAGTTCTGAGCTACTGATTACAAATATCTTTAAAGGACAGAAAAACCTACAGGTAAAACATCAGAAGATTTTGACAACATCATCTTACATGTGAAGTAGGATCTTGAGTTTTGTGTAGTTTTGAGATCCCCAGTACGAGAAAGGCATGGACATACCAGAGTGAGTGGGGAGTCCTCAGGATGATCAAGGGGCTGGAGACCATTAAGTATGAGCAGAAACAGAGAAGGCAAAGGGAGATCTTACTGCTGTGTCCAGCAAGCTAATCGAGAGTATAGAGGGGGCAAACCAAGACTCTTCTTGGAGTCCTGTGGCAATGGACACAAGTTGAAACAGAAGAAATTCTGATTTTTTTAAATCACCCTTTCCTGTTCCCAACCCTTCCCAAAAGGCGAGGAGAACGGTTTTCACCATGAGGTTGATCACTCAGGAGCACGGACCTAGAAAGGTTTTAGAAACTCTATCTCTGGAGACATGCAAAACTCAACAAGTCCCTGAGTAGGCTGATCTAGCTGGACCTGCTCTGAACTGTTTTTTGGGCTAGATGATGTCTAGGGTGCCTTCCAACCCATATAGTTTTCTGTGATTGTATAAGAAAAAAAATCTTTATTAATTCAGAATTTACCAAGTACAGGGTTACACGGAGTACTATACAAATACATAGAATAGTGTTTTCTAGACTGAAAAGTTTATGCTCCAAATAAAACAAAGCCTTGTGTGTGTATGTAGGGACTGGAGGTGCACTGAGGTGAAGTGATTTGCTGAGGTCCTACTGAAAGTCAGTGATGGAACAAGAAAGCGAATTCTCTCAGTCTCATTCTTTCCGCTGTCTTGGTTCGGACCATGGTGTATGCAGAAAGCATTGTTAGGTTACACAGGATGGAAGGATTGCAAAAGTAAGATTAATGTTTTGTTTTTTTCACTTACAAAAGATATTTCTGTCTATGACATTTTGCAGCAGTTAAGGAAAAAGTCCCACTCGCAGCAGTGTAGTATCCAGATAGACACCCTATCTCTGTTACGTGAGCCTTTTCTGCTGAAGATGCAAAAACATTCTTTCTATTTCTGTAATTTCCTCTGATTACTCCAGACCAGTTCAGGGCAATGGGCTCCCAGTTGGTTGTCTGTGAAATCCCTAAATGGATATATTTAGGCAGTTCCAATGTTACAGGATGTGAGAATAAGTTTGTTTGCAAAAGTTATTTGAACAAAGTAATGCTATCTGTATTCTTTCTCAATGGGCCACAAGTTAAAATATAGTGCGAATATTGAATAACCAATTTCCAAGGAGATTCACAGTGGCTTGAAAAAGAAGACAGACAAAAAATGACCCCTTTGCATATATGATGCATTCTGATCCACACCCACCACCCCCCCTTAATAATTAGAAATATGGTTTGACTGATACACTTTACAAAACCATTCTGGGGATTCATGAATTTAAAAGAAAAAAATAAACTAGACGTGAATAATTCATACTTAAATAGCTCTGGGCCAAGATATTGCTTCAGTATTTCCAAGTATGCAGGTTTTATTATTCTCTTAAACTATGAATAAAAACAAGGTTGTTTTATCACACTTGGACTAATCAATGATATGCCCAAAGCACAGTTGGCAGTAAATGATCCGTTTTAGTTCAAAACATTTTTTAAATCGATGTGTATTGTAAGAGAGTCATAAAAATCTTCAAATTAAAGGTTTTTGAGCCATAAAACCAAGTAATATATTTAAGGTTTTTTAAGGCAGTAATGTTTCCAAGTAAATAGGAGATGGGCAAAGCAGTTCCCTCTGAATTACCGTTCATCAGTTTTTCACACTCTATTAAGGTAACCTTCATGAAATATTTCTACATTACACTTCATGATGTAATTTGAATGCATCAGGATTAATTTGCCAATAAACTACAGGGAAAATATGGAATATGCTACCCCCAAAAGCTTATGAACTCTCTCTGTTTAGCTCGGGTCACATTCACAAGGGTTTCCAATGTAAAGTTTGCAGGCAAAAAATGACTCCTGTGACTACAACGCTTTATTCAGGAGTGAGCTCTTTGCCCAGGGAGGGAAAGCGATGCCGTCTGTGGGTTTGTGCACTGGGTTCAGGGCTCTTAGTTTTCTTAATGAATGCAATACACTGGGAAACCAGTGAGTCAGTGCTAACTTTGTAGGGTAGAGACAACTTCTTAAAAACAGCCCTTTACCCACCCCAGGCAAGCTCCTCCACGGCTCTCTTGGCCAGCCAGCTTTCGACAAAGTGTGTTGTGGTGCCAAGCCACCACTGAGTCCTCTTCCCTGTCTAAAACATGGCTTACTTGTTGGAGAAGACCCAGAGCTGGCCCTTGGCTGTATGGATGAGTTTTAGGCAATATGAGCTCACCCAATGACATCAGAGGGACTGCAGGTGTGAAATAAGATTTGTAGGGCAGTGCCCTTTAGGATGGGGATTTTTGCCTTGTTCAGTTTTTTATACAAATTCTTAAGGTTGCTTCTAATCTCTGACACCAACCTCTGATGCTGAGGATCTAACACGACAGCCAGGGAATCACCTGGGAACAGACAGGAGAGAGGTTACAAAGTTTTCTCATTCTTTACTTCCAACTCTCATTCACATTGCTGGCAGCTTTGCTGTCTGCATTTCTAAAGAACCTCTCACTGTAGGTTTTAGTTCAAAGGCAATAGATATTCCATATGTGTTCATGTCAGACATGCCGTACTGACGTTTGGAGAAAATCCACTGAAGGCGAGACTATGTTTCCAGTGTTTATGCTCATTGCCTTTGGTTATAGTCAATGAGAGTGAATGGAGATACTGACAAGAGGACGTATTTCATAGTGGAAAAACTGGCATGTGATATCTCATAATCTTCATAATTATTATTTGTTTTTAAAACTTACACAAAATATATGAGCTAAGTATGTCAAGAACTGAGTTCTTCTAATCCTCAGCATTTTATGCAAGCTAACTGGCAAAAAACCCAGTTCAGCAAGAAATTTTTCTCACTAAGCAGGACCAGAACTGGACATGTCCAAATATCAGGAGGCGAGATCCCGTTTTGTAGGATTTCCATACACTAGTGGAAATGAAAGCACAGAGAGCCCCTCAGAACCAGGGCTATTCTCACAAGATTTCTGATTTATTTACAGACCCAAGAGGTCTGCATCACCAGAATGAAGCTGGAAGTATCTCTTCCTATGGTACTTTTTCTACAGTACTCTTTCTTCCCACAGCCCAACCAATTTCCATAGCGTTGAGGTCTTGCAGTCAAACTGTCGCAATCTCTCATTTGTAAATGGACATAGTGAGGACATGGCAAAGCTTTTTGGCAGCTGATTGCCACTCTGTGTTTGAGATCCCCCTCTGATATCCTCAAAGCCTAGATTTAATCAGGGCCAAAGTGTTCAGGGGTAAACTCACCAGACCAGAGCAAGCTGACCTGTCTCACAGCTCTTTGAGGGTGCTATAATTTCCCAGCTTCCCTGGAAATCTGGGTTATACTGTTTGCCCAAGGTTCCACAGGAGTTGGTGGTTGAATAGGCAGCTGAAACTTAAAGGAAATTAGATTATGCTACCTCAGGCAGAAAAAAGGTCTGAAAGTTGAGAATAGCTAAAATTCGAGCGATGAGGTGAGAGATACTAGCAGTTACCCAGTCTACTGTTTTCTAGGATGGATTTCTGTGCACTGTCTGTCATTTCACCAATAGGTTTAAGAGGCTGGAGGGCCAAATTTTACTATGTTTGTACAGTTTTTTCCTCCTGCTTAAGGCAAAAAGAGAAGAGA
>NW_008825538.1:4530241-4538637 GCF_000699105.1 Pygoscelis adeliae | reverse complement strand
AAGAGAACGTAGGGCGTGTTGCATGCAACATTTGGAGATGCTGTAACGGGCCACAGAGCGAGGATCCTAGCTTTTAGTCAGGTCAGTGGGAAATGTCAAGGAAGCAGATGGTATGAGCGTGTCTCCTGGCCAGACTCATGTTGGTTTCTCTTCAGGTTTCTTCTCCTATCGCCAACTCTAGCAGACCACTTTCTGATTTTCTCATCTACAGTCCCCTCATCTAGAGGATGCTGTGGGGTGTGAGAGGATCTGGTTTATTTTGGATGATAATATGTTTAAAAATAAATAAGGCTGTGTGATCAGAGTAGAGAGCTGATTCTCTTATCCATTCTCTTGTTTCTCCGGCAGAAAAATCTTGGCACTATCTTGAAGGAACATATTATGTTTCCAGTGAAAGGAAATAATTCCAGTCATTCTTGAGTAATCCCTCTATCCACTACTACATTAATACTACAGGTCCTTAAAAAGAGACCCATCTAATTTTTTTTTGGCTAAAATGTGGTCACTGAATAAAAAGGCAGGAAATTAGAGATATTTTTTTCTTTGAATTTCAGAAGAAGCTATCTCCTGACAGAGAGTGAGACACTGCCAGAAGTCCTGAGAAAAATTTCAAATTAATAAATAATATTATTCTTATTGAAAATTTTGCAGAAATATTTGGCAGTAAAGAAAGACCAGTTGTAGATTTACAGTAAAAAGTTTAAAATGGAAAGTCTGACACATTCTTAAGCTATAATAACACAAATGGGATCACTATAATTTTCAGTTCTGATTATAGGTTACAAAATCACTGCCAAATACCCATATATTCATGAGCCTGCAGAAAACAATCTGCAAAATGAAGTATGGAGAACTGCTGAAGGAAAGTACAGGCAGCTGTAAATGCAGGAGATATAATGATAAAGCCAAACCTAAAATCAAGATATTGTTGATAACTAGTCAGAGAAATTTCACTCATACCCTATCAAATTGAATTTAATCACCAACAATTTCCATTATCTAAGAATACAGTGATTCATTTGCAGACATTCTAAGACAAAAAGGTTTTCTAAGATGGGATTAATTTTGAGAACATATATCAAGTACTAAACAGGAAAGAAATTATAGGGGTGTTATATCCAAACTGAATAATATAAACCATGGAAATTCAGACTCAAGGTTACATCAAGGAGAAGGAACCAAGTTCTAAAAATTGTATGTGGAAATATTCATTAGTTTTGGTCACATGAAAATTAATAATTTTCTCATTGGAAAAGAACTATTTTGTTGACAGCGCAGTTCAGAATACTAGGATTAAACACATACAGATAAAGGGAAACTAAGGAGAGTTGGTTTAGCATGAATGTACTACAACTGCTAGAGATAATATAAACATGTCTATAGCTTCATATTGAAGTAGATGACTGTGAGACTGCAAGATGGATGAACAAATGGACCTCTTCCCGCTAGATTTTATGTTCCTTTTTAACCGTGTATAGTTGGAGTTTGCAAGAGGTTTGTTGAGACAAAAAAATAAAAACATGGAGCTATTAAAAGATGGAGAACTGACCTCTTTGTGGGCAGAAACAGCACAGTAAACTGCTGACATAAATTTCTGATATTACTAATAAATTGAGACAACTTCCCAAATGTAATAAGACACAAAACAAAATGTAAGGAGAAGAGATTTTTCCACTGTGAATGAACAGAAATTAAGAGTTTGAAATGCAGTAAGTATATTATTTTAAGCAAAACTCTCTCTGGATTGCAATTGTCCATGACATGGTCTTGACTGCTTGGGTTTCCTCAAGACTGACACATTTGCATTTCTTATTTTTCTTCTGTCAGTCTGTAATTTCATTTCAGTTTGTCTTGGCTTAGCAATGAGCGTCCTTAAAAAGTGATAGCTGCAGGAATGTGGGCATAGAAATGTGACGTAATCTTTACGACATTGCAACTTCTCTGCTTAAGAAACTAATCAGTTCCGGAACTAATAGCTAAGGAACTATGCAGCTGAACCATTGCCTATGCATCAGTGGGCTTCCTAATTAGAGTAATCAATAGAAAATACAGACTTGAAAATGGTATGAGGACCATATAAGGTATGGTCAGCTGTTTCTCCCTATGTGATAACTGTGTTGAGGTTTGTATAACTGAATTGAAATTATTAAGGTCTCCGTGGGGTAATTTTCCATGCATAGGTCCTGCACAGTGTCTGTTTTTCACTGATATGAATTCCCCTTCCTGAACCTTCCCCTACCCTAAAAGCCCATTTCCAAAATTACCATTTCTCCTTCCTGCATGACTGACTGTGACTGCTTATGGCTTGTGACTGCTGTTTGTAGAAGCACTATAGACTGAAATTCATAAGCAAAATATGTGTTTTAATAGCTGTAATTATTACAGAGCTGTAAGCCCTGGTGGGGCTCTTCAGCTGAAAGTTTTAGAAGTTTCCAAACAGTCCAGTTAACCTCAAAATGTTGTGTCTGATGGTTAAATGTAATCTCACCATTTTACAGGGTAAAATAGAAGTACCAAGAAAAGAAACCTCATGATTCTGAATTTGGGCACTTGAAAGGTTATATTGGCATCTAACGAGGCGTGCTTGCTTTTTTCTTTTTTGGAAGCCGAGTCGGGCTTGTGGCTCCAGCACACTTCATTAAAAAGGTCTTCAGGTTTTCATTGGAAGGTGAGGATGCCCGCCAGCTGCTAGCGTAAAAGTGTCTTATTTATTTTACTAAATGGGGATACCACTGTTTAATATCAGATCTTCAAATAGTCTTGAAGGGAATTGCCCAAGGTCATGCAATGCCTTTGGGAAAGACCTCAAGCGCTTTGACTCGCTTCTTCACTCTGTAATGCAATGAGGTAAGCGAATCGCTTCTGTTTGGGAGCCAGAAGGCCATGCACAGAGAAAATTCCTCCTGAACAAAGCCACCAAAAAATGAAGTGTGCACACAGACCTGGAGACTGGCCTTTTTTTCACTGGCCAGCTCTGAGGCTGCAAGCTTCTTCATAGAAATGATGCAATTCCAGAAACACCTCAGTGTTTGGTTGGCATAGTTTGTTTAGTGACTCACTTTGTCAATACACATGAAAATGCTGTTAGCTAAGGAGAAGCCCAGACCTCTTCATCTTCTTTTTAAAATCGTAGTTTGGGGGAACCCTCTATTATCACTTTTTATCTTGCTCATTTTTCAGAAAGAAGAATTTGAGATTTAAGTACTAGTTCTGTGTCTTTGAGCGGTCTGAAATGCAAGCTACCTTTCCCTCTCTCTCTGTGTTGTGTAACCTATGGAATAGGCGTCTTGTTTCTTGAACATAGCTGTAAAACGTGTCCTTTCCAGACCTCTTCTAGCGATTGCTACGTACACAGGGTCTCTCCTCTTTTTGTGGGTGGTAGAGAAGGGAAAGGAAGACTTCAAAGTGAAGAACAGGGGATTTTGTGATCACTGTGGGGCAGGCAATGCTCCAGACCCAGATGCAATGCAGAAAGGGGTGGCTGGAAGAGGGTGGAGATGGCTCTTCTGCATGCCAGAACATTTGGCTGAGCTGCTGTTGTGGCTGGAGAGGGCATCTGAGTGGCGTGCTGTGGGGTTGTTTAATAACTAGTCGGCAGATCTGGACTTGAAGGCGATCTTAAGGTCAGTCCTAAACACTGAGGGAAGCTTATCCACCCTGCATTTATGATTTCATTAGGTTGTAATCAGCTGAACAAGGACAGCGTCTTCTATGGAACAGAAAGAAAAAAGTTTCCAGTTATTAGATTTGGAGCATTAAAGCAGAGTGCTTGCATACCGGCTACACAACTTTATCTGTTGGCCTGAAAAGAAAAATCTGGTGCTCTCAGAGACCCACAAACTCTGTGATGTGGCAGCTGGGGCACCACATACATCGCTCTGGCAGCAAAAATAGTGGTGGGAGGCAAGAAACACCAACCTTTAGATCTGGGCAAGGTGTGAGCAGCCAGTGCTAACCCAACCTGGAGGGACAGGTGTGAAAAGCTTTTAGACAAAGCTCCCCAAATGCCAGATCTCTGTGATTAATCTCTCATGTGTCGTCTCTACTGGAGACCCAGAAGCAAGTGAAAGACAGTGATGAATACTCATGTTATGTGATTTTTAAGTTATTATAGCATTTTAAAAAAAGTTGTAATTATCAGAAGTTTCTATGCATTCTAGAAGGATTAAGTCTAGGAACATAAGATTATGACCTCCAAAAGCTGTGCATAGTGCAGGGTTGCGCTTGGCATGGCTGGGTTTTGTGTTTGGACTCATCCCACTGAATGCAGGAGGGGAAACCGGGGGATCATCACAAGCATACTTGATAGAAACATTAACAGATTTTGAAAAAAAAGTGGGAATTCTGAATAAAAGGATAAAAAAGAGTGAGGAGAGAGTATTTGCGTCTTGGAAAAGGACGAGGGAGATGGTTCAGAGTGGAATTTCCAGCACAGGAGGGGCAGGCTCAGCTTACCAAGTTAGTTTTGGAGGATGATCCTGAACAGTAACTCTCAGGAAGTGAACTTTTGCTGAATTTTGCTCTCAGCTGGGTGCCGGGGGAAATCCTAAATGGCAGTTAGGGGAGGAGACTGGTTTCTGTGTTCTCTGTGGGACTTGTTTCCAACTTCATCGTCATACTGGGATGAAACTTATTCATCTTTAAGCTGTCTGATGATAAGAATCGTTAGGAATGAATCTCAGAAGCACAAGGCACATTTTTGGTTTTTTCCTATGGGAGTAATGAATGCAAGTAAAATGATTTATAAGAATAAAGCCTTCAGGAGCTTCTGCCCTTGCTGACATCTAGGCAATCTCCCACCGAACTGCAAGGATCTGTTTGGGGCCAGTTTCAGGTACCACAATGTGATGGTGTATCTTTCTAAGTATATAAATATAAGAACGTAATTTCCTGTGGTGGGTGATAGCCAGTACCTCTTTCGCAAAGTGCACGTGATGGAGAGAGATCCCCAAAACCTGAGTAACTTCAAATCATTATACTTTGTACTGGCAGAGTCCTACACTATCAGCAACAGTTGCTGCTGCTGTTTTTCTCTTTACCCACCAAATTCTTGCTAAAATAAAACTTTTATTCAATTAACCTGAGCTCTCTGGACTCAAGTTGCTCTCCAAAGTCATGATGAGTGTTGCCCAGCTCAGTTCACTGTATGACATAACCTTTATTTAGCTCCTGCCAAAATTAACTCTGTTTAATTTTCTGTGAATCACAGTACTACATCTGAGGTTTTTGGGACTTTACACTTCTTCCAAAGTCTAGGTCTGCACTGTGGTTCTCTACCAAGAAAAAGGAGACAGATGTTAGATGAAAGGTACTCTAGAGAAAAAAAAGTTGTAAGGACAATGGATGTCAAAACATGAGAGAACATTTCTGAGAGCCATTGGGCAACTGAACTCAAGAATGATACAATCATAAAAAAAAATGCACCTTCTGTTTTCAGTTATAAAGAAACAAAACTGGTAACCTTATTTTGAACTTTTTTTGTTTTTATACTTAGAGGTGCTATATTTAGGGGAGGAAGAGAGAAGAGATTTTATGTAGCCTCCAGCAAGACACCATGTTTTTCATACAACACTTTCCTGTTCATTTTTCTCTACTTTTTTTTTTAAAATATATTTTAGGTTTTGGGTTGCTCATACAAATGATTTGAAAGGAAATATTCTCTGACAAATCTCAGCTGTGCCTCTAGTTTCTAGCATTTTAAAAAGAAAGGTCCTCTGTCTTGTATATTTACATAAAGCCTGAATGCCAGATTTGGAAGATGCAATAAAAATACGCTTTTCTGGGATTTGTTCTTAGGGAAATAGAATTCCCCATGACCAAAAATACCCCAGTAATAAGCATTTGCTCTGTGCTGGCACCACTGTGACCTTAAATTATGAGCTTGCCCCCATTTGTAGCCAGTTTCCCCTCTTTAAATGTACAGTTAAGTCATTTGTAAATATCATAACTAAATCTGGAAGTGTAATTTAGTGACTCTATTTGAGGATTAAGAAGAAGAATAACGTTACTTAGAACCGTATGTAATCTTTTCTGCTTTGTTTAATTTAGTTTACGCTATGCATGCCTTATCTTACAGTCATTCTTCACTCCAGCTCACTTGATATATTTGCAGTGCTGTTGATAATACCATCAGAAAAATAGCTAAATGTTCATTTCTTTGCAAAACAAAATGTATATACTGTGAAATGCATTAGTGACGTGGGATCATTTTCCTTAGGAAGGAAAAAGGTTGCTAGATCATACTGTTCATTTTCCAACTAGTGAAGATTTAAAACTGTATAAAGGAGGTATTAGATTTTACACTTGAACATACTAGCTGGCTTTATTCAACACTTGGACCAATGCTCTAGTTTCCTTCACCAAGAATGCCAAAGCATTGAAATTCTCTACTGAATACAATCTACTTCGTGGTCTTTATTTCATTAAGGTGTTATTCATGTATTTTTTTTTTTCAGACTGCCCCCCAGGTGCTGTGGGTATCTGATATTTGATTATTGTGCCAGAGTGACAATTACTGATTAATTTGTATATCTTATTATTCATTACAAGCCTCACAATTTTATTCTTACTGGGCTCACCTTGTGGTCCCTTATGGTAGCTGAATTCACACCTTCTTATTTCCTCCAGGCAGTATGGATGGTGAAATAATTTGAGAGTCTTGAGCAGCTGCTTTTGAAGTTATTCTGACTGCTTTTCAAATCAAATAGTCTTAATTTGTAGCCCTACTTTTTATTCTTGTTCATGAAAGCCCATCCATTTCCATATGAATGTATTGTACTGTCAATGAACATAATTCTTTGTCATATACTTGGAAGCAACATGGGGCAGATCCTCACCTAGTGTAAATAGTCATAATTCTGTTGATTGTGTAGCACCATTTGAACTTTGAGTGAAATTTTGCAGAGGACACCTTCACCCTTTGCTCGGTGTAGAGTCAAGGCAGGCACACAAGGGGAAGTGCCTGAAAGATTACTATGAACTGGGCAGAGCAAGGACATTTCCTAAAATAGTGATGTCCCATGTCATCGACAGCTAGCTTTGGAAAATCTGAGAGTTAGGTAAAAGGAAGACTTTGGAAACCAGGCTCTGGAGCTCAACAGAGCTGACACAAAGTTGTTCCCAGCATTCCTTACCTCCCAAACTACTCCTTTAGTAATGTAATCCAATGCCCAGAAACAAACAGCCACACACAAATAAATCCTCTGGCACAGCAGGGGCTGAGGAACAGAAATAGCTGTGTCGCAGTTACAAGAAGGATAGATCCTCAGCCAGCAGTGGCCCCCAACCCAGAAGACAAATTAAATGCAGAGAGACAAAAATGAAAAAGAGAGAACAATGTTTCACTGAGGGGGGGGGGATTCAAAAAACAGCTCTAAGAAAAATGACTGGGAAACATACACACACACACACACGCATGCACGCACACATTGATACACATGACCAGTCTCATAGTAGAACATGAAATATATATAAAAAAAGAATTTCTTAGAAAGTTTCAGCCCAATATAAGGTCCAGTTATCAGGTGGCCATTTTCCACAGTAACATCAAACAGAGATTCATTATGATCTAAAATCCTTGATTATTTCTTGTGTTTATCTCCTTGATGTCTTCACCTACCTTACATTAAAACCAGCAGGAAGACTTATGCTTCTTTTGGTAAGAGGTGAATCCAGATTCATGTTTTCCAGTGGTCATGAAACACAACCATGTATCTGTAGTCCAGTCCAAGATTTTTAAGAACCTTTACTATTATTGACAAGGGAAGAAATATGATATAGAAAAGGTCGCTGTATCTCACTCTTGAATCAAGAGATCTGTAATCAGGATTGCTATAGTCTTGCTGTATCTGCAAAGCAATTTGATAGACACTGGTCATTGTGTAGTTAATGTAAAAATTGTACCAGCAAATTTACACTCTTATAACATGTGGAAAATTGTGCTGGTAGAACTGGAATCATAGAATCTTAGAGTTGTTTAGGTTGGAAAAGACGTTTAAGATCATTGAGTCCAACCATTAGCCTAGCACTGCCAACTCCACCACTAAACCATACCCCCACGCACCACATCTACACGTCTTTTAAATACCTCCAGGGATGCTGACTCAACCACTTCCCTGGGCAGCCTGGTCCAATGCTTGACAACCCTTTTGGTGAAGAAATTTTTTGTAATATCCAATCTAAACCTCCCCTGGTGCAACTTGAGGCCATTTCCCCTCGTCCTATCGCTTGTTATTTGGGAGAAGAGACCGACACCCACCTCGCTACAACCTCCTTTCAGGTAGTTGTAGAGAGCAAGAAGGTCTCCCCTGAGCCTCCTTTTCTCCAGGCTAAACAACACCAGTTCCCTCAGCCACTCCTCATAAGACATGTGCTCTAGACCCTTCACCAGCTTTGTT
>NW_008825538.1:4520974-4529746 GCF_000699105.1 Pygoscelis adeliae | reverse complement strand
TTGATAAAGATATTAAACAGAACTGGCCCCAATACTGAGCTCTGGGGAACACCGCTCGTGACCGGCCGCCAACTGGATTGAACTCCATTCACCACAACTCTTTGGGCCTGGCCATCCAGCCAGTTTTTTACCCAACAAAGTGTGCACCCGTCCAAGCCATGAGCAGCCAGTTTCTCCAGGAGAATGCTGTGGGAAACGGTGTCAAAGGCTTTACTAAAGCCTAGGTAGACAACATACACAGCCTGTCCCTCATCCACTAAGCGGGTCACCTGGTCATAGAAAGAGATCAGGTTAGTCAAGCAGGACCTGTCTTTCATAAACCCATGCAGACTGGGCCTGATCACCTGGTTGTCCTGTACGTGCCGTGTGATGGCACTCAGGATGATCTGCTGCATAACCTTCCCCAGCACCGAGGTCAGACTGACAGGCCTGTAGTTCCCCGGATCCTCCTTCTGGCCCTTCTTGTAGATGGGCATCACATTTGCTAACTTCCAGTCGACTGGGACCTCCCTGGTTAACCGGGACTGCTGATAAATGAAGTGAGACTGCTATCTAATTAAATATCAGGGTGAATTATCTGATGTTCAATAGTAAAATTAGTTTTAATTAAATTTCATTTTGACAATAGAAATTAATTGTTTCACTGGCCACAGGACTGAAGAGTACATTATAAGGACATCTAATCAACAGCAGTTCTAACACTGGAATTGGCATACGGGAAGCATTTGTCGACATGTAATTAGGACTCGATCCAACCCTCATTGAAATAAACTTTCCATTGATTTTAATAAGAAATACATTAAACTCTGGACACCACAGTTCACAACAATGTGGTATGTCTGCTTTTAGAATTTGGCACCAGGTCAAATTCTGTAATTTAGCTTACAAGTTTGCTACAGGGAGTGACCTTACCCATATTACATGGTATGACAGCTACAAAACAGCTGTTATCAGCTTCGAAGAATGGTAGTTTTATAAGCTGGGAAAACAGTTTGTCATGGTAGATTGCTATATTGAAGTACATACATGTTCAGAAAACATGGCAAAAAGATAATAGGTCAGTAAAAAGAGCACTGAAATTCTTTGGTTTCCTACCTGTGCAAAAAAGCGGCAGTTTCAATGCCTAAATAGCTACTCTGAGGAAACTATTCAAAGCTACTCATATGGCATAAAAATTCAAAGGCTTTGAAGTTTTTTTATATACCTTATTCTCACAGTAATCAACAGCTTAGTAATCAATAGATAAATCAATTATTTGAATCAGTGGGAAGGGAGAGATTTCTTTTATAATCTTAATTTCATCCAAGTTTATAAAATGACTTGTTTTCTAATAAATGTACCCAGTGTGCAATCCACATCCCTGTGAATATAACAATTTTATTTGGGAATTCTTGGCAGTTCTTCTGTAGGATTGGCCATTCTTTCAAGCTCAGTATTTAAGCTAGTGCTTGTGCATGGAAATAGGTATCTGCATAAAAAATGGCTTAATTTTTTTCTAGGCCACCTATAACTACATCCTTCAGAAAGTCAAGGCATTTTTGCAGCACTTAAACATCTGCTCTGTGACTGACACTAGCTGCCTACATAATTTTATTAATGCTATTCAATAATGATATTTTGGCACATGTCCTCTCAACCTATTAAAATGGCAATTGCTGGAGACAGCAACCACACAGGCTGATCAACAGGAAAGGTTTGCACTGCAGATGTCTACAGCTGAGCCAGTTGTAATGGCTTTTTTATAGCCAGGGGGGAGAAATGGACACTTTTAGGTTGTGATTCATCTCACACTACAGTAGACATCTAAAATAAGGCAGATGAACTCAGTCTTAAAATTGTGTAGTGACATAAAAGAAACTGAAGGTGACTGGCTTTGATATGGGTGTTCACACAGTAGATATACAGAGTTAAGTGAGACGAATCTTGCCCTGCTGGAGGGATTTTGACCTGACAGCACTTAACATGTCCCTCTGATGCCAAGCAACCAACAGTAGTGCAATAATATTATATAAAATATCGTGTCTAATATTTTTCATACAGGGAGAAGCTTTTAATTTACTTTCTGGCCTCATGACCTGCTGTGGGTTTGAGTCACCAATAAAATCTCCCTTACTGTGAAAAGGTGCATTTTTGAGGTCATAAGAAAAAGTGTATTATTAATTCATCATTTGTAAAGAATATCCCCGTAAATAAGGATAACACTAGCAATTGCTGCTGTCTCTTTAAATGACTTATTTACCAAAACCCCAAATCATTTAAACCATTTGCCTGTCCCAGGGACTGAGTAATGCATGTAGAATTATCAGTTTAGTCTTATCTTGTCATGTGCTGAATGGTGACTAATATGTTCTTACTCTATAGTCATGGTACAGAAAAAAATGTGTGTGTGCCGAAGTCCATGCTGCTGCCCTAGGGTACTAACTTCTGAAGAAGTTAGTTTAGAGCTGGCTTGGGTGTTTCTGTACTATTCTTTAGCTAATTCTGCAATGAAATGTAGAAGCACTCTAGGGAGAATGGGGTACCTGGGTGTAGCTAAACGGAAAAGGTGTCTCAAATTTATACTTTTCATGGAGTGGCAAGGAATGTTGAGTGATGGTATTTGCAAACTAAAATATTGCATCTTGAGAAAAAAACACAACGTAAATATTCTTGGGCCATTTAAAACTTGACTGGAAGAAAAACCTTTTTGCTAAGGAGAATCAGGTCTTAGCTAGTCTCTTGCAAAACTCCAGAGTGAATAGATTTTTGATTACTGGGGATAGCCAGTGAGAATTATGCAAAAGTTCTGTCTTTAAGTGAAGAATAGATGATCACATTCAAGCATACTTGGCTGAAGTGTTTCTTATTCATATTAGTGTCAGCCTGCTTATAGCACATCTTGAAAATAATCATACTGTATTTATAAAGAGTCAAATTTCATATACATACTGGCAGATTGGCCTGTGCCTAATTTGTCTAGGCTCTATGAATAAATTACCATCCATGTTCAGGCTGGCTTCTTCAAGAGTACTTTGAAGTTAAAACCATACATAGTTATCAGATTTATAAATGGAAGATGAATTTAAGATTGAGAGTGGGCTACAGCCACATTTGGCTGCCATTGTCACTGCAAATGTGCTCCACAATGTGAGTGATGCCCCAATACCCACAAGGATTTTCCCAGACTTGCCTTGCTGCTCTAGGATTTGGGCTTTCCCTCTAGATGTTGTGCTGTCATCTGATGAGTAGGTGTCCTGCACTTGAGAGATGGCAGCAGCTAAATGAGCTTTGCAGGGGTTAATGGTATTTTTAATAGACCTGCCTCCTGTCTGGGTGCCTGAGAAGAAAAATCTACAGGAACTCAAGAATTAATTACCTCTGATGTTGAGAAGGAGTGGTACTGAAAGGGTGATCCCAGAGAAAGGAGTAGAAAGATCTAATTAATAGATTGTAAAGCTAAAAAGGACTACTGTGGCCATCTGATCCCAGGTAGCAGAGGTCATAGGTCTTCCCTGAATTAATTTTTACTTGAACTTGAGCATTTCTTTTTAAAAGCCATCCAATGTTGATTTATAAGTTGCTAGTGATGGAAAATCTTGCAGACGTCTTTAAGCTGTGCCAGTGATTAATCATCTTCCCTGTTGGGGGGAAAAAAAAAAAAGCATAGCTTTATTTTTGATCTGAATTTGTCTGATTTCAACTTCCATGAATCTCAACTGTGAGTTGTTACAGAACACATTGAGTCAATTTCCATTCTTTTGCTCCTCTTCCAGCAAAAGATATGGTTCTGTTTTACTTGGTTCTACATTATCTTAAGGTCATTGAGAGAGAGAAAATGAGAGAGAGAAAAAAGGAAAGAAAGAAAGAAACTAATGGTCAGTGCCAATATGAGACCTGGCATTTCTTGCTCTGACACCCTCCATGTCACCAAGCTGACATAAATATTTCAGAGCCATGTTTTGGAGAGGTGTTAAGCACTTCATGATGCAGTAGGTGTGTGGGGAGGATTTAAAAGCACCTCTGCACCCAGCTGCTTGTGTTTCTCATGTATCTAGGTACTTCTGAAGACCCAATAACAATGCTCTGGTACTGAACAGTTCTCCCCACCACCACCTTCCCCCCTGCAACCTTTAACCTCTCTGCCTTAGTTGCCCAAGGAAAATCTATGTAGAAATGGAGAAGAATGCTGTAAGGTTAAACATTGCAAGACTGGGAGGTGTCGATGTGCAGGAGGAAAGGGGACCGTATGAATATGTAAGATAGATGAGAGTGTTGGATGGTAACCGTGCAAAGGAAGGATCACTTCCATATCATATTTCTGGCTGGGAATTTCTGAAATCCACAGCTTTTTCTGAGCTGTTGTAACCCTCTGCTAAACCATCCTTTTCCTTTCTGAATATCCCAAGGAAAGAATATAACCACTGCCTGCTGATCCACACCGTGGATTTGGGATCTGTTCCATGCCCCTCTGACGTTGGCAGAAAGGCACTTCTGGATGGCAGCAGGCCCTGGGTGGCCCTTTCCCCTGTCACGTTCCCCAATGTCCTCCCGCTGCGGTATGCTTCTTGAAGTTAATCATTGGGGCAGTCTACATTTCTTGGCTGGCTGGCAAGTATTTGAACTCCAGTTCTCACTGTTGGGACCTGCAACCATAATTTTCTTACAGTAGCAATGCCAAGTCTAAAGACAGCATTACTGATGTGGCTATTTTTCAGGTGGACTCAATGAAATGAGCTCAGGTGTGACCAGATTGTTCCAGTCAGGTTTGCTAATTTTCTCGCTCTTTCTCTTGTCCTCTTTTTCCCTCTTTTTTCCCTTTCTTTCATTCTTTTGGGAAGAATAACCTTGCTCTTAGATTTGAAGAATTCGTTTGTTGATCATCTTTAATGAAGCTCCAGTTCTTCTAGTGAGAAACAAGGGCTGTAATATTTAATGGAGATTTTGTGATTCTAAGAATTATTTCTTTGAATAATCTGACACTATATTTTCCTATTTAAACACCAGAACTGAATCTGAAATGAAGAAGTGCATATGACAACTAATTGCTAAAAGTTCTCAGAAAGGAAGAAGTTTGATAGGAAAGACAGAAATTATTTAGAACAGGAAGACATTAGTATGGACCTGGTAAAGATCCAGCATGAATGGGGATTAGCAATTAAGATCATTTCTTGTGTTTTCCTCTTCAATTTTCACTCTAAAGGAAATGCTGCTTTTATAGCTTTTAGCTCAGCTGTCTCATTTATCTGCGTTGTGCTGCAATGATAAAAATAAGGAAAAGGATGTTTCGGGGCTTTTTTTTTTTGCCAACTCTTTTTGTTGTGAACTGCCTTTGATTATGAAGCGGAATGAATTACTGATTTTTGACTGCTCAGGATTATCAAAAAGAGTGCATTTGTGCTGTTTCTTGTCATATATTTTGAACACAAATAAGTTTTAGGGTTATTTTATGGAGAAAATTTGTGGGCCCAACTGCCAGTTCCTACACACTCAAAGACATCTGAAATCCTGCCTACTCTTCTCAGTCCCTCTTGATTACTCAGGAAAAGGTCCTGTTTTTCTTTAATGGGAGCCTTGCCTGCGAATCAGCTTCAGGATGAAGGTCTGTCTTTTTATTCAGCTCTCGGTTGGAGTCCAGTTGACTAATATTGCAAGATAATATTAATACTTTGCTGTCAGAAGTTGTCAATCCAGAGAAAGCAAGTCTGACTCATTGGAAAATATCCCCATGAGAAAGAGACTTTCACAACTGCCTATCTGAATGCACGGAAAGATAAATGCTCCGCTTCAGACTTTCCCTCCAGAGAGAAACTGTTCTTCAGGAAAAGTCAAAACAGACACATGCTCGAAGTAGGCTCAACAGATTTTACAAGATATGACATAAACGACAAAGAATTTCTAGCAGTGGCTCTCTGCAGACAGATTTATGGAAGATCGAGGGCTTGAGGATTAAACTCTCTGTTGGCTGGGGTGAAGCAACCTGATTATTCTGTCCAGCTGGAAAAGAGACTAGTAGCAAGGTCCATCTCAAGACAATTAATCTATTTAAATGGTGCAATGATGTCTTCAGCTGGCAGTGCCAGGGTGATGCTGAACATAAACACTCATGGGTTGTGGCTTGCACTGATATCCTTAAGAGAACAGCAGGCATGAGGAAAATGGCACCAGGTGTTAAATTCATCACCTCAGAAACTGAACAAAGTGAACAAAAAGTAAATTGAAGGGATGACTTGGTATAGCAGGGAGCTACGCAACTATAGGCCATCAGCAAGATGCATCCAATATGTGAAATGAAGATTAATGCTACATTTAACCTAATTAAATAGTTTTGATATGAAAGTACACTGGGAGAAATATACCTCAGAAATTTTAACCACTAAAATTGGGTTTTATATTCCATACACTGCTGGTTTTTACTTTGCATTTTCACTGAAAGTCACGCAGCCAAACAGATCTCTCCTGGCATTTAGAAGATTCGTGTGGAGAAGCAAGGAGCTGGAAGGATAGGATGGGAAAAATTATGTGCGTAAAAATAAATGGGGAAAAATTCAGTATAATGGCATTTTAAAAAGATGCAGATGAACCTTAACTTCAGATGACATACTTTTTTTTTTTTTCTTATTTAAACAAAACCACCCTGAAGAACATGAAGATAATTATTTGTACAATTTTTTTTGGGTGTCACTTGACAGAATGTCTAAAGTATAATTAATTTATGGATGCAGAACCAGAAAATGCTAAAGAGAAACACATTTTCTTAAAAGCAATGCTGAAGGTCATGTCCTGAATGTATTTGTATATCTGTGTCTTTCTAGCACAACTGTGGGCAGAACTGACCCAGGTCAATGCTGGGATGTTGATACTGAAAAGTCTTGTCTAATTTTTGCTTTTGTGAGTAGTTCTGATGGCTTCTGTGTGGCTGTATCCACAGTGGTGGAGGGCAATAAATCTGTTGTCTTGCTCCAAACTGTGCAGCTCTCTAAATACATATGAAAGTTGCAAGGATCCACCAAACAGTAGCTCTGTGTGTAGACCCTGTACATTGTTCTCCCTGACATTCCCCCTCCTACACATTACCTAGTAGGAACTGTTTCTCTAAGGATCATCCTTGGAGGCCACTCAAGAGTAGTACCATCATGGTGATGCAATCTAGACACATACTCTTTTCTCTGGCTTATTTCCATGGTGGCAGTAGTAAAGGTAATTTGCATGGTCCTACCTACCCTGTCTCAGTCTGTCCCTCTCTGTCCTAGGGGACAGTCTGGCCCACGGTGTGTTTCCATTTGACCAGCTGCCTTTACCCGATAGGAGATGAAGAATTGCAAATTGATGGAAGAGCTCAACTCCTTTTGGGTAAGCTTATAAACTTTTACAGTGATCAAGGCTGCTATTGCTCTGGGGGGCTTAGGTACCTCTAAGTACCACCGTACCTATAAGGCACCACCATACCTTTAAGGTATGGAAGGTTACTGCTGCAGGGAGTTGGGGGGCAGCCTAAACCCCAGTTTTTTAATTCACTAGTTCTGGGATTGCACTGTCCTAATAATGTGGAAAAGGGAGAAGTCCCCAAGTCAACTTTCTGTATAGCAACAGGGAAATGTAATGTGCAGGATTTCCTCCATGTGCTTATCTATCTGGGGGGAATGGTGTGGAATAACTATAAAGAGTAATTTCTCTTTTGAAAATGATTTACAGACCTTAATGAAAATCTTTGCTGTTACCTTCTGCTCTTCACCAATAAACCCCAAAATGCCTGATGAAAAAACATTGATATTATTATCCCCATTTTATAATGCAGATATCAATGTCTGGGTGTCATATGGGCTAGAGTCTATAATTTCTTTAGCGGGAGTAGAGGACTGTATTGCTTTAGAGAACTGGGTCCAGCATTATTTAACCAAGGCCAAAGGCAAGTCACAAGATGTTTTAGGTTTATAATAAAAATTTCCTGGTTTTCAACCCTTTGCTCATTCCACTCAACCATACTGGCTCTCTGAAGTGCTAGTGGTGCGGAAGGAAGAAGATGCTTTATGATCCTTGATGACTATAATGTAGCAAATAAAGCTCTAGGGTGCTTTCAAACTCACAGGGATCTCATGAGGTGGAAAATTAATCATGCTGCAGCTACTGAAGAATATATTTTTTTTACATTAGTGGCTTGGGTCTTTTTCCAAACCAGAAGATGATAAAGCGCTTCCCACTACTGGATAAAGACAAAAGAGAGAGTCATCAACAGAAGCAGTAAAATAAGCTGAATAAGCTTGTTTAGACTCCTGGTTACTAATCTAATTCTTTTACAATAATTTTTGGCTCTAAAAATGAGAACTATTTGCAAAATAAATAGTTGTTTTTTTTTTTTTTTAAATGCCCCAGTCAGATTGTTGCAAATGTTGGATCACAAATCCTTGATCTAGTCTTTCAAACTTAGCTGCCAATCTTTCCTTACTACAGAATATTGGTATATTCTGTATAAATGTATAGACAATTAAACTTTTGGAAAGTGCTTAGAAATTGTTCCCTGCAGTCAATATGTATCAGTAGATGCAGCTAAAATAAAATACAGACAGTGGTTTGAGGTTTCTTGAGACTCCTGATATTCCTACTGAAAAGAATCTTAGTCAGCTTTGCTTTTTCCACTGGTTTCTCAGAGACCAATTTTGTCTTCTTACACCAGAGATCTTTCCAGAGACCTCTTTCACACTGGAAATATTGGGGGGTGAGGGGGTGGGGTGTGTCTCTTTTTTACACAGATTCACTATGTGTAGGGTAATTCACAAATGCTCCAGGTTCATACTC
>NW_008825538.1:4515689-4520791 GCF_000699105.1 Pygoscelis adeliae | reverse complement strand
TATCTAAATGAGGCCATCTAGGGTTTCCAGCATGGTTACAGTCTCCTTTTAAGCCTATAATCTTCTCCTTCTCATAGGCTGCAGCAGCCCAGGAGCACTGGGATTTCATATGCTCTGAGCAAGGTCAAGCTTAGCTTTTTCCACCTTGGCGCCATTACATCACTGCAGCAGAGATAAAAAAATGGAAATCGTGTAGTTGTCACAGCAAAGCCAGCTCTCCGCTTTTGCAGTGCTGCCACCCTTTCATCGCATTGCACCTCTGCCACCTTCTTGTAACATGTAAGTCAAAACCTAGGTCAAAACCTAATACTGAACTTGGAAGGGAGGATAATTTTCTTTGACTAGCACCTGCCTTCAACTTAACTGAGTGCTTTTTCTTAAGACAAAATGGAGCTCTGTTGCAAAAAAATTGATAGTTACCTGTTCTTTGAATTTCAGCAATGGAAGAATCTTTCTACCCTAGCTGAAATGCTAGGATTAGTTCTCTATAGTAACTAATGGTTTTCTCTTTTAATTGCAGTCTGTCGGTCTCAAGGAGGTGCCGCACATCATCATCTCTCTTCACTCCCTGGCACCAGACTACTTCCACTGCAGGCTCCTACTAAGGGGGAAACCTGGAAGTTCAGCAAGAACAACTTAAAACGGGAGGAAACAAATGATCATGAAATGAAAGAAGTACTAAAAAAAACCACACTCAGAAAAGCCTGTTGGTCATCATTAGGTTTTTCAGCTCTTCTTGTGCAAAGCTGCAGCATTTGCTAGAGTGTGCTGAGGAGCTGCATGCAGTCAAAAGGTCAGGAATAACTGTGAGGGTTGGCACCTGCAGAGTTACAAAGGTTCCCATGAAATATTTTGTCTTGCAGCCAGCTGTTTCTTGACATAAACTGGACACAATCCTTGTTAGCCCACTGCTCTACCACAATTTTAATTTGGAGACTCATGAAACAACTCAGCAAGATGAGAGAACTAAATCATTAAAAAAAATTCTTTAATGATAATTTTTTATTTTTCTAACATATGGATGCATAACAAGAACTCAGAATGCATTTTATTATGGACTTCTTTGTGAAAATTAGTGAAAGCAGTTCAAACTGCCTAAAATGTTCCGGTGGTCTCTGAATTGCTACTACAGAGCTTATTTTCACTATATATCAGGTCCTTTAGGCTTCTCAGAAGTGCAAATGGTTTTTTGAGTTGAATAAAGAGCCTGTAGCTCATTGTCATAGCTGAATTTTTGACTAAAGAGTAAGCACACTCTAAGTGCAGACTTAGACTATGGACTTATGGCTACTGTTGTTTATTCCCATTTACTAAGTAAGTCTAAGTGAATCACATGAAAGACTCTGCCCCAGTACCTGCTTATTTGGGCATCCTTTCATTGTGGTATCTGCCCCACTAAGTATTCAAAACTAGGTAGGGCAGTAATACTCTCACTCAACCCTTCATCTACTCGAGCAAATATGATTGCTTTAACAGATGCGTTGCTGCTTGAGTTCTTGTTGGGCTGAGTCCCCAGCTGTGCACAGTCCCTGAAGAGTTTCCAGTCCTCCCCAGGAAGTGGTGCCCCCATTCACTGGTGTTTCCACAGAAGAGTGGATGTCCTTGGACAGCCATTAGTGGGGAGGGAAGGAACTGCTAATTAGAGTGAAACCAGGGAGGAGTTTGAGTGTCAAGACAATATTCAGTCTGTTCAGTGCAGAGCAGGGAGCAAGTGCAGAGGATGAAAGACTCGTGGTTCCTATGGTGACTTCTGTTGCTGTCTCAACTGTTTAAAAAAAACCCCAGCAAACAGGTTTCAGGGATAGAGCTATGATAGGAAAGATTATAAGGAAGTAAAAAATCTTTCCTCACTAAGCGTGGGTCAGTATCTGGCCTCGTGCAATATTCAATCTTATTTCAGATGCAAATCAGTGGTTTTTATGCTGTCATTAAATGAACTTCCAGAAGCATGAGGAGCGCAGAAGGCCTGAAGAGATACTTAACAACCTGAGGGTGGATGCCTAAATATTAGGTGATGCTGTGGAAAGTATTTGTTTTGCTTGAAATGTATCTCATCAGCATCACCCTGATCTCTACAGTTAAGAGTTTCAACTGTTTTCCTCCAGGTATATACTGAAAAATATAGACAATGTTATTGTGATGTGAGGCAGAGAGAAACTCAAGCAGCAACGTGTACTGCTGTCCTTCTGGTCCCATCCCTGAGGTATCTGTCTGTCCCTCCTCTTTACTCTCTACAGAAGTTGAATAATGCTGGAGATAGGATTGTGGTTGAATGGAGTTTGCCACTAAGGGCTCTGGAGAGCTGAAAGGAAGGATCCGAGACATTGCAGGACATCTTTTTTAATTTCTGCTGTCTCCTGGCGGTGAAGTAAAGTACAATGCCAGTAAATAACAAGATTCTGCAATAATTTGTCCTTCACTGACACAGAACTTTTCCTTCAAAGTTGCTCAATATGCCATTTTCTTTCTCGTGCTCTTGTTGTGATACTATATTGAATTTCTGTTTCCTCCCCACTTCCAATTAATGCAAGATGAGCCTTTTTTCAAAGGCCCTGTGGGAGTTAGGCACCCATTTCTCAGCAATTTTCCATCTGAGCTGGCACCAAATTTACCCAGACTCTTGAAATCTCACCCGTAGAGTTTGATCGTTAACTAAAGAGTCCTCATTGGAAACTATGATTATTACAAAGGTTACCGGCAATAAACATTACTTTGCTATGCCTGTGACGTGTGTGCAGTTGATTCATAACAATAATGACACTTTTCACCTAGGTAGCACTTTTCATCTGAACTGAAGGAGCGGAGTCAATATTTCCATTTTGCTGGTGTTTCATATAAATCTCTGCGTTTGCCATTGACAAATGAAAGAGCTTCAGAAATGTTTTCCCCATCATTTGTCTCTTGGAACATAAACCAAACAAGGAAAGTTCATGCTGTATCACAAAGAGTAGGAAAAAAACCGAGTTTGTTGGCTCGGAGAACTTAGCAATGGCAGATATGATGAAATAGCTGGGGGACATGCTGGGCCCCACACTAAGTGTAATGGAAGGCATGCAGTCAGCGCGTGGACCAAAACGCCCTTTGCAGGTCCTGGGGCACTGTACGCGGGCCTCAATAACATAGCCTGCCCCTCGCCTTTTCAGCACTATGGTACATAGATAATAGGGTTTTGCTTCTGCACTCTCCATGTATTTGCTCGAAATCAGCATGTAACAGTGAATCATTGTGACATGATGTTCCTTTTTCAAGCACAGTGAGAAAGATATTTTCCAGATAGAGTTTGGTTTGTTTTCTTTTATATGTGATGGGAACCACACTTGGTATTTACAGACTTTTAACATTTCCTTGCAACCACAACTATTCAGGCTTTTATTACATGTGAATCAAACGTGTCTGACAAACTCCTTTGTCAGCAAGAAGGCAGGTAAAAAGAGGAGTAAGTGCAGGAGCAGCTCGCCGGGTAAAGACGGTGTGAAGTACTTCTTATGCCACCTATGCTGATTTTTTGTCCCTTTGCACACCAAAAATATAGTAATAGAAAGTTCACAAGTAGGATTTTTGTTTTGGGTTACTCTGTAAGTACAATTTAACATAATATCCTAAAAGCCCTTTTTTCCAGGCATCAAATAATCAGTTCCTAAAGACAACACATCATTTAATCTGTTTGTTAGTGTGTCTAATGCTATTAGAACTGGCTGTGCTGGGAGGTGTACAGACGCACAGTCCAAAGAGACATAACACAGGGAGGGAGGCAGAGTAATATGTTTCATCATTAGGAACTGTATAGAAAAAAAGTTTGCAAACTCTTGTCTTAATCTGAAAAATCCTTCTCAATATTTCTGGCAGACTGGGTCTGCTTCCCCTTCTGTCCCTGGCTTTTAATGTAAAAAAGAAAAAGTGATGTCACAGAAGTAAAAGCTACAAGAAAACCACAAAGTAAAGTAAAAAATCTACGTAATTAAAAACATATCAGTGAATGGCTGTTCTGTGGTTTCTGTAATGTGGACCCCATAGGAGAATGCAGTGTGTGGGACTCTGGATGTAGCTATAAGTCTGGAGCTCTTTTTCCTAACTCCAGTGATGTGTCCTCAGGGTAAAAGAGATTCTTCCCAAGGATGGTTTAAAAATATTAAATGGAGTTTTTCCATGAGATGATCTACAAAAAATACCCTTCAATAAAATGAGCAAAGAGCGCATGACGGGATGCTCTTAAAAAAAGCCCCCAGCAACAACAACAAAAACTGGCTGTGGAGGCAGCGATGAATTGAAGCTCTTCAAAAGCCTAGAAAAATAAAATCATTCAAAGATTAATGGGTCATATGAACTTTAGCTGCTTGCCACAAACTTGTATTACGTGTCTGAGATTTTAAAAGGCTACTGCTGTTGTTGCACTGATTTTATGGGTTTAGACCTCTACTCTTCCAGCTGTGCTCTGCAGAAATTAGATTTGTATCTGTCTGATCCATCCATTGCCATTGTCACACTTCAAGTAAGAAAAGTTGTAAATTTTACAATTTTTCCTCATTTTTAGTCACAGTTTTTAGAAGAAAAGAGTTACAAAACTACCTGGAATTCAGTAAGGCCTTTGACACCGTCTCCCACAGCATTCTCCTAGAGAAGCTGGTGGCTCACAGCTTAGACAGGTGGACTCTGCGCTGGGTCAAAAACTGGCTGGACGGCCGGGCCCAGAGAGTTGTGGTGAATGGAGGTAAATCCAGTTGGCGGCTGGTCGTGAGCGGTGTTCCCCAGGGCTCAGTTTTGGGGCCAGTCTTGTTCAATATCTTTATCAATGATCTGGATGAGGGGATCAAGTGCTCCCTCAGTAAGTTTGCAGACGACACCAAGTTGGGCGGCAGTGTTGATCTGCTCAAGGGTAGGAAGGCTCTGCAGAGGGACCTGGACAGGCTGGATCGATGGGCCCAGGCCAACTGTATGAGATTCAACAAGGCCAAGTGCCGGGTCCTGCACTTTGGCCACAACAACCCCATGCAGCGCTACAGGCTTGGGGAAGAGTGGCTGGAAAGCTGCCTGGCGGAAAAGGACCTGGGGGTGCTGGTCGACAGCCGGCTGAACATGAGCCGACAGTGTGCCCAGGCGGCCAA
>NW_008825538.1:4508315-4515403 GCF_000699105.1 Pygoscelis adeliae | reverse complement strand
AGGAGGTTGTAGCGAGGTGGGTGTCGGTCTCTTCTCCCAAGTAACAAGTGATAGGGTGAGAAGAAACGGCCTCAAGTTGTGCCAGGGGAGGTTTAGATTGGACGTGAGGAAAAATTTCTTTACTGAAAGAGTGGTTAAACATTGGACCAGGCTGCCCAGGGAAGTGCTTGAGTCAGCATCCCTGGAGGTATTTAGAAGACGTGTAGATGAGGTGTTTAGGGACATGGTTTAGTGGGCATGGTGGTGTTGGGTTGACAGTTGGACTCAATGATCTTAGAGGTCTTTTCCAACCTTAATGTTTCTATGATTCTATGAAAAGGACTTGGATGTGAAATGGAGAAGGGACAAAGTATAACCTAACAAAGTTTGGCATGCAAAATGCTTTAACATAACAGATTTTATCAGTAGAATTTATCAAGTCTATTGAAGTTTTCTTCGTTGAAAATTTTATTCAGCTGGAAATTTCCAAAGTGGCAGTAAATATAACAAGAACTTCTACACTATATCTTAGTTTCGTTGTCCTGGGAATAATTTAAAATCTATGAGCTTAGAGCTGTGTTTGGACACCACAGCTGAGGTTCAGAGGGGTGCAGAAGGTGGTCGGAGGAGTGTGCAGGTGGACTGGATAGTGTTGGAGGACAGAGTTGGGTGGAGGGGGTGACACCTGGTATAATTGTGCTCACACAGGGCACTGTAGGATGCTGGTGCAGATGTACCCGTTGTCCTTGTAGGCAGCCTGGATTAAAGCTGGGCTCCCTGATCTTCCCAGTGGCATTCCTTTTTTTTAGCAGGAGTTGTGGATGTAAACCCAGCAAGGACAAAGCAGGTAAGAGTGAGAGCATCTTAAAATACCACGTACCTGAATTTAATTTCCTGGGTGCACTAGATGGGCTCTTTCACAGTAGGCTCTGAGGACACTTTAGTGGTATATAAACATGCATAAAAATGTATGAATGTACATGTAAATACCTAAATAATACGGATGTTGGAGGAAGTTGGCCTTGATCCTCGCTTTGAGGCCACCCTTACACCTATTGCCTTACAGCTAAAAGGACAGGTGTAACCAAATACCTTTGTCTGCTTCAACATAAATTGGGAAGGAAACAACCCAGTGAGCTTATTGGCTTTCTCTGATTTTGGTCATTTTCTTTTGAGATACTATGATAATCAACCCACGTTTGGAAGATTGGAAGGGCAAAGGAATATTTCCCCTTTTATAACTAATGGTGAAAAATAGTTCACTTTGAATGAAAGTTTTACTGTGAGGGAGAATCGTTGTGTGTGGGTTTTACTGTGTGAGATGAGTTGTCAGGCTACTGCAGCTTGTTCTGGCACTGAGTCTAGTGTATGTGGCGGGACCAGCAAATGGTAATTTCTGTGGTGTCTTTCTGGGGGGCTCATGTTGTGGTTAATGCTCTCCTAACTTTGTTGTACCCTATTTGATGACACTAGTCCCTGAAAGAATCCAAAGAGCTTATTTAAAAATACATATAATTTAGCTTAAATGGAAAGTCAAAATACCTAATATCCTGTTTTATTTCTCTTAATGTGCCTGGGCACCAAAAAAAGCAGAAAAATCCAGTTTCTGGCCATATGTTATACATGTAGATTTCTGATTTTAGTGGTGCCTATGACAGGGAAGGGAGTTCAGCTGGCTCCATGAAGTCTATTAGAGGTATTGCTGTGCAGATACATTTTACCTGGAAAGTACATTAGTACATGGGTGGAGAGAGCTAGATCTTTTGGAATAAAATATGCAAACAACTGATTTTTATTCTGAACTCACTCTTCTTTTGTGCATTGGAATATTTTTATTTTGCTTCTGTTTTTTCTTGTAAAGTGATTCTTTGGGATTTTTTTTTTTTTTGTCTGTAGTTTTCTCCTTCTCACTCACGACTCATTGTTCTGATCTTAAGATTTGCATATCTACTTCCTGAATATAATCTGTCTTTTATTAGATTGATCTAAAAGACCCCTTTTATTAGCACATTCCTTAATTTTTCTACTGTATACACAAAACCCCTGCATGAAATGGAAGCTGTCTTTGCATTCCTTTGCCTCTGTCACTTAAGCACTATCTTCATGCACATTGAGTGAGAGCTTTGGTTGTGGTTGCTTAGACATATATCACTCTGTTTCTGTTTGTCTTGGTCAGTTTTACATCTTCTGGTATCCTTCTCTGCTCATCTGAGAGAGATCTTTCCATTTCAAAACAAGCACTGTTGTGCAATATGTTGAGAGTTGATTTGTGGTAGTTTGGAGGGGATGGGGAACGGTTTCACAACATTGACTAGAAACAAATATGCACAACTTTTTACCTTTCTGACCCCTTTGCTCACCCGCTTCCTGTTTCCTTTATTGCAAAAGTTAATCTCATTAGAACAAATAGCACAATATCTTTTAAAAATAAAACAAATGTTTCCGGGCTTGTTGTTTGTTTTTTTGGGAGGTGGGTGTTTCACACAGAGTTACAGAATTGAAATGCCTTGTAGGATGTCTGATGTTTGGGAAGAAAGAGTTGAGGAGAAAATGTGTATCTGCTTTGCATAGCAGACAGTTCACAAAATGTTGTATTTATAGATAGACAAGCAAAGGAAACTTCACAAACAGGTCATCTGGGTCTTGGTTATGGATTTACAGTAACCTCCAAGCCAGTGAATGATTCTGGCTTCCTGCATTGACCTTGAACTCTGTCAGTTCACTCCATCTTGCAACAAATTTTATGAGCTCAGGAAGTAATCAGTGGTACTTCTCAAGCTTTTTATCATTAAGTACATGTTTTCTAGATGTGTGCAAGAGTGGGGTGTGTTTTGCAGGCTTGAACTCTGTGACATTTTCCTCGACTTGTGCAATCTTTTGCTCAATATTTGATATTCCACAGTTTTTATCAGCTGTCAGCTACAAAAACTTGCTGTGGGAGTTTCACAAATAAACCACAGTTCAGTAGTAACTGGGAGACATGAAAACTATGTACAGTCCTTGAGTGCACATTCCTTTACATTTCCTTAAGACTTAGGCTGGTAGATTTCTGTATACAGAGAAAGCTACAAGTGATATAATGAAACATTCTGCGAATGTGGGTTTCCGAAACAGCTGTATATCTGGATAAACTGTTTGATAAGTTACCAGGCACAGTTTCTGGGTGGTGTTTGTGCTCTCTACACATTGTGCTAAGTGCTGTTCAAACTGCCCTTGACTTCCAGCCAACAGATGGGAAAGTCATTAGGCATCAGATTTGGACAACAGTTGCTTTCTGTGTTTACAAAGTCCTGTACATGATCTGTATGTTGACAAGTTATAAACTGAATGGGAAATGTCTGATGCCTTCTCAGTGCAACTTTGTAAAAACTTTTCTGTAATCAGCACAGGGTTAACTTAGCGTACTGCAGGTCCCTCGTCCAGCACAGGGCTGAGGGCTGTAGCAGCTAGCTGAAAGGGGGATAGTTATGTGGTGAGAGAACAGGAGCCATCTGGAACGACAGCACAAGGCCAGTTTGTGACTAGGACACAAGGTACATCCTCATAAAATCATGAGCATTTCCTGTGCTGTCACTGAAGTCAATAATCTTAGTAGGTTTAAGAATAGCACCCCAGGTACATAAATCTTATTAGTCTTTAGTCTAAGTTATGCATCTGTAGCACATAATCTGCTCAGTCTTGGCAGAGTTACTGGGGTAATAATTTCTCAAAAGTAAACTGTTGTGGACAATCTCTAGAAAGTACTCTGCACAACCAACATGTTATTGACACCAAGTTTGGCATTACCCTCTTTTTTTCTTATTGCCTAGATTCCTCAACAAATAAACACAATCAAATTAAACCTAGCATTCAGGGGTTTATATTAGGGATGGAATTGGCTCGTTAAATGTAATTTGCCCGGCAGAAAAGGACCTGGGGGTGTTGGTCAACAGCCGGCTGAACATGAGCCAGCAGCGTGCCCAGGTGGCCAAGAAGGCCAAGGGCATCCTGGCCTGTATCAGAAATAATGTGGCCAGCAGGACCAGGGAAGTGATCGTGCCCCTGTACTCGGCACTGGTGAGGCTGCACCTCAAATACTGTGTTCAGTTTTGGGCCCCTCACTACAAGAAGGACGTCAAGGTGCTGGAGCGTGTCCAGAGAAGGGCAACGAAGCTGGTGAAGGGTGTAGAGAGCAAGTCTTATGAGGGGCGGCTGAGGGAACTGGGGTTGTTTAGCCTGGAGAAAAGGAGGCTGAGGGGAGACCTTCTTGCTCTCTACAACTACCTGAAAGGAGGTTGTAGCGAGGTGGGTGTTGATCTCTTCTGCCGAGTAACAAGCGATAGGACGAGGGGAAATGGCCTCAAGTTGTGCCAGGGGAGGTTTAGATTGGATATTACAAAAAATTTCTTCACCAAAAGGGTTGTCAAGCATTGGACCAGGCTGCCCAGGGAAGTGGTTGAGTCAGCATCCCTGGAGGTATTTAAAAGACGTGTAGATGTGGTGCTTGGGGGCATGGTTTAGTGGTGGAGTTGGCAGTGCTAGGCTAACGGTTGGACTTGATGATCTTAAAGATCTTTTCCAACCTAAACAATTCGATTCAATTCAATTCAATTCAATTCAATTCAATCCAATCCAATCCTATTCTATTCTATTCTATTCTATTCTATTCTATTCTATTCTATTCTATTAATTGATGGGTAAAAATCTCCATTAGTTTGTAATGTTTCCCTGTGCTGTAATAATGCACTCTACTTTCTGAATTACTGTCCAGAGGCAGAAGCTGGTTAATGCAGAACCAATATTTTGTCAAGGTACCTGGGGGGGCTGACTTGGTAGAAGTACATCAGTTCAGATAAGAATTACTTCATCAGTGGCCATTAGAGAGTAGTTATTTATTTACTTTTTGTAATCATACTATTGCAAATATATATTGAATTACTTTTGTACTGAAAAAAAATCCATAAGAGGGGAGAATTTTCAAAGATTTAAATAGGTCAGGTAACATTAATTTTCAACATGACTCAAACATCTCTTTGTTCCTCTGTAATTCACTGTAATACCCACAGATGTGACTGTCTCAGTCCTTTCCCCTGCAAGGATCTGCAGATCTGGTAATTATTTGCAAAATACCTAGCAGAATGGTTAGCTGAGATAGGTACAGTTTGGAGACTCAAGTTGTAGAGACGTTATGAAGGGGCATTTCAACACTTAAGAGGTCATACATGGTGTAACGTGGCTTTTAATCAGTACCAAATAAAAGAAATAGCATTTCAGCCTGCTCAGTACAGTGACCACACAAAGTACAAGGCAGAAAACAGCCTGGAATTTCTCAGTTGTTTCAGAAGATATCTGCAGATATTTCTGTACCTTGCTAGCAAAATGTACTATGAATGATTGCTGTAAACACAGATTTACCGTCTTTAAATCATCTAGGAAAGACCATTCTTCTGCCTGTCATGGGTGTTGCGTGTTCATTAAAGGGAAAGTCAATCACAGAAAAAGCTTTTTCATTTTCCCCTGATATGTTAATGATTTTTTAGGAGCAGGACCCTGAAACATCTTGGAAAATGTCACTGAGCTTTACAATCTTTCTGAGTACCTACACATCAAAAGAAGTTGGTGGGCATGATAGTCAAACAAGAAAACCAGCAAGAACTACATTATTACAAAAGCAGAGATGTGTGTGTAAAATTGTTTTCCATTTATTAAAAAACATACCTTCTAAATGTGATTGTCGGAAAGTTTGATCCTGGTACTTCACTGCAGAGGTCAATGAATGTTTTTCTACTTGACAGATGATGAAGTCCTTGGTCAGAAACTATCTGTCTTTTCTCTCTCTCTCTCCATAAATATACATACACACACACTCATACATGTATCTACCTACCTACGCAAAAGGGATTAAGAACACAGATATTTAGTCATTGCCCTCTACTCTTGGTGAGATGGGGAAATTTTTGAACACTTTCTATTTTTCAAGACAGAAACACAAGCCCAACAATGCACACCTCAATCTCCATTCATTCATAAGCCATCATTTACCTCTGTGAAAAGTGAGTGCAAAATGCTACCAGCATGAGTAAAGCAATTTCTAATTTCTTCACGTAAGCATGACATTATAAAGCATAAGGAAGTGGAAAAGCAGGTCCTCCATGTTGGCAGGATCAGGTCTCTAGATGCTGTTCCCTTATGTGCCAAGTATTTCTTGCCATATTTCTCAGGTAATTAAGTTTGTTTACGGGAAGCCTTGGTCCTTTTCCCACCTGTCCCCTTTTTATAGTGATTTTGCCCTGAAATCCCATGCTGGATAGAGCTAGGTATCAGGACTGCTATACCTCTCTTACAAAGCAGTGAACTGAGTCAAAGATACAGGTAGTTGATATCAGTGAGAACTGAATTAAAAATTTCCGGTTTCATGCTAGTGACAATCTTTCAACCCAGATCGAACGACTATTTTTCTAACTGGTGGTTAGTGGTCTAAGGGCTTTGCATTTGTATCTTCAGCACCTTTTCTGTAATGTAGCCTGTGACCACAGGCTGACACATCACATCCAATTCTGTGAAAATGAACAGTTGGAGGACTGACTAAGGCAAAATTTTTACATCAAAGGTGTTTATTTATTTAATGAAAGAGTGAACATGGGAATATTTCCAAACTAAACCTCTCACTGCATGAGTATTTCTATCCAAACCTTTGGAGTTAGCATTAATTTTCCTATACAGTTTAAACCAACATGCCCTAAAATTATGAGAAGTTTCTGATTTGGACTTATTACTAACTAGACATAATATAGCAACGTGCTTTTTTAAAAAAAAAAAAAAAAGTTACTAGCTTTTGAAAAATGCTGATCATATTTCTTTCTTCATGCATTTCCTCCTAAACTTCCTGGTTCAGACAGAAGACCCTTCTGCTGATCCTTGTGTTGTTACATACAGGAATTAGGCCATTTTCTCTAGGTATAAAAAGTATAGGAAATTACCCAGATCTTAGTCTGGGTGTTTGTGTATTCATAGTGCTGAATGTTCCAGCCATTGTCCAGCAAAGCACTTAAGCTTATATTTAACTTTTAGCACCTCAGGAATCTCATTCATATCAATGGGTTTCCTCAAGAATTTTGGGGGTTTAGGGC
>NW_008825538.1:4499444-4508301 GCF_000699105.1 Pygoscelis adeliae | reverse complement strand
TGAAGGATGAGATTAGGATGTGAGCAACTAAGGGCAGACTAACGAGCAAAGACCTGCTCATCTCCTGATCTTTGAGATATTCTGACATTTTATGAGGAAGAGAGTGAGAGCCAAGAAGTATAAGCCTAAACAGTTTGCCCCTTTTGATTAGGGGTTGTGCAAGGGCTAACGAGGATTACTACTGCTCCTAGGAGACACTGCTACACATAAAAATGGCAACAAAGACAAGCCTGTATTTGGATGGCATTGACTTGGAAATACAAAAGGAAAAACTGCAGCTCCACAGAGCAGGGTGGGGTAAAGAATTGAAAAGAATAAAAAAAGTCAACTTTTCTTGATGTGAAATTCAACTATGTTTTCCCCAGTAAAAATGAAATGTAATACTGGTAATTTATACAGACAGTTGAACAAATTGAAACCATATACAGAAAATTAAGTTATGTTTTTATGGAAAGAACAGAACACATTTAACTAGCACTACCTAGAGTTAGCAGTCTTTCACTATATAACTTGCAGGGTGTTTTAATTATGCTGAGGTCAGAATGTCTGTTTCCAGCTTTAATCAGCTAATTCAAGATTTTATTTAGTCTGAAAAAATCTAATAAGTTTTTTGTTCTTAGATTTTTTTTATAGTCCAAATATGAATTAGAAATAAAACACAATATATCCCTAGATTTTTAAGATGCTAGGCTACATTTATGAAAATATCTTTGAGTACATTAAAAGAAAAAAGATAAAACTATTTACTTTGGTAAAAAGTGTGCTTGAATTTTAGTATTTTGCAAATTCCTTATTCTTAACCACTGTATTTAAGCCCAATTTTATGTTGTATGGTAGCTTGGTTTGTATTAGAAGGAGATGGTTAAAAAAGAAGGGAGCAATCTCTTAAAACCGTGTGTGGCTAGAGTGGGTTCTTCATTGTAGGAACTGAGCTATATTCTGTCAGTTGTTAATGGATATTTTTATTGCCTATTTTCAAATATTGGCTCACTGATAGCAAGAGTGAGTGAGTGAGTTAGATGTAGATGAATTCTATGGTTTTTTCCATACTGTTTCTTCAAGGAAGTGACATATTGCCATACTTGTGCCTGTTTCCTTATACGGGAAATGAGTAAAGAATGAAAACTGAATGGATCCTTTGTTTATATGGCAAATGTAATGTGAATTCATAATGGCGAATACATTTTATCTGAAGCAGGCACTGGATAAAATGCAGAAGCAGGCTTTGACACTGGGTCTGAAACTGGAACCTGACAGTATTCCCTTCCTGTGATGGTCCTGAACACCAGGATGAAGAATCACTCTTATTTTGTGCTTTTGCTGTTCCAATGCATCTTGGTTTGTTTGTTTATTCTTGTGCAATAGAGCATTTTCAACCAGAGGAATGGAGAATGTAACTGGTTCATAACTGCCTTGTGCTGAAGATACTCTCCAGAGAAGTTGGAGGATGTGGTTTGAAATGTCCTCAGACAGAGGACATTTGAGCCTCAGAGAATTTGAGCCTGACTCTTCCATATCCTGGTTGAGGAGACTAATCGGATTTGTACTGGGGGTTACAGTATGAGGTGGAGGGAGGAGTAATGGTGGGGTAATTTGCTCCCGTTGGACATAAAAAGAAAAGAATAATTCTGCTCATCTTTTTGAAAGAGAGGTGGTAGATACCTATGTTCAGGAAATGACCCCTAACTTAGGGGGTACTTTTCTGCAGGTTTAAAAAAGAGGCAAGATTTAGGACATGTTCTTAGGTATTCCTTTTTGCTCAGTTCTAAATGGTTCCCTCCCTAGAGATTTCACTGTTTTGAATCTCATTTTGAGATGTCTAATACTTCCCTGGCATCACTTTGAGAGTCTGGTGACCTAATACAGGGTAGTGAATGTGGCTTGGGCAAAAAAATTACATTTATGATGCTTCATTATTGCAGCTCGTAAATAATTTTGTGACTCTAGCTCAAATAGACTACTTTTCTCCTTTATACCTGGTGGTTCTCTGAGCTGAATGTTATTTAAGAGAAGCAGCATGGACAGGATACCACCTAAGAAATAGATTCAATCAAAGTAGCATTTGAGAGGAATGAAGATGTCCAAGAGTATTTTATGTCTTGCAATTAAGATATATGTTTGCTCAGATTAGTCCCAAGGTAACCAGAAGAACGGCGTATCTTCCGGCTGCTTTCTGCAGATCTGACTCTTCATCAAATGTTTGAGCCTTTATGCTGAAGACCCTACATTTTTTGTTACCCGCTTTCTCTGGTTAGGTATGGATAGAGTATAACAATCATTGCATGTTCAGAATAACAATAGCTGAAGTATACCTATAACTCTATTCCCCCTTTATAACATTAATGATCTTGCTGTAACTCAAGAGAGGCTGGCCTTACAGAAGCCACATAGCTATCGTTATGTGTGTGTATACATCCCAAAACTATTCATAATCATTTCCATTCTGTTGGTTTTGGTTCCATCCTTGATTGGTTAGTTGTCATTCAAGTGCAGGGAGACCATGTAGCTTGTGAAAGCTGTATTTGAGACAGCAAAACTGCCAAAAATATCCAAGTATGTAACTTGACTATCCAATTATATTAACAAATGATGATGGCTAGAGCTTGAGATGGTGGAAAATGAAATGTAGACCCAATTTTCTACCAGTAATACTTTCTAAAATGACACTCCACTACTTCATGTTAGCTTTTCCCCTCCCTGTCCTTTTTTCCCCCCTCTTACTTCTCCAGAAGGCTTATCAGTCTCAGCTTTTGTGCCATTGAGTGGCTGTACTGTTGAGCCTCATCTCCATAGATAAAAATCTCTACCACCACAGAGGGTATTTCTCTTCATTTCTCCTCTGTCTGAAGCAATTTTTGTCTGTGGGTTTATTCCCCACCTTTGGAACATGACCTAATGTCCATCACACTTGAAATAAATAAAGCCTGGTTCAATGTTATCTGCAAATCCTGGCTTGGCAAAAAAAATCAGCATGCAGCAAAAATAGCAAACTGTTCACTCTACCAGCAAGAAAATGGCAATATTGCCAGCTTTTATTATGATACTGTGACTAGTATGATTCTCATTGTCCATGCTCCTGAAAGGAAGGAGATAGATAAACTTTTCTTAAAAGAGATTTATTTATAGTCTTCCTGTTTGCACAAAAAAGTTTAAAAATTTGACCTCAATATGCCCTAAAGGCTTTAGCCCAGGAAATGAAATGTCCTCATGTATATATTTTTGGATTTCATGGTTTTAAGCTTCACCGTAGGACTTCTGGGTTTTACTCACAGTGTTTGAGTGCTTGAGGTTAGTAGCACTACAATGACTAATACAATCATGGGATTTTATAATCAGGAAAATATAAGATTGCATTCAAACTACAAGTCTCAGTGCAAAGGATAGAGAACAGATGTATTTCACATACTGTTTTTTCCTTCTCACAAACCATATTTTAAAATACTTCACAGAATTCAAAACACAGAAGAAAGTCTCACCCCAACCCTATTTAACTGACAGCCTGGGGAAATAGAAATTAAGATGACGAGACGTGATTTCATCTAAGGTTAGAAATGTGATCAGGGATCAATGAGACATAAAAATAAAGAGAATATGGATACAGTAAAGTTATATGAAACAATATCTAAGAAGATGTTCACATTCATAGTGCCTAGACTCTATGAACAGAGAAAGACCACAGAGCAGAGGTCAGAGAAGGTGACAGCTCCATCTGTGAGGAAGGCTGCAGGCAGTCAAGGCAGCTGGTTTAAAAAAATGGAAAATAAAAAAATGTGATTGGCAATTTTTACTAGATCATGGGATGCCTGCTTGTGACGGGGTGATGTGTTCAGACAGTGTTGCTTGTTAGGTAAGCTGAGTTTAATAACCATTTTGGGCTTGTGAGTGAACACATGAATTGAAATTGCTACACCATGGAGATCCTGTTACCATTAACTGATGTGCAGCTCCATCAGCAGATTTGTATTCTGCAGGACATATCTGTCTTGAAGTTGACATGTTATACACCCTCTTTACCTCAAGTGAGATGTAAGAGGCAGAAATCACAAGCTCCAGTCTCCCTGAGGCAGCGGGAGATGGTCTCCTTGCCCGCAGGAGCTGTGCACTGGTGGAGGAGCTGTATCCCCAGGTAAAAGAACCATGGGAGGAGGTCAGCAGACTGCACAGCATCAGAGATGATGAGAAAGGGATTGACCAGATCTTCTCAAAGATCCTGCAGAGACAATAGCCTCAACCCCCAGGTACACTGAAGGAGGGACAGGCAGAATCTGTGTTCATCAGATTGAGAAATGGAGACTCCCATGATGGCAAAGGCTAGAAGCTGATGACTTCTGGCATCAGGAGGATAGCTTATGCTCCACTTGCAGATCTGTGACTACAGAATATGTTCAGTGCCCTGGCTTCAGGTGAGGGACTAGGAGTTCGCTCCAACAAAGCAACCAAGTCTGATGAGCCTGTGTCATGCAGGAGCACCAGGAGGAAACAGCAAGTGATAACAGTAGGCAACTCCCTGCTTTAAGGGATGGAGGCCCCATCTGACGACCAGACCTGCTTGTCTAGGAAGGTTTGCTGGTTGCTGGGAGTTCAGATCTGGAACATTGTAGAGAGGCTGCCTAGGCTTGAATGGCCCTTGGATTATTATCTCCTGCTGCTTTTCCACATGGGCACCAATGATACTGCCACAGGAGATCCTGACTGTTTCAAGTGTGACTGCATGACTAACCAACTGGAAAGCAGATTTGCAGAAAGGTACCTCGGTAAGAGTTGCATCAGGAAGGTCATTGCCAGCAGGTTGAGAAAGGTGATCCTTCCTCTCTGCTCAACACTGGTGAGACACATCTGGACTCCAGAGTCCAGTACTGTGCTCCCCAGTAAAGAGAGACATGGACGTCTCTCTGTTGGCTGGAGCAAGTCCAGCAAAGATGAACAAAAATTATTAGGGATTGGAGCATCAGACACTCGAGGAGAGGTTGAGTGAGCTGGCTTTGTTCATCCTGGAGAAGAGAAGGGTCACTGGGTGGTCTTATCAATGTGTATAAATACCTTATGGGACGATGTAAAGAAGGTGGAGCCAGACTCTTTTCAGTGCTGCACAGTGAAAGGAAAAGAGGCAATAGGCACAAATGGAAATACAGGAAATTCTGTTTAAATGTAAGAGTTTTTTGGGTTTTGGTTTTGTTTTTTTTTTTAATTGTGAGAGTGGTTTAACACTGGAAAAGGTTGTCCAGAGAGGTTGTGGAGTCTCCATCTTGGAGAAATTCAAGACCAAACTGGACATGGGTCCAAGCAATATGCTTTAGCTGATCCTGCTCTGAGCAGAGAGGTTGCAGAGACTAGATGATCTCCAAAGGTGCCCTCCCACCTCAGCTATTCTGTGAGTCCCAGCCCTTGAAAATGACATTGATGATGGGCAGCCAAAGATTTCTTCCTTTCTTAGTGTTCAAGGCAGGAAAATTTACACAGTTTATAGTCAGCTAATGGAAGTTCTTCAGGACCTACATGTACAAAGAAAAGTTTTCTGAGGCAAATTCTTCATGTTTTTAATTGGAGAAGGTGGTAAAACACTTCCTCAATATATCACCTGGCCATTGTGCTGAAAGAAACTGACAGGAAAATTGGATATTGACAGATGGGAAAGGGCAGGAAAAAAGGCTTCTGAGCCTCATGGGGTCGTGGAGAGTAAGGATTCTGCTTTGTTTTTAGTATTTTCCCTAAATCAGAATTCAGGCCAGATGTGTGCAATGCAGACAGCAGCACAGCTTCACAGATCCATGTTACTGTGTAAGTAGTGTGGAGAGGCCCTGGCTACCACTGGAAAGTATCTGCTGTATTCCAGTACTGTGAAATCTGCAGGATTTCAAGAAAGCCTTGAAAATCCTCCATTCAGTTGTGATATTTTTCCAACACAACCATTTTAACAGGACAAACTGATTAGAGAAATATTTAATTATCCTGATTCCCAGTACTATGGTACTAGCTATGTCCCACCATAAGTTTATTTTTCTTTTGTACACAATGGGCTACAGTTTGGCTGAAAATGTTTTATACCAGCATTTCTTTTGGATGAGCTGATGTATATGAACAACAGAGTGGCTTTATGAGGCAAACATATTTTGCCAATTTTGAACGAATGATATTGTTGCATTCCTTTGTCGAGTAGTGTCTCATGAAATCTGAAATGCTGTTGCGTGTTGATACTGACAGATGCCATAAGAAAGAATCTATGGATGGACAAGTCATATGGACATGGCAGCTATAGGGAAAAAATTATGAAGGTCTTAGCAGTTTATTTTATTCAGTTAATGAATTTGAGCTGAGAAAAAAAAAATGCTCCAGTTGAGTAGAATCATAGAATCATAAAATAGTTTGGGTTGGAAGGGACCTCTAAAGGTCATCTAGTCCAACCCCCCTGCTGTGGGCAGGGACATCTTCAACTAGATCAGGGTGCTCAGAGCCCTGTCCAACCTGACCTGGAATGTTTCCAGGGATGGGGCATCCACCACCTCTCTGGGCAACCTGTGCCAGTGTTTCACCACCCTCAGCATCAAAAATTTCTTCCTTCTATCTAGTCTCAATCTATCCCCCCTTTAGTTTAAAGCCATTCCCCCCTGTGCTGTCGTAACAGGCCCTGCTAAAATGTTTGCCACCATCTTTTTTATAAGCCCCCTTGAAGTACTGACAGGCTGCAATAAGGTCTCCACGAAGCCTTCTCTTCTCCAGACTGAACAACCCCAACTCCCTCAGCCTTTCTTCATAGCGGAGGTGTTCCATCCTCCTGATCATTTTTGTGGCCCTCTTCTGGACCTGCTCCAACAGGTCCGTGTCTTTCTTATGCTGAGGGCTCCAGAGCTGGACACAGTACTGCAGGTGGGGTCTCACCAGAGCAGAGTAGAGGGGCAGGATCACCTCCCTTGACCTGCTGGCCACGCTGCTTTTGATGCAGCCCAGGATACGATTGGCCTTCTGGGCTGCGAGGGCACATGGCTGGCTCATGTCCAGCTTTTCACCCACCACTACCCCCAAGTCCTTCTCGGCAGGGCTGCTCTCAATCCCTTCATCCCCCAGCCTGGATTGATACTGAGGGTTGCCCCGACCCAGGTGCAGGACCCTGCACTTGGCCTTGTTAAACCTCGTGAGGTTCACACAGGGCCACTGTTTGAGTGGGCTATGAGTAGCCTCATACCGTATCTAAAGTATGTTTCAAAATACTGATACTAGAAACAGGCCTATACTTGATGAACTCCAGATGATTCCACTCATGTTAATACAGAGAAAAAACCTCGGCATCTTCCCTCCTCCATCCCGTTCCCCTGCCAAAGGTAATCCAGAGATTCTTGCACTGTTAAAGTCATTATGACATATTTTGGAACTAGAAAAAATGAAAATGATTCACTCATCTTTCCTATGATATTTAAAAATGTATTTTGCAGTAGCTCTAAGTACAAGGCAGCTAGAAAACTTTCAGCAATTTATATAAATAAATATTGTAGGAAAAATCTTTGAAGCGGGAGATCATGAGTGAACACATCTGCTTAACATAACTGAAAGCACAAGGGTTTGAGACCTTTCCCTTCTGTTCTTCCAAACAAAATTAAAAAGAAAGATGTGCTTTGTTTTAATGTTTCACTCATAAACTTTTGCATTGTCTTGTATTTTAACACTTACATAGCAAAAGCAGTGTGTAGATAAATAAATGTCTCATTTCTCTTAGTAGCAGAAGTATTTTGGTTCTTATTGACATAGCATAAATGTCATCTTTGATAGTAAGACTGCCATTTACTTTTGGCTAAATAAAGCCTTTAGGAGATAATGTTAAAAAAAAGATCTTTGGTTCTTTAATTTCAATCATGAGAAAAAATTTTGAAGGTACTAGAGTTTAAACAGTTCAATTTAATATCCAAGAATCTGACCTTGCTTTACAAAGAGTTGTCTCTTGATCAAAAGGATGGAGCACATGAATTAAGAAGTCTTTTCCATCTTGAAATACTAGGATTCTGTGATTCATTCTATTCATAACACAGCCTGAAACCTTTTTCCATTATTATCCAGTCAGTAATGCTGAAAAAAACCATCCTTAAGCCTAATGGTCTTGTTCAAATATTTTTTGAGTGGAGGAAGGGATGAAATAGAAAAAATCAAAGAAAACTCAGGCCTCAGCAAAGATTTTCCCTGTAGGGGAAATGAAAGAATTATTTAATAATAACTTTTCTTCTTTTTCTGTACAAATGTGTCTTTTCTTCAGACAACATATAAATGCTAGTTTGTTATAGGGTTTCCTATGTTTCTGCCTGCTAAGGAGCCTGTGACTAATGTTACTCACAGGAAGATGTCTTTTCCAAACCGGTAATGACCATGACCAAACCTAGACGTTTCTGTGCAGAGAAGTGGGTGAACCTCCTTTATCTCCTGAACATTGTATCAAATACGGAACTGTACAAGAGTGCTGTGGTAACTTAGCTTCAGGGAGTGCCACACTTAAAGAAATGAAAAGCCTAATACATGCTGGATCAGTAAGACCCAACTTTATGAACAGAGAAAATTTTTAAACATTTAAAAATTACTTACTATAAAAAATAGAACAGAGTAAAAAATGAAACTGCAAACAGATTTTAAGTCATCTTAACCCATTAATGATAATTGTATGACTTATATGTTCCAGCATCTCAGTGTCGTGGTTTAACCTCAGCTGGCAACTGAGCACCACACAGCCGCTCGCTTACTCCCCCCCCCGGTGGGATGGGGGAGAGAATTGGAAGAGTAAAAGTGAGAAAACTTGTGGGTTGAGATAAAAACAGTTTAATAATTGAAATAAAATAATAATAATAATAATAATAATAATAATAATAATGTAATAATAATA
>NW_008825538.1:4466424-4499306 GCF_000699105.1 Pygoscelis adeliae | reverse complement strand
GCCAGCTTTCCCCCAGTTTATGTACTGAGCATGACGTCCCATGGTATGGAATGTCCCTTTGGCCAGTTGGGGTCAGCTGTCCTGGCTGTGCCCCCTCCCAGCTTCTTGTGCACCTCCAGCCTTCTCAGTCGGTGCAGCATGGGAAGCTGAAAAGTCCTTGACTAGTGTAAGCACTGCTTAGCAACAACTAAAACATCGGTGTGTTATCAACATTGTTCTCATCCTAAATCCCAAACACAGCACTGTACCAGCTACTAGGAAGGAAATTAACTGTATCCCAGTTGAAACCAGGACACAGCTGTCCTGTGAAACTGGCTGCCTTTTGCAATTGATGTTAAATTTGACACGTGTTGGGGACTGCTGGTGCTACATTTTCCTTACCAGAATCACTGATGGTAACTGCTCTAGGCACTTCTGAGGTCCAAAATGGAACAATTGCAAAGTGGAACAATTCAAGCAATTGCTCTTTTTTCAGTTCTTGTGCTTGGGTGTTGGACATCACGTAATATTTCATGTCCTTGCCTTTTCCTCCTCTTCCTCAAGTCTTTCACAGGAAATATTTCTATTATACATCCTGATTAGATTATATATTCAACTTTAAGTTGCCTTTGTTGTGATTATAGCCTCTTTAAAACACTGTGGTATAATGTTACAAAATATATATCATGAGAAATATGAAAAGTACACATTTTTAAAGATTTGTATTATGCATTTTGGACTATATATGTTTAAATAAAATTGACCTAAGTATGAAGCTGCCAAGACTACATAAGGTACCCCTTTCTGAGATTGTGTTAGATTTAAGGAACCCTGTCACACTGTTAAATTCCTATTATCTTCTAATACCCATCTAAACTTGTAGGCTTTTACCAAACATATTAATAAGAGGGTTTTTTTCTGGCATTAAATATTAAGCATTAATATCAAGTATGTATAAAGAAAAATGTCATTTTAATGCATTTCTTAATAGTGCTGTGCATCCTTTGCCTTTATATTTCCTCCCAGTGTATTATTATATGGGCTCTCAAGAAGGTCTCTGTATTTCCTACTTTTATAGCCTCATATTTTAGATAAAAAATTGTAGTCAAGGCAATTCTGGCAAGAACTTTTTCTTATGCCCACTAATACTACTATTCTATAAAAAGAGAGGTCAAGCTTAAATAATACAAGATGGTGCCTCTTTGGCATATAAAAAGATGAAGAAGACATGTATTTTTATTTTGATTGGGAAGATGAGAAAAGAGAAAGACTGTGACACAGTGTGTTTTGTAGCCCTGTCACAAATACTGTGCAAGACTTGCATATGAATTTTAGTAATGTCTACAATTAATATTTAGGTGTTTGGAAATCTTTTAGTTATTGCTTCTACTTTTTCTACGTGGTTAAATGTAAAACAGAACAAGAATAAGACTAACAGCTACACCAGATTTCTGATTATTATTTTTACTGTCCTCTGGATAATCTCTAGCTCAGCTTCAGCCTTCTTGATCTGTGGCAGCCAAAACTGAAAACAGTGAAGTGTTACTCTATTTCCTTAAGACTAGGGTACAGAAGAATAAACTACTGATATATCCATGAAGAACCAATGTTGTATGAAATATTTATAATGTCTATAACTTTGATGCAGAAATCAGTGGGATTTAGTGTGCTGCTACTAGGCATAATACTTGTTTCCTCTACGGTTGTCCCAACTGTTCCTGAATTTTTGCAAAGTCTCCAACTTTCTTCTATTTTGAATTTGAAATGACAGGGTAATACCCGGAAAAAGAAGTAGTGGTAAACTGGAAACAACTTACTGAAATTGTTTTGGAAATACAGAAATGTAATTCAGAAAGTTCTAAGTCCAAGAAAGATATATTCTCCTTGCTTTATTTAAAAGAGCTGTGGTTAAGAAACTTGCACTGAGTATGTCAAGCACTTGTCCAAGTTGCTGCTCCAATAAGCATTTTTTTATGTAATGTGGAAGAGCTGCAGTCAGGGGAAATGAGAATCCCGCTTTACAGTAACCATGGTCCTGGTGGTAGAATGTCCATTTCAAACAGCTCCCGATTCAAGTTCCTAACTGAAATCAGGTAAGTTTTGATTGGTGAAATGAGTCATTTGCAACAACTCTCCTGCCTATTATGAAGTTCATTCTGGACCCCAGAAATGTCTTCTAATAAAATTTAATTAATTAAACTTATACATTACACAAAGTTTAATTTTCAACAAATCTACACTTTATAGTAAAGAAACCCAAAACAATGACAAAAGTATTCCTGATGAACTGTTTGGATTGAATGGAGGTGTAAAAGGGAATGGCAAGCATTCAAATGGTGACAGAGAATCACAGAATCATAGAATCATAGAATGGTTTGGGTTGGAAGGGACCTTCAAAGATCATCTAGTCCATGCCCCCTGCCTTGGGCAGGGATATATTTCACTAGATCAGGATGCTCAAAGCCCCGTCCAATCTGACTTTGAACATTTCCAATGGTGGAACATCCACAATATCCACCTGTTCCAGTGTCCCACCACCCTCATTGTAAAAAAATTCTTCCTTACATCCAGTGTAAATCTACCCTCTTTCAGTTTAAAACCATTGCCCCTTGGCCTGTCACTGCAGGCCCTGGTAAAAAGTGTTTCTCCTTCTTTCTTATAAGCCCCTTTTTATATTGAAAGGCTGCAATAAGGTCTCCCTGGACTCTTCTCTTCTCCAGACTAAACAACCCCAGATCTCTCAGCTTTTCTTCACAGGAGAGGTGTTCTAGCCCTCCAACCATTTTCGTGGCCCTCCTCTGGACCTAACAGATCCATGTCTTTCTTGTACTGGGGACCCCAGAACTGGAGACAGTACTCCAGCTGGGGTCTCATGAGAGCTGAGTAGAAGGGGAGAATCATCTCCCTCCCATGACCTGCTGGACATGCTTCTTTTTATGCAGCCCAAGCTACGAAAAGCTTTGATGTAGAAGGTTATGGCAAACAGGGATTTTATAAGATTTGAGTGCTTCCACTTATAATAGAAACAGGAAAAACAAATCTCTGGGAGCAATATACTATAAGAACCAGAAAAATATTCAAGAACCTGTGCAAAAGTGGTCCTGATAGCATTTGTTGTATCTTACAGTTGAGTTGATAGGTTAGATGCAATTAATCTCACTCATCTTTAGCTACCTACGTATGTCAGGCTTATTTTTAGTTTTACAAGGATTTAAGTATGTTCATGTTATTAGCTAGCAAACAGTAAATGAAGCAGTGTGACAGTGCTCAATCTAGCAAAAACATCAGCAAACAGGGAAATGTAGTAAACGGAAACAAATGAGCACTGGAAACAAAGCTAAGAGGTATCGTGGAAAGTCTCAGATCACAGGGAATGATGATGTAGATAAAGTCCTACTTCTACAAGCACGAAAGCAATGGGGAAGCAGGACTGGTGTCTGTACAAAGACAATGAGGGATAAAACCAGGAAAACGAAGGAAAATATGAAAAGGATAAGTCAGCAACATGTCACCATCTAGAAAAATACCTAAAATGCTGGGAAAGATATTTAAATAAGACTTTCATTTCAGGCATCTATGCCTATAGATGCATCTATATCTATATACATCTATACTGAAGTTAAAGGGATTCTCCAAAGCTGCTCTCAAGTGTAGGCTCCATGTCCAAATCAGTGAATTTTCAATGTGACCCCCAGTGTGGATGTAGCACAGGGGAGCCTGCAGGCCTAGTCATCTAATATCCTGTTGGTATGCTATTGGGTAATTAGTATCTCTGCAAGGAATGCTCCCAACTGGCGGTAAGGTCCCTCATCTTTATTGGAAGTGGATCTAAGATCATACCATTTTAACAACACGCACCTAATAAGAGTATGGAGGAACGCTGGCTTCACACCCACAACCAAGAAGCTAAAAAATATCCACACGTAACTTGGATGACCTTAAAAATATATTAAAAATATATTAAAAATACTTAACTAGGGATAGGATTGTATAAAAGAGATGTCATTCCAGACTACATGACATTAAATGTAAGCCCCAATAAAAGGGTCAAGACAATAAATTAATGCAAAATAAATATTAATACCAACATAATTACATGGATAATAAAATCAAAATTCAAGGCTTCAATGAGAATCAAGAAGGTAAACAGGTGACCTGAAAGACAGGCATATTTGTCATGGTGCACATTATGTGGAAAACAATGTGCTGAAAGGCAGAAAGAAAAATGCTCTATCTTTAGGCAATAAAGCACAATGTGTGGGAAAGAGAATCACTTTATCCTCTAAAGTTGTGCTATCTCAAGAAGGAAAAAATACATAACAATCACAAAGGCTGTAAAGATTTCTAGTAAAGGGAAGGATAACTTCAACATAACTTTAGAAGACTAAGAGACGCCGAGGATGAAGTTTTCCAGAAGAATGCCAATGATTCCATTTCTATGCTTGGAACTATGTTGTTAGACCAATGGCTAAATTCAATTGCCACTGGTTTATGGAGCCAGGTGCAGTTTAATGCCAAGAACACCAGAAAACAGCAACATTATACTGGAGAAGTGAGGCCAAGTGAGGCCATCATCTATAATAAACTATTCAAGAGACAGTGGACAAATACAGAATCTTGGTAAGAAGCCCATGAACCAACAGTCAAGGAAATGGTACACCTAGAAGCAAGATGAAGCTAGAAAGAGTTCCTCACATAGTCTGTAAAACTACAAGAACACAGAATGTCTTTAATGTTGTTGTAACGAATAAAGCGCTCGCAGCCCAGAAGGCCAATCGTATCCTGGGCTGCATCCAAAGAAGCGTGGCCAGCAGGTCGAGGGAGGGGATTCTGCCCCTCTGCTCTGCTCTGGTGAGACCCCACCTGCAGTACTGCGTCCAGCTCTGGAGCCCTCAGTGCAGGAAAGACACGGACCTGTTGGAGCGGGTCCAGAAGAGGGCCACAAAAATGATGAGGGGGATGGAACACCTCTTCTATGAAGAAAGGCTGAGAGAGTTGGGTTTGTTCAGCCTAGAGAAGAGAAGGCTTCGGGGAGACCTTATTGCAGCCTATCAGTACTTCAAGGGGTCTTATAAAAAAGATGGCGGCAAACATTTTAGCAGGGCGTGTTGCAACAGGACAAGGGGGAACGGCTTTAAACTAAAGGGGGGTAGATTAAAACTAGATAGAAGGAAGAAATTTTTGATGCTGAGGGTGGTGAAACACTGGCACAGGTTGCCCAGAGAGGTGGTGGATGTCCCATCCCTGGAAACATTCCAGGTCAGGTTGGACAGGGCTGTGAGCACCCTGATCTAGTTGAAGATGTCCCTGCCCACAGCGGGGGGGTTGGACTAGATGACCTTTAGAGGTCCCTTCCAACCCAAACTGTTCTATGATTTTATATAGCTGCCTACAAAAAAGGCATCATTTCAACCCTTGACATTTTCAGGGCAGCTGCCTAGAACTGGTGAGAAATCCTTCAAGTAAATTGTCAAGCACTCAAAACCCCAATGTTTTAAAGAAAAAATAAATCATTAACATGACCACAACCCTAAAACGCTACTATCCTGCAGAGTGATTAGAGTGACAGTGTAATTTTCAACAGCAAATTAGGAAAAATACTCATCTAAAACTAGCAGGCCAAAGCTGTTGCTAGTAGATGACTAGTACGCTCAGAAAATGCATCTAGAATAACTGTGTAATTTGAGTTATAGTCTTATCTCAGAGTCATTAGAAAATGACTATAAAAAAGCACTACCAAGTGTAGCTGAATAGTTAAAATACGTGCTTTGGAAACATCTGTGCTGTGAGGTCAGAATAAAAGTTACTCAAAAAAACCACTTATGGTGGAAATACAGTGTAGGGCAAACTTGCCAGGACATGGAGAGTGCAATGGAACATGAGATAATGTTATCAATATCTATAATGTCTCTGCAAGACTGAAAACCACAGCAGAATAGTGGCAGCCAGCCAGAGGGCCTCAAAAAAGGACAAGGAAGAGCTTGTATTAAGAACTTTATTAGGAACAACTAGGATACCCACCAAACACTTAGAAGACATAAATAACTGTGTGACTCCCACTAATAGCAGCACAGACATGAAACCCTTTGAAGACTATCAGGTTGGAGGGTTGTGATGGTTCACATCATCTACATTCCAGTGATCTGTAGTCCCAACAACTTTAAAACACTTGAAAAATGACACAGAAAAAAGCAGTATTTAAAAGGCAATAAAAGAACCTGTAAGGAGGCTGGATATACATCAAGAAGTCTTAGTCTGCAGGAGGCAGCTGGAAGTCAATCTTTATGTGACTGGATTCATAGCTAGAGTTGTAACCCTGTTGTAAATAAAGCATTTATTTAGGCTTTCAGTCATTAGTCTTTATGTGATATTCATCAGCCTGTGGTCCATAAATGAGGTTGGATTTTTCTTTCATTTCCCTTTGTAGAAATAGATATCTATCATTATTCCAACAGGATGAACAGCTGATGGGGGCAGGGAGGTTTGTTTGTTTTTTTGTTTTTTGTGAGCCATATTTTCAGAGACTTGAGAAATTTTCCAGAACCTGCTCCAGGCTATTCTATTGATATTTCCAATTCCTCAGAGGTTGTAAGAAGGGATTAACTGTTGGACGATATTCACATGAGAAACCATGAATACTAGAAGTTGAAGGCTTTGCAGCATAATAATCTGTGGAAATGTCATCTGAAAAGCTGAGATAATGTCTGAAATTTGCCAATGGGCAAGAATACTCTATCTGGGGACGTAAAAAAGATAGGCTTGAGCTTGGTTATAAGAATTCAAGAAAGATGGAATTGAGTCTGAATAGAGAGACTTGTGGCTCTTTGGATTATGTCTCACAGGAGATAAGCACTTGCTGACCTTCAGTCCCTCAGTGCTCTTCTGCCCAGACTTTTAGTGCACTTGAACGTTTGTTTCTTGACCTTGAGCCCTAGCAAAGCAAAGAGGTTTAGAAATACTTGAATTGGATCTGTTGTTATGATGATCTTTTCATGAATAATTTTTTGGCGAGGTTATTGTAAATCTGGATGCTATTCATAAACTGTTAGTATTGCAAGGTACAGAGGAAAAATCACTGATTCTGTGAGAAGAGCAAATGGCAATGTGCTGTCAAGGGTAGGTTCTTATTTGCAGGACAAATATTTCGATGAGCTGCACAGTCAGATATCTTGCAAGTCAAGAACTGCAGAAGGCTATTGAGGAAAACATTGTGTTGAATTTCTGTTCCATGTAGTCCATTATAGATAACTGTGGGCATAAGACAATTCGCACATGTAATATATCAGCTACGCTTTCTTTGATTTTGGGCACTGAGTCCCTAGAAGCATATCGGTGCAGCTCTGCGTCCAGTCAAACTAAGGCCAAACAGCTATGTCAGGAATTAGAAGTAGTGTGGCATCAGGGTGCACCTAACCATGCAGTCTTGTCAATTTATATCTTTCTTGAACAAATATGTCTGCACTGGGACGCAGTATACCAACTGCGGCCTTTTCAGAGAGGGTTGAGGCATAGGTTAAATAATATTTTATGTCTCTCTCTGTGTTCTAACATGATGTTTACTATTATTTTACAATTGTGTATTATTGACTCCAGGATGATTTGTAGTCTGCAATAATTCCTAAGTTTTATTTCTGACGAGCTGCTACCTAACCAGTTCTTCTCCCTCTTACATTTGCACAGACTTTTTTTTTTTTTTTTCCTAAAGAGAGTACTTTGCTCATACCCTTATTACTTTTTGCAAGCAGAGGTCTCCTCTATTCCCAGTGCCGAAGTTTCTCTCTTCCAACTCTGTCTACATATTAAGACAATTTTTTCCCTATCTGAAAAACAGTATCTTGAGGAGTGTTGGGGACTCAGTCACTCTTACATGGTAATGTGCAGAACAATGCACCTTGCAGCTTAAGATATTCAGAGGTTTTGGATCCTTTTTCTTTTGATATGAATTTAAGCAGGCTGTGCTATTTTTCTCTCTTGTGTGTTCTTTCTGAAAAAGAATCTGAAGCAGAATGAGACCTGGAATGCTTCCACTCTTTTTGCTGTGCTAAGGGTGCATTCAATTATGCACCAGATAATTAATGAGGTTTCTAGTAGTGGGCACTACTTATCTGGCGCACTCTCTTTAGGGGAATTGATAAGTATCTGTTTTGGGAGAATACAGGGTGTCCAAAAGTTAGAATATTTTGGGTTAAATACCATATACTCCAGACAGTTTCGTGTTTCTAGGAAAATCTTTCCATTACGTCTGAGCAGTTTAGGTCTGCTGGCAGTTGCAGGAAGATCGTCCTCTTCCCCTTAGTCTTCAAGGCTATAATCTTGGAGTTTCCTGCATCTCTCCCTACCTTCATTCTAAAATATTCTCCAGGCTTAGCATGGTCATTTGTCTTCAAGGAAGTAGAAATCTGCTTCTCCTTGCTGGGCGTTCTTTCTGATCCAGTGTGTATAGGCAGCATCAGACAAACAGGTGGTCTCCCTTCCTGCTCAGCCACATCCTCTTTGATACTGTGTACAACGTACTGTACACACAGCAAACTATGGTCAAAGAAACCAGTCAGCAGCATTTCCCACTCAGAGGCTGATAAAGTATATGTCATTAACATGACATTTTGGTGACTCATAAGTTGGTGGGTTATTTCTCATCCAATCAATAAATTTGGCTTAGAGAGCACTGGTAGCAAGGAGGTAGATACTCTACCTGATCTATCTGATTCTGGATGAAGTACACTTCAAAGAAATACTCTACCCTCCAGAGGCTTGCCATCTTTAGTCTATGTTTTTTATGTTGTCAGGGCAAGACGAATCAGGAAATGTTTAGGTCATCAGTCCCACCACACTACAGACATAAAACAGGTGCAGAGACATCTTAGATCTCTCAAATTTTAAGCACTTCGGCACAAGCCTGGCAGCTGGAATGCTATTAAAAACCAGAGATGTCTAGGGAATTGTTGTGGTTTAACCTCAGTCGGCAACTGAGTACCACACAGCTGCTCGCTCACTCCTCCCCCCCAACCCCCAGTGGGATGGGGGAGAGAATTGGAAGAGTAAAAGTGAGAAAAACTCATGGGTTGAGATACAAACAGTTTAATAATTGAAATATAATAATAATTATAATAATACACAAAGCAAGTGATGCACAGTGCAATTGCTCACCACACGCCGACTGATGCCCGGCCAGTCCCCGAGCAGCGGCCCCCCCGGCCAGCTTCCCTTCAGCTGTCCTGTCTGTGCCCCCTCCCAGCTTCTTGTGCCCCTCCAGCCTTCTCAGTCGGTAGAGCATGGGAAGCTGGAAAGTCCTTGACTGGTGTAAGCACCGCACCGCTTAGCAACAACTAAAACATCGGTGTGTTATTGACATTGTTCTAGTCCTAAATCCCAAACACAGCACTGTACCAGCTACTAAGAGGGAAATTAACTCTATCCCTGCTGAAACCAGGACAGGAATGTCACTGGTCCTAGGGAAAAAAAAAAGACTTAAACAAAAAAAGCTGGTAGGTGCCCCCATTGACCTTGTGTGTGTTCTGCTATAGCTTGAACAAAGTACATGAACCAGATCCCCTATCTTACAGTGATGGTATTGGCAAGTTTCCTAACCTGAATTATTCCCTTTACTTCGCTCTTCCTTCCAGTTATGACTTGGTCAGCTAACACAGTTATGAAAATACTAAATTCCATGCACAAAAGCTGCTAGGAAGTTTTTTAATTAATTAACTAATTAATTATTTTTTAAAATTAATGTCAATTAATTTTCTGACAGTTGAACAAACCCCAGATTTTTACATGGTTGTGTTGCCAGGATATCAGTGATGGTCTTATAGCCTATGCAGAAGAGGAAAATCCATTGTAATTTCTTTTTTTCTCTAGAAGCATTTAAGAGTTAATTACCTGTGCACAAACTTTGTATTGAGGTGAGTGAAGTGTGACTGCAGCTGTTCTCCTGGGGAATGAGTTAAGACTTTCAAGGTATGTTGTCATTCAAATGAATTTCCTCCTAATATAAGTAAAAACCTTAATCTTTTAAAATTATATGTCTAATATCGAGTATATAAATCAAAGTTTTCTGATGTATTTGACGTTGCTTGTAACATAAAACTTTAACATCATCTCTCACAGTAATATGTGTGGGTTGTGTATTGGGCGCAGTCATTGAAGATATGAAGTATTTTGAGAATTTATGTACTTTTTATGTTGGCTTTCTCAATTATCTTTGTTCTTCAGGGCTGACACAGGGCACTGTAAAATGTTTTAGAGTGATGTACATTACAGAGAAACATCAATTGTCATAAAAAGTGGTTGATGCTTGAAGGCTTTAGCAAAAGCTATGAGGAAAATGTATTTCCAGGTCACTGGATGCAGCCAGTGGCACTGACTCTTATTTCAAGTGACCAAGATACTACTTATAAATCCTGGAGCAGAAGCTATTAGTCTGTTCAATGTAAATAAGTTCAGCAATGGACTATCCCAATTTTTGAGTACACAGAGAATAGAAGGCTTTATTTGGAGAGATTTGTGCAGGTAATAATACTTCTGGTGCTCGGCTCAAAGTTTTGGCTCGTAGTCTTGAGTTTAGAACTTAAATTTTTAACTCTGGTTAGGAAAAAGAAGAGGAAGTGTTTTCAAGGACAAAGAAAAGTTTCAATTCAGGTGACTTCCAACACTTAAAGACTTCCTCTTGCTAACAGTATTTTGCTTTTTCCATTCTTCTACTACATTATTCGTTTTTTAAAATTGATCTACACTGTCAGGACCCTAAGGTCACCAGTGGGTGTTAATGGCGTTGAGCAGCCTCACCTGGGACCCCCAACCATGCCCCCCCAACCATGCCCCATCCATGGGCCCAGGACCCCATTTCAGCTCAACCCAGGACCATCAGTCCCTGACCCAGCGATGCTGTAGGATGTTGGTTCCAAGCTCTGCCAAAGCCCTGTCCTCACCACCGTGGGTCCTACTGAGCTGGGCTGGACCCGTGGGCTGATGTCCCAGCCTGGCCTCAGCCTGTCCCTGTACCCAGGGAGACAGCTGATGCTCTGGCTTTGGGGATGTCCCCAGCTGCCCCCCAGCCTGCCCTGCTCCCTGGCAGTGGGATGGCCCTCTGTGGGGACCCTCCGCTGCTCTCAGTGCTCAGCCTGAGGGAGCTGCTGGCCCTGCTGCACCCTGGCACCCATTATTTCGTAACTAAAATCTGAGACGGAGATGTTAATTTTAGCTGTAGACCAAACAAATATTCACCCATCCATTGCACAGTTATGTGCTGCTATGAATCTTAATGTCTGTCTCTGTAAAGGAAGGCTTTTGTAAGCTGAATGTTTTAAGATATAAACTATGAAGTAGATTGATAAAAAAAATGTAGCTTTGAAATTGCTTAGCAGTTGGAAAGTAATGCTTGAATAAATAAGTGCTTTACTGGTCTTACATTCAAATGATTTCTATGAGACATTAGCCTGACCACTTTCTAAGAGATTTTGAAAGTAAATCTTATTGTGTGTTTGCTATTCAAACAAAAAAAAAATCTGTTTTGGCTAGGTGAAAAGTTTCCAGTTTATAAAACCTTCTGAATATTTACACATTTCATTTAATCATCCAGAGCCATCATTTTTACCAGTAAGATACAGAAAAGTAAATTTCTATTAAACTTATAAAAATTTATTATTGCTTTCAGAAACCATTTGTGGTACATTTCTGTATTATTGTCACTCTTTAGAGTGTTGTTACTCTTCAGAGAAAACAGCAGAGCATTTTCTTTACAGTTGCTTGCAAGCCTGGTACTAAATGAAGCCCTGCCTTTTCAAGACCCATTGAAAGGGTGCTGAGCACTCCACAGTTAATAGCCCTGGCACGCAGAATCTTCCAGGGAGGCCAAACATAAGAGGAGGGAATTTCCATTTCTGCCCTTCAGAACTTGTCTGTATTTGGATTTATTTCTAGATACCTTCGCAAAGCAGGAATACATAGGATGTTATGTTTTTAGGGGAGGAATATTTAACAGGTAAACAAATAGCTTTGGTTTTATGTCCATTCACAGCATCACTATTTTTAGCATTAAGGGCTGGTACTAATCCTTTCATTGTTCATCCTGAAGCTATTTTTTGATTCTAAGTCCACCCTGTCCAGAGGGGATCCTTGAAGAGTGTGGGTCCTGGCATTCAGCATGTATCTGTATAGCCCTGGAGACTTTCAGTAGTTGGGTTCAGTATCGGGATGACCAAGGCCATCCTTGCAATCCTCCCTGAAGCCACACTGCCAAGACTTTTATTGCAGGCAATGTAATAAATCCCATAAAATATTGTCAGCTGCCAGAGGATTACAGTTCTCTTTTGGGGATTCTGCAAAGTTTGAGAGAATGTCAAAGTATTTTTCCACTTACGGAATAGAGTCTTTCTTATCTGAGGGTCTCAGTGTGCCTCAAAGACATTAATTGAAGATAGGTGTATATCTGAAATAAGCCTAAATGCATTTAAACTTAACACAGTTAAATTTTTGAGTAGACTTAGTCTTGTTATAGAATGATATCAGGTTTGTTTCACAGAATATATTTTTCATGAAGTGTATTGACAAGTATTGATAATATTTTAATTCTTTCTGGAAGTAGTCTAATACCCTTCACGCTAATTATTTCTCCTTATATATAGAACTACCTTCTAGGAAATGAACTCTAATGTGGGAAAGCACAGGCTCCAAAAAGATCATTGAATATGCTTAACTGAAACTGAGCAAGTGATATTTGACAAACATCCAACATGATTTTTGATCTAGAAGGATTTTCTTAAGAAGGAAGAAATTATATTTGATGAGACTATTAAAGGAACAGTGTGTCTCATTTTGGTATTGATAGCATACAAAGACTTTTTATAAGTGTTAAAATCTTGGAGAATATTAGAATAGCTCCAACTACAGCTTACTGTCTGCCACGCAGCTTGAACTCTTCAGTTTATTGCACGATTACTGCTTGAAAATGTTACTTGAATTTAGACTTTAAGTACTTGCAGAAGCATATGTGATACCAGAGTGTATATATATGTACATATATATTTCATCTAAAGGAGGACTACATAACAATATCCAATAGCTGGTAGCCAAGGTCAGTGAAGTTCAAATTTAGGGTGGAAGATATTGTTTTCCAGGTAAGTATGGAACACCTATAAGCATCACCATGCAGAAAGTCAGAGCCCTGTGTGTGCAAGTGACAGGACTAGATGTGCACGATAGTTTCCTGGTAGAGTGGAATGGTTTGCGTTGGACTTCATGCCATATTAAAACGGCTCATTTAAAGCTACTATTTAGATATACTACAAGGAAGACATATAACACAATCACATTTTAAAAATAGTTAGGGTGGAATTACTTTCACAGAACTTTGGAATCTAACAGTTAGATGTTTAAGTTCCAGCGAGTCGCCTTAAGCTGCTTTGTAGTTAATAGGGAGAAACAGAACTGGACTGCAAGAGAGACTTGCTTTTATACACCCAACTTAGAATAAAATGAAACAACTTCTGCTTCTCTAAAAAATCAAGGTGGAAGGAGTGCTTTTGGTGACCAGCTAGGAGTTATGATGTTAACTCTAAAATGATTACACTAGGGTATATGACTAGATTTCTGACTCTTTTGGTTTTTATACACTTTCAAAAATTAGTTCTTATCATTATCTTATTGAAATAGTTTATGCATACCAAGAAGTGACTTGAAGTTTTATTCATAACAATCTTAAACTGGCTTTTCTCTTAGTTCATCAAGTTCTGGTGTTTGGGGTTTGTTTGTGTTTATTTGCTCATTTCTATGTAAAAATTAAAAGTCCATACTACATACAATTTTGCAGATGGTTTCTCTTACTGTAGTACCAAATGTCATCACCCATGTCTTCCACTTCAGTAACTGGCTGGATATTTGACAAAAAGATAAAACATATCTACTAATATTTGTCAAATATACTTTATAAATTAGATAGAAGCTATGGGGAATATTAGACACATTCAAGTTTTTGCAGCAGGCTTGAGAAGATACATATTTGGCAAGCTTCAGAGTAATTAGAGAAGAGGAAATCATACAATGTTATCTTGTTCCTTCCCTTTTCTAGTTTTATACAGTCCATGAGTTGGGGCTCTTTTTACCAATTGAAACTACCATTATTTGAAATTTAGTTAGTGTTTCATTTTAAAACAAACACTTGTTTGTTTTACACATCCAGCCTTGTAGGATGGATTTTTATTTCATTTTTTTCCATTTCACGCTAGTAATATTTGTGTGTGAGCTTCTAAACTGAGCATAGCTTTAATTTATACAGTCATTTTGGAAAGCAGAATACCTTGTTTACATCAAATAAAACACATTCATGTAAGACTAGAAAATTAGACATTGCACAGCAGGTCTTTACCAGTTACCTAGTTCTAAAATATCTCAATCAGAAATTGTCTTTGGATATGTGGATATTTCTCTGGCATTATACAGTCGTGGAAAAAATACTTAACTGGTGCTGGGAGCAGACCAGAGTTTAGGACTCTTCTGTCCTAAACTTCTGTTTCCTCCTTGCTGCAGGCATGTATGACAGAGAAAACGGTTAATGCTTGATACAATAAATTTGCATGACACGTTAAATTTAAATGTCACATTAAAATAATTCTCTAACCACCAGCTAAAGAGCCATGCTTGTCTTAATCCCAGTGAATCTTGCATTGTTTGACTGAGCATCTTTCAACAAGAAAGACGGAGAATAGTAAACTAGCCAGGAGTCCGTGATTATGGCCCCCGTTTAGGAGGTGGGAGTTACGGTTTTGCTTTTCCTCAGGCCTGCAGGGGCATGTCAACTTGTGGCCCCAGCACCATCCCTAATCAATTATTGTAACATTTTGTCACAATTAAATACTTGTAGGATTTACACGATACTGCAGTTTTTAATATTTTTAATCATTGTCAGTGTTCTCTTATTGCTGCTGGTCCACAACCAGACATGAACACTCCATTTCCATATAAGAAGTTATATACATACATACACATATATATTTACATGAATACATGTATATGTGTGTAGAGTTATGCAATACGAGCATCATAATAGATTTTGTATTATTTTCTACATCATTATGTTTGTAACTATGTGTTTAGTCACCATTTTTTGAACAACCGCTAAGTATTAAACAAAAATTTTTGATACTCTGATCACAAAAACACAAGGATCTTCTTCCTGGAATAAAAAATAACTTAGACATGGGAAAGGTATAAGAAAACCCAAAAGATTTATTTCACCTGATATCAGTTTGACTATATCAACAGTTAATTTTCTCTGAAAGAAACTTATGCTCTCTATATTCTATGTCCCTTTCAAGTCCCTCACATTACCTTTAGCTTTGATTAACCCAAATTGTTATATCCCATGTGTGCTTTTTGCCTCCCTGTCGCTCATTCCTTTTCCCTAAATATAGATAATTAACATAAAAATAATTCTAATACAGACTGAAAACATTAACAGCCTTATTGGGCTTTTACATTAAAAAGAAAAAGCTTTAAAATAAGTTCTTAACACAGAGAACAATACAATAATGAATTCCAATACGCACCGTTTGCTTATTCAAAATACTTCTGACATTACTTATAAAAATGTCTTTATTGTCATAATACGAAACAGTAATCTTCTACGTTGATAAACCGTTAAAAGCCAGTGCACACTAAGAAATCAGTGGATAAAATTGTATAAAGAAGGTCCTTTTGTTTGTGCACGTGAATATCCTTTCTGTCTAGCAACATTGGGAAGTCGGGAAGGACCATTAATCTTAGTTCAAGTCTTTCTTGCTTTTCCCATTTTTTCCTCAAAAATCTTATATTGAAATGGTCGTCTGTGTTCACTTCTCCTAGTGAATCCTCTAAGATTGTAAACTTTTCCTAAAGGTCCAATACCTTTCCATCTACCCCATAAATTACAACTCGCTTGTAATGAGTTAGTGTTATAATGAAGACTCACTGGCAATGCAGTGTATTTTAATAGACAAATTACTCTAAATTAAGCTCTAACCATCTGTTCCATTCTCATTTATGACTCTAAAAAGAACATATTTTAAAATTATATCGTTTAAAAATAATGTAAATGATTGAAGTCTGCAGTAAGGCTTCTGCATATTTGTTCATTCAGTGTAGCATATTTATGGTAATAGTGATGTTTCTTCCTTGCTCCAGGCATGTATGAAGGAGAAAGTGGTTAATGCTTGATACAATAAATTTGCAGTTATTATGACGCATTAAGTATGTCAAAAAAGATATTTTACTCCTAGAGAGTTACACTGAATGTAAATCTCTGTATTGGAGCATCCTGATGGGATACCTGGAGGCAAAGCTTTAGCTAATTCTACAACTTGTAGGGGGTTAAGGATATCAGAGACATTAAATGCTGACAACTGTAGTTTTAATATGCTGGGGAAATGGAGCTATTCCATATCACTTTCTGTATTTGTTAACAGTTATGCCACCACCAGGGATCTCACTAGGATTTGTAGAGAAAGAACACGCTGATAGCTATTTAGAGGGAAAACAGTAATTTTTTTTTTCTCCTGCAGACTCATTCAGTAGTAAATTGTGGTCCAGATTGATGGAACAGCAAGGAAGAGAATAGAAAAGACATGGTATTCTTAAAGGATGCAACGGAAAGTCCAAGTAAATCCCTTTTCCTCCCGTTGCCTCTCTGCTCCATCTGCGTCTTCCGTGTTTTAAAAATATTGCATTAAATACTTATATTGATCTCATAAGTGGGATAACTTTATTACTGTTGATTTTGACTTCAAAATAAGCATCAGCAGTCTAAGAATATTTATCTCTGACTTCATGTGACAATTGCATTTGACTGGGAGGCTGCCTGTGGAAGTGGCTGAGACAAGTATTACCATGCAGAGACACCTTTTCTCCTGCCAGATTGGGCAGGTTTCTGATCTTACTGAAACACAAAACAAGATCAACTGAAACTAAGAACTGAATCTGTCCTGCCGTTTGTCACCGTATTCAGCTAAAAGATGGCATCAGTCTCACCAGTTTACAGTTTAAAAGGTAGGCATTTCCCCCAGGCTAAATAATCAGGCTGCCTTTAGAGACAGTTGGAGAGTGTGACAGGGTTGTTTCTTCTGTGGATTTTTAAACAGGATGAATTTCCTTTCGGAAGTGTCACTGTCTATGGAGACAGCCCATTTGACTGAGGCAGGCCAGATGCTACGCTGTTAGACAGCTAAAGTTAGACGAGAAGAACGCCAAAGTTAGCATTTACTCATAGCACTCCATTTAACATCTCCTTTTCAATCATTTATAGAATGACATCAATGATTATAAAGGGAACATCTGCTGATGGCTTTAGGAGGTATTAAGTTTGGAATGACTAATTTAGTCATATAATTAACAGAAATATGGTTTGTTTGTCAGAATAGGAAAAACACACTATAGAGATACTGATGATAATTGTGAAGGCCAGTAATAGAAATCAAAATGTATCACTTTAGTACATTGCATGTCTGAGTCTGTCATTCCAAAGTAAGTGCCTCTTAAAACCAGATGCTCCCTCTGCAATATTTGATGTGTGTTTATAATGGATGGACAAAGGAGATATTACATCTTTTGTTATCACTAAGCACCAAGGTCAAATTTGGTAAGTAAGCAATGGTTTCAGAGTTTTAATTATATACAAAATAATTCTGTTTAATTCCTGCAGAAATGTGTCTGCCTTTGGGGGATTTTCTAGAAGGTAGCATTTTAAAATTGGCCACCTTTTTTCTTCTGTCAGCAGATATAAATTTAAAGTAGGTTTTATTTTCAAACTTGTAAATAATAGGAACGTAATTCAGATCTTCTCTGGTTTGGCTGAGGGTGTACTGGAAGGATAGTAACAGGATGTATGTGGCTGGTTTTCACACTGTAGCATAATGAAACTTTAACAAAGATGTACCTTCTCTAGAATATTAATCACTGGAATTACAAGATATATTAATACAAGACAAAAAGTGATTTTACTCTATCTAAATAAAACTTATCGACCTTTTGTTATTTAAACTGTTAAAATTTTTGTTTCCAGAGTCTTTGGAACTTATTATTTTCCAGTTGCTCATTTATTATTTAATACATGATTTCATTCCATTCCATTCGAATTTATAAACTAACCTTTTAACACTGAGCACTTGCCAGTATACAGTTAAGAGCTGTGATTAAGGCTGTTTATCTGCGGTTCATTCTTTTCCATTTTCCACCCCAGCGTTTGTAGTATTTTGATTTGCCAGGCTTTTAAAATTTATTTTATGTCATGTGTTTTAGTTAGGAAACAGTAATAAGAAATGAATCCTGCAATTGGGAAAAGAAAGGCAGGAACTTTCCCTCCCCTTATTTTTCAGAGCTTCCCTATAGATTTTTTTTTTTTTCCAGGTTATTTTTGCTTTGCAAATCAACTTTTTGTTCAGTGTCATAGAACTCCCACTTTTGGCGGATTTCTGACTGTCTGGTACTGTTCCACTCATCCCAGGAGGAATGGATTCATGAGCAGCGCAAAGGTGAGGAGTTGAAAATTCATCATAAATGAATGTTCTTATATTATTCCATAATTTAGACTATGAATATTACTGCTATCTAGATGGAATCTTTTGGTATACATGTGTACATATTCAAAAGCATGACATGGCGGATTTTTTCCTCTGTGGGAGCTGAACTTCTGCTCGTACAGTTCTTTATCATACAGGCTTTCCTGGTGGAAAGGAGACTGATCGGAAAAACGCATTACAAAAGGAAAAAAGGAAATCGGACATTTTCAAAATTACTGAAAAGTTATTACTTTCTTTTCTAGAATTTGGTTCACTAGCAATGGTTTAACTATATAACTTCATGTGTATTTTTTCTTTAGTGAAAGTTGTTTACTAGAAGAGAGACCAAGTCTAATTTTCTTCCTGTCTAAATTTTCCATTTGTATTTAGGAGGTGATAACTTTGGGGCCATAGTGGCTATTACTGTTCCTTTCTGTGCCCTTTGAGAGCTCAAACTATGAAATGAAGCCAAAGCTGCAGCTGCAGCAGCAAACATGCACTTTTTTAATGAGAAACATCTTGCTGTTTTCTCCTTCCCCGGAGTAAAATTTTGCATAAGATGAGAAATAACACATCATGATAAAATTAGGCCACAAGCTATTAACATTTAATTTTGTAGTGATAAAATTAAATACAGGTATAACAGATTTTTTCATAGATTTTTTTTGCACATATTATCGCACATATTATTGCATATTATACACATAGTGTATGTAGCACTATGCATTCAGGAGAAAAAATACCTTCTGCTGCTGTAAGTTAACTTCTTATTCTTCAGTTTTATATGAATATTTTCAATCGATACCAATTTTATACACCAGCATCATCCTGATATAAAATTTTGGTACTATTTCATGTAATACTTTTATATAAACAAAAGTGTGCTGTCATGTCAACTTCATGTACTTCTTCAGTTTTACTAATTCCAACATTCGTCCGTTGAAGGGGTAATGATTTATTGTGTGTGGAAATTCCACAATACCCTATTTTGCTTTGACAGCCGTATTTATTCCGGTGAGTTAATTAATGGGAATCCCAGTTGTTAAGATGATTTTCTGACGTGTCAACAAAACCCAAAGAAACAGCTGACAACTACACACTTTGGTTTCAGGAAGAAAAAAATGGTTACTTTCCTTTTTTCCCCCTGCTCTTCAGGTACAGAATACAGGGATTGTCCATTGGAAAGAAGAATGAAACCAGGCAAATCTTTCAGTTTCATTTTAAAATCCATTTTTGTAACAGTTCTTTTTTAGGATTTGTCTATAATATTGCTAAATGAAAAAAAACCAACCCACAAACAAACAATTTAAGCTAAAATAATTCTATTATTTTCTTAGCTGACTTACTTTCCACAGTGAATTAAATAATGTGATTAAAGTGATTAATTTTCTTTCATAGTCTCCTTTATACAGTAATCTATGATCTGAGATATAGGAATCTTTAATCTAGCAGTTAAAGGCATAACAAGATAAAACTATGGCTAAAAGCAGAAGTCAGAAACATTTAAACTGGCAATTAAATGTAATTTTTTAAAACAGGATGAATCTGACCTTTTTTTCGAGCATCTCACTACATTGAGGGCAATTAATAATTGACATTCCTTCTCATGGAAAGTGACAAATTCATCATTGTTTGGAATCTTGAAATCAAAATTAGATGCCTTTGAAAAAAATGTTCTGTAGGCCAGTCAAAAATTAAGACTGATAATTTATGGTAAAAAGAAAAAAATAATAATTTCCCAATATGAAATAGCAAGAAATTCCTTGGTCCATGTTATTTAGAATAATAAGATTATAGTGGATTCTTCTGGTCTTAACAGTCTGTAGATCTACAAAAAGCTGTTTTATAATACATGATATGAGTACAAGCAGGAGATAGAACATTTTGAAATGAAGGATGACATTAGGGAGGCAGTCTGGTTTAGCAATTAGTGCATGGATTCACTAGTCAGAAATTCTACATTCTATTCCCATATCTGACACTGATTAGCAAGTCACATTAGGACTTATTATCAAAAGTCAGATATGCAGCTGATCATCTAATTAAGATCATCATGCTATTAGCATAACTGCATTTGCAAATCATGCATGCAGAGCTTTAGCCTTTGTTTAACCTTGATCTGTGATATGAAAGCAATCTGTGTTACGGACTGATAGAACCCTCTTATTCCATGATTTGAGCAGCTCACAATTTTTAACGTATTTATCCTCATCAGATTCTGTCAAACTGCGTATTATTATTTATCCCCATTTTAAGAAAGTGGAACTGCAGCACAGAAATATAAGGTTCTGATTTCCAAAGATACTTAGGCATTTAAAGATGCAGATAAACAATTACTGAAATTTTCATAAATCCCAAAGAAGATCACATCCTTAATATACATTTTAATGACATTTTAAGTACCTAAATCACTTTAGAATTTGGTTCTGCATCGTGTGAGGGTCTATGAAGTCTGAGTCCAACTGGAAACTCTGTCCACATTAGCAAGTAGCACAGACCAATATAAGCAGATTAATAAAATGCAACAGTCCGTACAAAGGACCTGGTATTCGCACATTTCAGGGGGCTTTAATGCTGGGCTAGTTCTAGACATGCTGTGGACTGAATGCTTGTCAAAGCTGATCTTCTGCTCACTGTCATTCCAAAATCCAGTTTGTGTGGGGCTCCAAGACCAGTCCATAATATGAACGAAAGCATGGTAAATGGAAATGATCTGGAAATTTTCTTAAAAAGATCACACCAGAGCTAAAAAGTTGATGTAGCCTTACTCTGTGAATCTTAGAACCAAACCAGTAAGTGTATAAGTAATAGCGTTCCTCTCTGCAAAGGTGGAGAATATCGATGTCCTTGCTTGAAAAGTTAATATTAGTAAACAGATTTGGTCATCTGAAAAGTATGGTAAGATTGTTTTGTAGTAGCTCACTGAAAAGCTGGATAGAAACAGTTAAAACTGACTTGAGAAGGGATATTCTTGATTTATGGAAGGTTAGCCAACTTAACAAAACAAAATACTTAGCACCTGTCCAACTCTGAAAATATTGCTGTATTCTGGGATTATTTTAGTAAATATTCCAAATCTCTCTTGGCCAAGTTTATGAGCGAAAGCAATAATTTTCCATTCAATGCATTGCTCTCACATTTTCATGAATTTTCCATACGATGAGAAAATGAAAGAAGAAATGTCTCATTTCAATGTCACTAAGTATATGAGTAAAATGAAAAACATTTATGAAATTAAATACACTTCCATGCAATAAGGTGAAAGAGACATTAAAATTTCAAAGAACAAATATGATCGAGAGTTTCAGCTGGGTAGATATTTCAAAGATCTTCTGGAATTACTAAATCCACTAACTGCTGTGTCATTTTTTTGAATGAATGAATTTTGTCACTCTTACTTTTTCCAGAGAAATATCATGGACAGATGAGAAATGCTCCGTGAACTGATATTTCTAACCTAAATATTTTAATTTTTCCAAAACATGAAATGAACTTTCATCACTGTACGTATGAGAAACATCCCAGAGCAAAAGAGTCAATGTGACGACTGCAGATGTACAAGATTTTCTAAGCCATCTAGATTTCCTCCCTTTTTTTCTTGTGCTTTGGTAATGCTGACATACTTAAGCAATAAATACACATGAGCATTACTCAAGAGAGGTTAGCAGAAGAATGCTGGAAAAAAAAGAAGGTTCATTGTTACCCTAATAGCCTTTTCATGCCCTGAAATATTACATCAGAGTTAAAAATACAGGATATAAAAACCAGAAATTGAAAACACCCAAATGAATTGAATAGGGTCAGAGGTTAGTAATGCAACGTGAAAAACCTATATGGATCTTAGACAAAAAAAATTACTTTTTTGTATCTGGATTTTATGTATTTGTTTATCTATTTTTTAGAACCCCAGTTATGAGATAACAATAGTAAGTTTCTAGTATTTTCTTGCCATGTTCCTGAGTGAAAAGATGTCTTAATCCACGTCCTTTCCCTATCTTTGTCTCTGACTGAAAACTTAGAGCCTTGATGACTTGTACCAAATACTGTGGATGACTCAAGAGAGTCTTTTTTCACTCTAGAAAATTAAGATACTTCTAGACATTTTCCAGATGTTACTGCCAAAAGGATTTGTGATATCCTAATACGTCCCTTCAGAGTCTGCTAGTCTGATGGATAATTTGAAGGAGGTGGGCTTATAAAAGTATACTACCCTTCTTTTCTCTCAGTACTGTATATGCAGAGCACCTCAGCTGTCCTTTTAGTATAAGTACTACCATGCTTATAACATATTTCCATTTACATTTTTAGTATAGCTTGGCAGGACATTTACAAGGTCCAAACCTATTAATTAATACTCCATATTAACCTGTCTAAGAAAATATTTTAAACCCAAATATATATAGTTTCCCTTTATAATTGGTGAGAATACTCACAGTTGACTTTTGTTAATTTTACAACATTTCCTAGAAATTATTCTCATGGTGTCTCTTCCCCTCCAGTTTCAAATTTGTGAAGGCTTCCAGATTTGGGGGCAAGATTAATTTTTTTTTTTTAACCAGTGTGTTTCTATTTGTTAGCCATATTGACTCTTCTGCTATGCAGAAACATGGGTCTCTAAAGACCTGGGAAATAGAACGCTACTTATCAACAGCAAGGCTTCCTAGACTGCTTATCTATATACCTGTTATCTTGGATGCAATTTAAAAATTTAAATATTAAAAGAGCACATATAATTTTTGTGTTCTTCTACCACAGACTTCTGTTCTAGTTTCTCTAGTGAAACACTGTCTCCCTTTTCTGTATACTGAACAGGTGGGTATAAAAGGTGGGACATTTTCTGTGTTCTCTGGTCTGATCTCTGAAACATCTGTATTGGATTTCACTTGAGAAATGGGAAGACTGGGAAATGAAATTAAGAGGTCTACAGATCTTACAAACATCTACTTACGGGGATTTTTTTTTACTTCTTAATAAATAGTCTTTATCTCTTCAAAAATGTATGGAGTTTATGAATGGCTGTTACAATGCAAAAGTTGGAGTTGGAAATCTGTTTTGTTAAAGGTTGATACAACCTGACATATATCCTAAATGCTATCAATGGCTTCATAACGGTAGTACCGTAGTGGGTTTCAGTGAAAAATCACTATCAATGGCATATAGAAAGTCTCTATCGAAATGCAGTCATCTTTGACATTTTGGGCATGAACATGAATGACTTGGTGTCTGTCAAGATAGTCATACCATCCTCATTCTGGACTATGCTAGTGTAATCCAGACTCTGGAAGATGAGCATAAGCCTGAACCATTCTAGCTCACATACCTGCATCTTCTCTCCCCAGAAACCAGGGCCTAAGGAGAGTTGATGAGTCCAGGTCTCACCTCAGGTCCTACCTGAGGCAGGAAAATGAACAGGGTGCACATCTGAGCCTGGAGGCTGGGAAAGCCTTTGCAGTTTAGACGGAGGCACTCAGAGTGCCTCCAATTTCTGCTGCTTTTCGCCTTCATGACAGATCACAAAACTCATGTTTTTTTGTTCATGGTTTAGTCTCTATTTTATGGTTGGATTTTTTTTTTTCCTTCTCCTTTCTTTTAAAAGGGTGTGACAGAACAGCAAAGAGAAAGGCTGCCTCTGCTTTTCCTGGCTGGGTCAGTCTGCATCAGGTGGACAGGGGGAGGGAAAGGAGGAGATTACAATGTCTGCATGCAGACTGAAAGACTCTTGACAAAGCACATGGCTTGCTTGTTGCAAAGGAGCAGATCTACAGCCAAACCTCAGAGGTCAAGGAGAGGATACATTCCTAGAGACCCAGAGGGAGACTGCGTGAAGGTTGCTGCAACCCAGGAAGGCAGTGCAAATTGTTGGACTCCAGAGCATCTGGAAGGAGAGGCTCATTCTGAAAGGAAATAGAAAACAGGGGGAAGATTTGTTTTCAAAACTTCTATTTATCTACATCATCCAGAAGATCTGTATTTGCTCTATTTTAAGGGGTTGTCTGTGCTCTAAGAAAACACAGAGATTAGAGTTACTTTAGTGTTTTGGGGTATGCTCATTCTACAGATAAGATTGGTTAGTACTACCTCAAGGCTCAGACCTCCTCAGACTCACATCAAAACCCCATAAAGGCAAATGTTTATATATAAGCTTTCTGGGATGGAGGGCCTTTCTTCCTTATTTGGAAATTACTACTGAAATATTAGTAACTTATCCCTGGTGTAATTTATTTGGCCAGTCCTGCTGGTAGAAGAAGACAAATAGCTACTGTAATGGACTAGAAACCATGGAAAAATAAGCTTGCTGTTTAAACTTTTGAAGTTAATCTAATTAGTGATGACAATAATCTTTAGTTAGTACAAGATATTTAAGAGCATACTCTCATACTGTTTTCTGTTTCCCTCAATTTTTGCCTACTTTTCTATCTCTAGATGCCAAAATCAAACCTTTCAGTTCTCCAAGAAAGCACCTATCATATAATACAGACTGCAAACAAAGTATATTTTCTATTCTGTTTAAGAGATCATTTATGTATAAAATCTGTGGTTCAACATTACAAATTCATAGACATGTGGGCCCCCATACAGTCAGCCAAGTTCTCTGCTGTCCTATATCCTCAAGCAATCCTAGCACAACCCAGGAAAACAAATGCGTAAGCTATAGGACCAAACTATCAACAACAGACATTGATCCCTCTGTAAACTGAGCATAAAGCATTATGCATTTTTTACCCCCCTTCCCTTCCTGTTTTGGGATAATTGACAGTGTTACTGAGCTCAAACTGCAGTCCGGATGCCACGTGCTTTGTAGAAGCATTGTGACTTACGTCCTACCTGCATGGTCTCTATTGAACAAAGCTGCACCATACTTCGCTTTGTTAATACCTGTTATATTACACCAGCTAGCTGAGATGCCAATGGATTGGCGTAAGAGAGTAATGGTTGGCAATAAGTATAATTCTGATTGTCTGATTTGCCATATTTGATGGGACTTTGTTGAGGTGTCTGACAAAGAAAGTGTGTAAATAATTTGATACTGTGAAATTATGGGATTCCTGTGATAATGTTTTGGGGTTTGTGATATAACATCCAGACTTACCTTCAAAAATTACTATGTGGTTCACAGTAGATTTTACAAACCGTTGTTTTCAGAAATCTGTTATTTTTTTTTATTATGGTGGGAAAAAGACTGGTCAGGCAGTACTGTCACCATTGTAAGCATCTGTAAAGGTAGCTTCTCATGCTAAGAATCGCGAAAGGTCTACTTACCTGCAAATGCAAGGACATGACTGTTTGTATTTATATCAGTTTTTATAACACAGGGATAATTATTAAAGGAAAAATATTGATATTGTTGCTGGGGATGATCCAAAGTTTGGCAAATTGATGTTTCTGAGAATTCTTTCACTGTCGGCATCACAGTATCTCTGACTATTTTACTCACAAGTAGTAAGCTGCTTACACAATCTAATTTGCCAAAAGTTACTTAGCCAAGAGAAGTGTCAAAATCACTATTAAGATAAAGACATCTGCTTCTGCATTAGAACAGCAGGGAAAGCAAATGCTGATGTAATGTTCAAAATAGTGAGCATGAAAAGTAGGAGATGCAACAGAAAAGAAATAGAGTATGGGTAACTATCAAAGGCTTGTTAAAAGGAGAAGTCCCAGAGAAAGACTTCAGGACTTCCAGAAAAGGCAGAGGATCCACACTTGAAAAAAAGTAAAAGCCTTTTTCTTTATATCATACTGCAGTGTGCTATAAACGTCTAGCACTTGATGAAACAGGGTACCCTTGGCAAATTTGATGACAATACTAAATCAGCAGAGTGGCCAACAAGACAAACAATGAATCTGCTCTCCAAGCAGACCTTCATAATCTTGAGGAGGAAGCCACCATCAAAAACTTCAACAAGGAGTCCATAGCTCTGCCCCTGGGGCAAAATAATCCCACACATCAACTCAGGATGGGAACTGACTGGCTGAATAGCAGCAACACTGAAAAGACCCTGGGGATTACGGTGGATGCCAAGCTGAATGAGAGCAAGCAGTGTGCACTCATTGTGAATAAAGCAAAATGCATACCAGGCGACATCAGGAGTTGCAAGGACAGCAGACTGAGGGAAGTTGTTACGCCCTGTACTCACCATTGGTGAGGCCACACTGAATGCTGTATTCAGTTCTTAGATTCCCAAATCAAGAGGGATGTTGAGAGACTGGAGAGGGTCCAGTGGAGGGCTATTGAGACAAGCTAGACTAAAGTACATGACATATAAGGAGAGGCTGAGGGATCTGAGCTTGTTTAGTCTAGTGAAGTGGAGGTCAAGGGCAATCTAATAGTAGCCTGCAGTCACTTAAAGCATGCTTCTTGTCAAAGACAGCAAAGCCAAAACTCCGCTTGGTAATGGCAGATGATGTAGTAAGGGACAACAGCCACAGATTGGACCTTGGGAGGTTCAACTGGAGGAGGAAAAACTTTTCCACAAGGAGTGTGGTGCGGCACTGGAACTGGCTCTCCATGGAGGTGGCAGCAATCTCCACCCTTGGTGCTTTTCATGACTCAGCCAGGCAAAGTCAGAGCTGGCCTGACCTAGTTAGGTCAGGTCCTGCTTTGAATAAGAGGTTGGACAAGAGATCTCCAGAGGTCCCTCCCAACTGGTGTTTCTATGATTCTGTAAAATAAATTGATTAAATATTGTTCACAAAACATTTAGGAATAAACGTTTGTGCTTACCACATAGATTTTCTGAGTCAAAATTATCACTAAAGAACATTATTTTACATTCTATATACATCTAAGATTAGTGTTTAGTTTCCATTGCTTTTTTTTTCTTCAGCATTTCATTGCAAAATATTGGGACCGTTATTTAGGTGAGTAAATCAATGCTTTTAAATTTCTGATTTTTGACTGTTCTGCCTTTTTCTAATATAGTGATTCTAGAGACTGATAGAAATGTGTCATATTATAATGATCATATAGGGCTGTTACTGTTCATACAGCAAACTAAATGTGGGGACTGAGAAAGAGAAGACTGTAAACGATCACTGAGGTCTTTCCCCAGTTCTGTGCTTGTTTACCCTTAGTTTTAAGGGTAACTGTAATACTTTAATGCAATTTTTTTTTCTTCTAATAACGTATTTTATTCATAATTATAAAATGTTGTCCAAACAACTGCTAGAACAGTTTCTCAGAACCCATAAATGATAATGTATTCAGTAAACTGCATTGTAACTTTGAAGAACAGGTTAGGACAAGAAGTGAAGAATAATATCTTTTCCCAATGAATCTGCAAACAGAATTCAGGGTTGTTAATTAAAATGTGGTCTGGGCAACGGCTTTTCTACTGACAAAAGAAATTACAATATGAGCTCTACATCTTTTAAAAGAATAGGTCAGGTTCTGATTATGTTCACACTGGCATAATCGTAGAGTGTTTCTGTGGATACTAATTCATATTTATACCAGTGTTTCAGAATTAAAAATCCATTCAAGCATTTCTAGCAATACCGTGCCTCCTAGCATACTTGGCATTGATTTAGTTTTAGAAGTAAAAGAAGTAAACGAGCAGTACATCTTCCTGAAATATAAATTGATATCAATTTATCCTTAATTTGTAGTTAATGCAGAATATAATGGAGAAAACTTAGATTTGTCATCTCATTGTTGAGTTCACTTTTTCACTGTAATAATTGATAAATAAAATTCACACTCAGGCACTTATGATTATTAATAGTGCAGGGATCTGAAACAGCAGTAACAATTACAAGGAATTATATAACCCATTATTTAAACAGCAGCTTTCTTCAATTTCAAAATAGCAAACTTTTTTTTTAATAATTTTACTTTCTGCAATACTGGCAAAAATACTGATTTAGAAAAAAATTGTTCTTTCATTTCGCATACCCTTGAGTTTTGTTGAGAACCAAAGGGCATATAGAACATTTTATTTCATTCATTATTTCTGGAGAAGAGCAAGTTTTTTGTTGTAGACAAGAGATTCTGGCCTGTGGTCAGAAACAATAATGTCTTATATATAATAGTCTTGTTTCTTCTGCTCTGTTCTACTTCTAAGACCTTTTGTGCTCTTGGGTATGTATGTCATGAAAGCTACTTTTTTTTCTGCTATCAGAGTTGGTAATCCTGTCGAAAGTTTCCTTCTGTGCATTGGGTCATATTTATAGCCAAGTTATAAAACAATTATTTATATGTGCAGCACAATGTCTCTGTGATAATCTCCCAGTTCCAAATATCTTAAATGAGGATGGCTGACTATTTGATACCTTCAGCATAATGATAGGAGTATTGTTAATTAAGAATATCCATTTGATAGGGGTTGACTTCACAACATTTATAAAATGCTGTAAAAAAAAGCCTTGTAATATTACGTATTGTGAGGAGGGTCACAAAAGACTTGATGTTTCCCATAATAAACTCTGTGGGCATGCATTTAGTTCTCTACAGTATTATTTGTGTTTCATTCAGAGATCCTCCACAAGCACATTAACACCTCTGTGGAAGCTGCTGTCATTGATCAATGTGCAGAGATAGCTGCATGGAGCTTTTCTCAGAACTCAAAAGCAACATAACCGTGTTTGCATGACCCTGTTTCTAAATTAATAGATCCCATCTCTCAGTCAATTAATTAGCTCCATGTTCACCATGTTCATTTAACTTTAGTATCTCTAGTTTTGGAGAGAGATTGGTTGGTGCTAACTCAGGGAGTTCTGCACTGAATTCCATTGTGAGGCATAGACATGTATTCATGTCATCCATAGAAATCAGCCCTCCTTTACAAAACTTAATTTTGCAATTACATTCCTGGTATTACTTATGAAAGAGAAATCCCAGATGTGGAGAGAGGTTATGAGATTATTAGATGGGTGAAAGTTTTTTGCTGTTACCTGAAGCATTGGAATAAGATCAGAAACAAATTTGCTTCATAATATCGTAGGATAGTTCACATTAGAAGGGACCTCAGGAAGTCTCTAGTCCAATCTCCTACTCAAAGCAGGGTCAGCTTTGAGGTCAGATCAGGTTGCTCAGGGCTTTATGCAGTCTTGTCTTAAAGCCTCCAAGGAAGGAGACTGCACTGCATCTTTGGGCCAACTGCTCCACCACCTGACTGTTATGATGGTGAAAATGTTTTTCCTTATATCCAGTTTGAACCTCTCTTGCTTCAGTTTATGCCCACTGTCACTTATCCTCCCAACATTCAGCACTGTGAAGAGTCTAGCTCCATCTTCTTGATGACATCCTTATAGGCACTGGAAGGCTGCTATCGGGTTCCCTTGAAAGCCTTCCCTTCTCCAGCCTGAACAAAACTTGGTGGTTATGTGCTGAAATGACTCAAGTTTATCCATGTCTTTCTTGTATGGAGTTTAAGGGGGGGCACGATATTGGATACAACGTTCTAGACAAGGTCTAATGAATGCTGAATGCAATACTGCCAGTGCCTGAGGTCTTTACCATATCTAAGATCTTATGCTCTTGAATGACATAACCTTTTTTTTATCAGCTGTCATTAAATTGGAAATTCCTAGTTTTTCTTAGTGTGATTAGATCATATTTATAATCAAGCTAAGGAATGATGACAGAATTATATATGTAAACAGGAAAGTTGTACTGATTTTCCTGTATAATTTCCAGCGGGAAGGTAAAAAATACATCTTGGTCCCAAAAATGTGGTCCCACACTGCCAGTGGACCACAAGTCCTCCTTCCAATGCTACCCTTAAGTCTGCATTGGCTCCTCACCAGTACTGGGATGGGAGGAAGATACTGTACTATGGTGGCAAATAATGGATCTTTTACTGAACTAGAGCTATGTGCAGATTGTGATATATGGATGACTTCCCAGAAAAGATCAATTCATTTTTTACAGTACCTCATTATTCACATGAATTAAAGATGTAACTCTAATAGCTCCACAGCCATAATTTAATATATTTAAGACCTTTGAAAAAAATACAAGAGAAACCGACAAAACTGACTGTGAAGCAGGAAACAATATAAGCAAAAAGTGGCCTTGATAGTGACTACTTCAGAAATATAATTTGGTGGTCTTCTACACTGTTGCCAGAGAGATAAAGGACTGACATTTCTACAAGGCAAAGAAAGCATCAAATTGGTCTTAGAAAGTCAACACTTTCAAAAGTAGCTTTTGTAGTGGCATGAGTAGAATTATTTAGTGTTTAAATCTTTCTCCAGTGGAAATTCAATGGCAAACAAGAAGTACAATTGTTAATGGTACAGGTTCATTCCACTTTACAATTAAAGTGGAAGATATAATAGGAAGATTTAATTTGTTGGAAGATGCAATCCATATCTTCCACAAAATGAGAACTAATTTTTATTCTTTTAATTATCCTGCTGTAGTTTTGTCCCCCATTTTCCTTAGCCAGTTTTCAGTTTTCTTCTTCTTAAACTGTTGTTTACAAGACAGCTATCTTAAATATTCTCTATGATGTAATAGAAAACTGTTGAATTTATTAACAAGTGAAGGTTACAAATCAAGGCAATTCCATTAGCAACAAAAGGATGTGAGAAGAACAAAGTCCAACAAAAAAAGCCCAAATCTCTTCACATTGGAAAGAATGGAACAAACCCCTAAAACTGGTAAGTTAAACAAGTACAGTAAACTTGAAAACTACCATATTGGAATGACCACAGGGATTTCTACACAGGCTGTATACTCAATCCTACTGAAGAATGATGGAATGAAATCATGTGGTAATTAAACCACTTTTTTTTTACATTGTGTGTGTGCACCATACCAGAAAAATATCCTGTCTTGTACTGTAATGAACCTGTAGTAAAATACATGTTAGATTCTCTTCAGAGATATTTTTGTTTCAGTTAGAGGTTTTCCTGCAAATATCCAAAGTAAATTTAAAAGCAGGGATTCCCACAAGTGTCCAACCCAGGTCTGCAAGACTTGTCTTCAGCATCTTCTAAATATTCAGCTTGTTTCAAAGTTCTGCTAAGTCATGCACGCTGTACAGTCCAGTGAGCTAATACTGCTGGTGAAGGCACTCCACAGATTAGCACAGTGCTCTGAAAGCTGACCCTCATCCCACAGCTCAGAATATCAGACTGATGAACAGGTCAAAGAAGCTAGTTTTTTTCCTCAGGTCTGTGGAGTTTTGGTGGATAGAAAGCATGAATTCCTGTTCCAACATCCTATTGTAAGGCCCTTTGGAAACAAAAGGAGACAGCGGCAGTAACAGCTGGCTGTTGCAGGTATGCAGTGGTCTGAACGACGGAAGTCCAGGATAAAGGAGCTGCCTGAGTGCATAGGCCTTGTGAGTCTGCTTCATACCTATCATAAGCATTAGCCACAGTACGGGAAGGAGGCCCCTGATTTGTGATTTAGCTGCTGAGTTGGCAGAGAGGATTTAAATTATTTGTTTCCAGTTGAGTTCATTGTTGCCAAGATAACTCTTCTTTACTCATAAAGGAAATTACAAGATTTCATGGTTTCTGCTACAGATGAATTGGATAGATAACCTTGACGGTTAGTTCATCAGGATGTTCCAACTGCTGAGCACTCGTGAGAGTCAAGGACGACCAGCTGTGCATATTATGCCTGAAGGACTGTGGTAAAACAGGAGAAAATGGCTTTGATGTTACTAACAGTAGTCGATTCCTGAAGGATGCCTACACAGTGGAAGGCAGCTTCTGTGTTAATAGGATAAATGACAGATTAGGAAACCAAAAGTGCTGGTGAAGGTGGCTGTCCAGAAAAGTCAAACACCTTGGGTACTAGAGGGCTCAGCAAACTGGAATAGCCAAAGAACTCCAAGGCAATGGATGCACTGACAGATACAATCCCTAGTCTCACTAACCTATGTGTAATCTATGGTTACACCGGCACTTTCATGTAAATTGAACCCTGTATTGCCACTGACACGGGTGCTCCCATCCTCTTCTCTGTTGGGAGCTGCTTGTTCTGGGAGCTGCTTGTTCTGGTGTGTTTCTTGTGTCAAACAGTGAGTCAAATGAAGGAACTAATCTGACTGAAAGCTAACTTAGAAAGATTTGCTATTAACTGGGTCAGTTCTTCAGTTTGTCTCACTGTGTAGCCACTTTTTACTGGTGTAAAGGAGATGCAAGTGCTGGGTCCTGCACCTGGGTCACAACAATCCCGTGCAACGCTACAGGCTTGGGGAAGAGTGGCTGGAAAGCTGCCTGGCGGAAAAGGACCTGGGGGTGTTGGTCAAAAGCCAGCTGAATATGACCCAGTAGTGTGCCCAGGTGGCCAAGAAGGCCAATAGCATCCTGGCTTGTGCCAGAAATAGTGTGGCCAGCAGGAGGAGGGAAGTGATCATGCCCCTCCCTGTACTCGGCCCTGGTGAGGCCGCACCTCGAATACTGTGTTCAGTTTTGGGCACA
>NW_008825538.1:4456539-4465618 GCF_000699105.1 Pygoscelis adeliae | reverse complement strand
CCCCCCCCCGTGCCAACCCCAACCCCAACCCCCTTACAAAGGAAATTTCTACACTCAAAACACAGAGTGAATTTGCAATTCCCTACTAGCTGGTTGAACCTTGATTACAGTAATCAGTGAGAACATCTAATGAAGTCCACTTGGATTCAGATTCAGCAAAAGATAGAGATGCCTGAATCAGTTACTTATGTGTAGATGCTTACATGAGAGCTAGGTGTCTGGTCAATGGAGAGCTTATCAATATAGTTAGTGGAGACTGGAGAGCTACTCACCAGTTATTCATTTGGTCAAATACAGGTATGGATTAAAGGGTGAGCTGAACAGTTCTCTAGATTCTATCGACTATAATGACTAGACCTCCATTATATATAGTGGCAGTTTACGTATCTAGTTCAGATGTATACACTCATTTTAGGTACCTTAACCTGCAAACTAAATTTTTATCCCAAAAGATAAATAGAGATTAAAGCTACCTTCACTTGTGCCATCCAATATTGGGAATACTTTATTCTCCTATGTAAATGCTATGTAAAACCACAATTTCTCCATGATAAAATACTCTGCTGCTTGCCACGCTGGTACGGACATTTTACAACTTAGAGCTCAGAGGGTTTTGACTGAATGTAAACTTTTTGGCATTGCTGAGTGTCCATAACCGTATGTGTATCCATGGTAACTACAGAAGGGAAAGTATGGGTATATAATGCTTCTTAAGTAATACAGTGTTACGTTTTTCCTGGTAGACAGAGAGATGCTAGCTAGTCATAAGCATATTAAACAGCCTGTGAATATCAAAGTTGCGCATATACTCCTTACCAGCAAAATGGAAATTGTTTTAGTAGAATTTTAATGTGTGGTAATAGTTCAGGAATACAGCTACAAAATTTCTGGAGCTTCTGTTTTGAATAAAAGTGGGCAAACTACCTTCAGATCAATCATTTTAGTTAAATCTTCTTTCTCTTAATCTTATAGTTTAATAGAAAATCATAACTAATCATGCCAATCTTGTTGCTTACCAAAGAAAGGGCTAAATTATTCTCTGACTAATCAAAATGGAATTTACACCCTTTTAATGTGCTATATTCTTCTGTGATAGCCTAAACATGTTCATATAACCGTTTTTGTATGGTGTAAATTACTCAAGAATCAGCATGATATTGACTGTACTGCTGTATTTTTAAGTAGGGCTTTTTTCCTTGTTTTCTGGTTTTATTAATTATTTTTGGTTAGCAAAAATACAGAATATTTTAGACACAGTTATGACTGGTATTTAAAAAACAAAAATATCTGGACACCGTTTTTGTTTTATACTTTCCAGCTTTCATCCTGTGAATCTTGGTAAAGCCTGCAGGAACTGTAAGACTGTTGTCCTCTTGATACAAAACAGCAGACGTTGCACAATTCTGCAAGTAAAATTAAACACAAGGCACACTTTGGCACTGATGCTTAAATAAAAAAGCTTTGTATGCCTACTCCTTCAAGCATTAGGGGTCTACAGAGGTATGTATATGGATAGAAAATAGGTGTACATGAAGAGACACAAGCTTGAAAAACAAAAGCTATTTTGCTGTAAAAGTGAAAGAAAAAAGTCCAATTTTATATACAGGTAAAATGGTTTCTAAATGGAAGAGGGTTTTTTGAGTTTTACATGAGTTTTCAGCTGCTTTCTAATGGGACATACAAACTGAAGAAGGAATGCAAGCATAGGTTCTGATCCCACAGCAAATTTTTTCTCCAACTGCTGGCCCACAGAAATTTGGCAACTGTGGCTTCCCAGCCATGAAAGTAATCCATTGAGTGGAAATCTGGGGTTTTTTTCTTTTTTTTTTTTTTTTCCTTCCCATCTATGAGATACTAAGTTTGGTGTTTTGATGTCCTTCACAATGTCAGAGACTGACTATGCTTAGCACAGTTTCTATTTAAAGAAATAAGACTGGGACTCCTCAAGTTATTTTGAGGAGTCATAACATAACTCCTCAAGTTATGTTGTTTTCTGACAACGTTACTAGGTATGTTTTTCTCTGTTTTCCCCCTTTTTAAGCCATGGGGGTGGGGGGGCAGGGAGAGGAGAGAAGATAATGAAATAAAATTTACAGTCGCTGTATTTTGCCAACAATTTAATTATGAATCCAACAAAGATAAGAATAAGGCTGTAGGTCCTGAAGATTTTAATCCTTCCTGAGAAATCTGTCACGGTTAGAGCCCTCATTGAAAACAGGGAAAGGTCCAGCGGAGGAATCATAAGGAAGAAAACCTCCATTCTGGACCAGGATCAGAGAACAAGAATAAGGACTATAATCCAGCTTCCCTGTAAGTATCTGCAGCCTTTGAGGAAAGAATGCCTCCTTGTTTTTTCGGACTAAAATGCTTCAAAGTCTCTCATTCCCACACTGGTAAGTTAGGAAAGTAAAAGATCTAGACTCAGTTGTATTCCATTAACTCCATATCTGATGTTGGAGAGTATGATAACCTCAAGAAATTAGAGTAATGGAGCTCTAGAAGAAGGATAAACTGATAAACTACACAGAACTGTAGAACTGGAAAGCCTCTTGGATGCTCAGTACAAAGCATCACACACTCCTATTCCAAGGGAGAATCAACTGTAACGTTTGTGATTTTTGATATTTGTTTGTCTACTCTGTACTTAGAAACCTCAAATGACTTCCCGAGTTAATGACTTCCAACAATTCAGTTTCTTTTATCATTTAGTAAGTTTTTCTTATAATAGCTGTGCCAAACTATGCAGCCTGCATGTATTGTCCTGTTCCTGGATACATTCATAACATGTAGTCATGGAACCAGAATGATCTAGTCTGGTGATGTGCCTTCTGGCTGTAATTTTTCTTCGAAAGGAAAAGGCTAGTCTGATATATTAAATAATTCTGTGCTGGATCCAGAGCTAATTGCTTTGTTCTCATTTTAAGTGCTGTCCTGGAAGTGTCACAGTATATTTCAACATGTGAAGTTAGCTGGTTCAGTAATTGTGTTGATAAACAATAAAACCTACTGAAGTTTAAAGCTACTTAGTAATAACTAAGTAAGCCTTAAGTAATTTTAACAGTGCTCTGAGAAATATACTTTAAAATTTGTGGGACCTTTGTATATTTCTTCTAGAGGGCTGCATGGGCTGGAAAGATCACCCACTTCTGATGTAAGTAGACTCAATTCTCTAAGGAACCTGTGCATCTGGAATTCTGTGCATAGGAGGGAGCGAGCTGGATGTAATTCAAATATCATCCTTCAACACTCAAAGAACTGGTATAAAAGTATCCATGAAGTCTCTTTGCTCTTTTTTCTAGTGGAGTCTGGCTCCTGGAATTTTATTTCCGAAATAAATTACGGAAAACATTGCATTAACATAGGATGGAGGAAGGGGCTTTGGAAATAAAGGGCATGTCCATGTCTAGATGGCTTAATCTGCTACAGAACTCCCATAATCTATCCAGATATACAGCAACTGTGGTTATGGGTGCCAAATCCATCTATGCTGAAACTTGCAATAGATTCCATTTTGCCAGGAGAATAATCAATGGAAATTCCATTCAGACATCCCAGTTTATTCATCTCTTGGCTTTTCTTGTTGATTTACCATGGGGTGGGGGGCAGAAGGGAAGGATAAGTTTCCAGTTAAAGTGCCACAAAGCTCAAACTGGTTGTTTGGTAACCCCCTCCTGGTGGACAATAGTGTGTCACTTAAGCTATATACCTATGATGGCCTGGGAGTTTCATCTGAAAAATAACTGGGTTTTTTTTCCATGTGCTGTACCATCATATTAGAGATCTGTGGAAGTACTTAAGTGACATTCCTCACAATTTGAAAAGAAGACTCTATGAAAGACTTTCTTCATGGTTTGCTGTAAACTTTTGAACTTAACTTCCTTTTTGATCAGCCACAATAGCATTTGTTAACCTTACAGGCATAGCACAAAGCCCTTGTTTTCCCTTATTTGAAAAGTGGTGGGGAAAAGAATTTAAAATAAATACTAAACATTACCTCTTAATTGAGTCACTGTATTATGCATAATTTTTCATAGACAATTTAAATAATTTTAGTGATGTAAATATATGTACTGTGCTACAGAGGATGTATGATTTAACTGTAATAATAAGATTTTTACTTGGGATTTTTACTCTGAAGACAGCTAAGAAAAATCTCAGAGCTTCCCAAAACCACTCTTTCCAAAGAAACCACAATGTTACAGAGCCCTTTCATCATCCAGCACACGGTACTGTAGAACACAAAAATATACACTGTACTACTTTAAATTAATTCATATTTGCAGGAGGCAGTCTGTGTGAGTATGTGCAATTATGAAATGTAACTTTTTTTTCCTCTTGACTTTTTTAGCTGCCTCACCCCTTTTATTTGAACACATACATATGGTGTGTGAGAGTGAGCAAGCTCTCTGTAAATGTTTGGAAGGAGCATCTGTCAGACAATAAAACTTACAAGAAAACATGTTTCTCATTTAAAGTGTATTCACTAGAACTATTTCAGTGTTGGAATCAGTTCATTTGTATAGCTTGGAGGCATTAATAAGAGCAGAGAACTGTAAAGGCACCAGAAAACTCGAACTGTTGCTAAGAATCCAAGGTATTTTTTTAAAGCATTTCGTCTATTCGGCATCACAGTCTTCTGATAGGAACCTGAACCAGTTGACAGACAGGAAACCTGTCATAGTCCATCCAAAAAGATTGCAAACAAGAAGATGGCATGCTTTTTACAAACCTGGAAAGTCTAAAGATTACAATAATTGTTGGACCAAAGGGACCCTCTTCAGGCATAAATAGCAAGACTCCTACTGTCTTCTCTTGCAGACCAACTCAGCTGCCAGCAAAAGCAGGTGCTCTCCCCCTACCAGTGCTCCAGAGGAAATATTTAGTGAGTATTCACAGCTCTTTTTACAAATTAATATATTATTAGCATTTTAGTTATATTTGTATAGTTTTCTCAAAGGACAAAAGCATTTAAAAATAAGTTTTTAAGGCTGTTATTTTAAACAGTTGCTGGAGTTCAACAGTCTGATGCAATTACCATATTAATTTAAAAACAAAATTTGCACAACCTTTGACAGCAACTTTTAAAAAATATTGGTTTTTAACAACTGTGTAGCTTAAACAATCTGAAGCAATTACAATGTATTTTTTAATGCACAAGTTATGACAGCAAAGTAATTTATATAAATATGAAATGTATTTGACTTTAAATGTTATGCCATAAAAATGCCTTTGTAGAACACAAATTTAAAATAAATCATTTCTTTTGGCAAAGTAACCTGCAATTTAATCTTTAGAAGAATAAATATACCACTAATGTTTTCCACAGAAACAGTTGCTACTCTAATTAATTCAAGATGTGACTCTAGTAAGATTTCAAAAGAAAATCAGAAACAGATTTTGCTCAGAGGTAGTACTATGGACAAGGTTAAGATATTTTTATTTTCCTTAGAAATACTTGTCCCAGGTAGAATTACAGATTTGTAGCATATAGCATGGAAATATCAAACCCAAAAGCATTATAATAATGTTTTTAGAAGCGTAACAATTTTTAGTGTTTCAGATATATGCTTTCTTTTTGGTTATAACTTACGGTACGTTACATTTTATTAGGTAACTGTTATTCAATTTTGAGTTTAGAGTGACTAATATGGCTAACATATTTTTTTCTTTTTGTGTGGAAGGCAATGGAAAACCTGATGTTTGTCTACCGCTCCTGTAAAGTTATCTGGACATTGCTTATAACAATACTCGGTTATGCCAGCAGCTTGCCTGTGGGTGATGATTCTATTTGCACAGCAGAAGAACTTGCAAAGTACAGCATAATCTTCACAGGGAAATGGAGTCAGACTGCTTTCCCTAAGCAGTATCCACTTTACAGGCCCCCAGCACAATGGTCATCGATGCTAGGTAAGTGAAGTATGTACAGTTTTAAGAACAGATAAATCTCTTGACCGCTGTGATCCTTTTCTTCTTAGTAGTCACTTTTAAGATAACTAATGAAAAAGGAAAAAAATAGCCAAAGTTATTAAGAATGAAATGCAGAAATTGGAGTATCCACAATGCTTTAAAAAATCTACAACTGTTTTCAATTGACTTCTGTTTTCAATTGGCTGCAGCTGAAATAAACAGTGATAAGCCAAATGTTTTAGTGTTCACTCATTTTCATACACAATTTTTTTAACCTCAGAAATAAAACAGAGAAATTGAAGAAATAGGGACAATCTAAACCAGACTTTTATGTCATGTCACTCAAATAGGTGTTACTCATAGTTCTGACTACAGCATGTGGAAAAAAAATGAATATGCCAGCAATGGTGTACGTGATTTTGCTGAAAAGGGTGAAGCATGGGTATTAATGAAAGAAATAGAAGAAGCTGGAGAGAAAATTCAGAGTGTACATGGAATCTTCTCTGCTCCTGCCATTTCCAGTGGAACAGGACAAACCTCCACTGAATTAGAAGTGCATTCAAGACATCCCTTAGTAAGTAAATGTACATATTAATTTTAAAAGTTTATTTTATGCCACTAGCACACAAAATTAAATATTTGAGTTCTCACTTGTAGGAACAATATAATGCAAAGAGTTACTAAAAAGCATGTCACATTGCAGGGAGCACTGTACAGGTTCTATAAAGTAGAAGAGCATAATGACATTTCTTTCAAAAATTTTAAGTTAAAATTACTATAAGCAGGACTGGAACATTTCAAAATAAGTGATGCAATCCTGATGGATCATATTGTTTCATTAGGTTTCATTTGTTGTACGAATTGTTCCAAGCCCCGACTGGTTTGTGGGTATTGACAGCCTAAATCTCTGTGAAGGAGACCACTGGATGGAAGAAGTATCAGTAGATCTATTTCCATATGATGCTGGAACTGATAGTGGTTTCACATTTTCCTCCCCAAACTTTGCCACTATTCCACAGGACACAGTTACAGAGGTAGGTGTATACACATAGTTTAGCACTTCATACCTATATGTTTTGAGTCCTCCCTTTAAAAGATAACTATTCTATGACTAGACGGTAGACTCTCGTGAAACTGATTTCAGTGTTTGAGGCTGCTGATGCTCTCTCTATATGGATTTATTACATAGCTGATAACGTTACTGCTTTTGTTTATTTCCTGTATCTTTCAAATGTATCAGGTAAATGCAGATGGTTCATGAAAACTTGGCTCTACATTTAAAGTATTTTCTGTAAAAGCTACTTTTAGATTATTTTTAACAATTCTTAAAACACCAGGAAAATAAAAATATTCAAAAAAGTCCTAGCGTTACTAAACATGTATCTAAACAGAAAAATTCTTAGTAGTGAATACTGCTGTGGGGAGGAGTTTTCACTTAAAAACATTGCTGAAACCTGAAACTGTTACATTTGAGGGAAAGGAGCAAAGGGAAAGCAGAGGAGAACTTCTCCATTGCTATTGCAGTGACCCCACTTTCAATATCCTTTGCTCGCTCGATACTCTATATGCCTCATTATATACTTTGCTTTTGTCATTTAAGGGTGCTGGGGAACAGAGCATTTTGATTCAAAAGTTTTGAATACTGTAAGCATTCAGTCAGTCCTTTCTTTAAGGTCAGTTTTTCTAGAGCCAAATGCTGTGCTAATGAGTAATGAGAAAAGGAACAGAGAAGCTGGAAAACAATACACTTGGCCTCCTATATCCGTATGAGAGCTGCTGTAGCATACCTAATATTATTATTTAATACTCTTGCATTCTCCCTTGTAGCAACATCCACTTCATCCCATCAAACCATTCCATACATTGCTCTTTTCAATACCTCCCACCTCAGTCCTCTATCCAAAGGTTGGCACAATTCATTGTGCCCAGTCTCAAAGCATTATGCATAAAAATTCTAGGATTACCAGTAGTAGTTGTATGAACTGGTTATATGCATTTTACTTTCCGAAAAGTATTAGCATGATGTGTAAACATGATCTTACAGTTATCTTCTTACTAATATGATGTAGTTTCTTTAAGGTTCCCCTTTTTATTTCACAGATCACTTGTTCCTCTCCAAGTCACCCAGCAAACTCATTTTATTATCCCAAACTCAAAAATTTGCCACCTATTGCTCAAGTAACAATGGTGAAATTAAAGAAAAACCATCTGGGTCTTCCTGCACCTTATCTTAGTGTTCCAGCTAAAAGCAATGAAATAATAGACTCTGTCTCAGGTAAGTGATTAGTACTTTGACATGCTTGATTCTGTTATTCCCATTCATTCAGAAAATATCTGGCCAGTGATGTGGATGGAATAGGTGATTAGGCAGAATATTCTCCTATCTGCATAGGAATAGTTTCCAAACTCACACATAGGAAATAAAACAAGCCAGTTGACATAAAAGAGAATCCCTGAAAGAATAAGGAAGGGATTTCATATTTGAGCTGTGGTTCAAAGGTTTGAGTTATATACACAGTGAGGGTTTCTCGAGCCTTAGCATCAGCATAGATCAGTGAATTTTATGAGAAATAAATAACATTTGACCAGAATCAGAGTTCCCAAATTCTTTGCAACTTTGAAGTAAATACTCATCCTTAAGTTTTTACATGGCAATGGAGCAAAAGAACTATCCTTGTCTCCTTCCGGGTCAGAGGGCTTGAAAGTTATGTGCAATAAGAATTGATATAATTCAATTGATTCGGACATATTTGTGATAAAAACACACAAAAAATAATGTTCTTTCTCATTTTTGTTTTCTCAAAAATATTAGCTAATAACCTGGTTTAGGTAGGAAGACATACAAACTACTGAGTCAAGTCAATTTAAGGGTAATTTTCAAATCTCCAAATTAACAAATACTTTATTTGCTCTAAGGGAAAGATAGCCATTGGACAGTGTCCACCAAGATTTTATCTTTATACTTTTCTAGTGCATTTTTACAAAGTGTAAGAGGAAGGGTTAAGAATAAGAAGACTGACATCCTAAATACTATTTTAGAGACAGCAATAGGCTAAATCCCTAATGTATTCCTAGAATAGCTGCTATGTTCCAAGAAGAGCTTCTCCAGAGTAAGTCTGAAGACTGTGTGCCTCTAGCTCTGTGCTAAAATCACCTCACAATCACTAAAATA
>NW_008825538.1:4432258-4456510 GCF_000699105.1 Pygoscelis adeliae | reverse complement strand
CTAATAATGCATGATTTATACTTTCACAAATGCTTTTCTCTATCAATTTATAGTGTTTTAATGTATTTCTATTAATAAACAAGACATATGCAAAGTGAGTGCTACATATCCCATTTTCAGTCATATGCGTTTCCCACGACATTTGAAAGGAAGATTTGGCCTTCTTTAGGATATAAATTTAAAATAATACATTTAAAGTATGGTATTTAAAAAATAATTTTTAATCATATATCCCCACTTTATTGTATATTAACCAGTAAATCAGTCTGTTCAAAACATATTCCAGAATCAAAAGGACAGATTTAATTACCAAACTGTCCCCCTCATTCTGACTAGAAACATGGGAATGAGCGATCACAACAGAAGTGGCGAGTTCCACTGTAATACCAGAAATTTATACCAGAGGTCACACATTTAGTACAGCATTTATAACTGGTTTTGTGCACACCTATTTTACCCACAAATGCTGTAATACACAATTTTGATGCAATTTCCTGTGACAAGCAATATTTTTATTTAACCTGCTAAGGAATAATCACCTATATTTTTATGAAAAATATTTTCACTGGAAGTATACATTAAGAAAAGTACTTTAGAGTTTGACTTCTTTTCTTGCAGTGAATTAAAACTATATTGAAAACCCTTTTAGTATTAAAAAGCTTCTAGTGACAGAATATATTTATTGTAGTGTATGTGCCAAACAATAGCAAGATGATTTGATGATAAAAAATGGGACTTTTCTTTATTTCTGAAGAAGATTGAATCAAAAGTTAAATGGAATTTGATATGAACAACTATAGAAACAATATCTATCTGCAAAGAAATATAAGCGTACCTAAATAAACCAGAGAAAAGCTTTAATCCTGGTGGTTTTAGTAAGCCATGCAAAGGCAAATGAGTTATAAAATTGACAGTAAATGTTTTTTAATGCAATCTTTTGAATGCAATTATTTTAAGCATAGTTTTATTCGACAGGAATTCTATACTTTCAATTCAATAAATAATATGCTGCACTACTGATATAGTACCTCAGTCTCTAGACTGCAATAATAATGATAATAATAATACCCATGTCAATGAGCTTAGGAGCTGAAACAAAATATTTTTATTTATGAGACAGCACATGGATTTTATGGATTTTTATTTTAAGGATGCTATTTGATCATCATTCCTTAATGCTTTGCTAGCTATGTATTTGTCTTAAGCACAAATTTATGTAAAGTTACCTTTTTTTTTTGGTGTATATTGCAGAAACACCACTGGACTGTGAGGTTTCACAATGGTCTTCCTGGGGTCTCTGTAGAGGTCTTTGCAGAAAGACAGGGACCAAGATCAGAACTCGTTTTGTACTTCTTCAGCCTGCCAATAATGGAATGCCTTGTCCAAATCTGGATGAAGAAACAGGATGTGCACCAGAGAATTGTGTCTGAAATAAAGAAAAGATAATAAATTAGATAATTTAAAAGTAGGATAAGTTTAACTAAATCTAAACTACATGTCAGTCAATGTTCCTTATAATTTGGGTAAGCTGCACTATTTTGCTGAAAAGGTATATCAGACTGGTTTTGAAAGTTGTTGTTTAATATCAAGATTTTGGGGGGATTAAACTCCTAAGGTTTAGCATGACAACAGTACTTGATCATTTACAGATCAAAAAACCCCAGATAAATCCTTGCCATAAATACACTGTAAGTTCTTGGAGTACCCTCTAGTGGCAGAAAAGAAGATATTTGGAAAGATTATACTTCACACGTAAAAATCTTTCAATCACAAAATCTAAACTAATAACGTTCTTAAATACTGTAATTTGTTGATCTACAGCTATTTATACCTAGAAATTAATTCTTTCTCTAAATTATGTTTTTATAATTTATTGGCATTTTTGTTGTCTTTCTAAACATGTTTAACATGCGTTTCTTCAGAAACTACTTACATAAATCAGAGTGACCAGATGTTTGCAGTGTGGTTAAGACAATAACATAACTGAGTAAACTTGTCTTGAGACTTATGAATACATGAAAATGTCTTTCTTTTTCTGTTTTTCTCAAAAGTGAGAAGAATATCTGTCATGAGGACACTCGGCCAACAAAATTACTAGAAAAAATCAGAAGTGTGGATACTAGTAGAAAATCTCTGAACTTAATTAAAAGCGTTAGCTGAGATTTAAAAACTGACTGATTGTTGCTGTGTGTCCCTCATAAGACAACTATCTCAAAGTTAACACTGTTGACCGTAACATAAATTATATAATTGTCTTTATATATGCAGTAAATATGTCCATGTTTATTAAATGTGTTTGTTGCTATTTGTGTCATCGTAATCTTTTTACAGAGAAAAGTTGCCAATGTTTTAATATTATCTAAAATTGAGGTATACACAGACATAACAAAACACAGTATGTCAGAAACTCTTCCTGACTGCAAGTTTTAATGCTCAAATAACCGTTACAAAGCGAATGTAACATATGGCTTGTAAAGACTTGTGGCTATAAACCTGGGAAAGGATTTTGGAATAACACTTTCCAATAGAATATGTTTACAGTCAGCCCACAAAGCTTTTACAGGACACTGCGATTTTACAAATATAGAGCACAGATATTGAACAGGAGATGTTGATTTGAGTAGGTTCTTTTTGGAATATGCCAAATATCGGAAAATCTATTATGTACTTAAAGGAGCACACTGTATTCTCTGTAGGGTTGAGACATTTAAAATGTTCTCAATATTTTTTTCCAGGAGATGAATCTTGCAAAGACCCAAAGAAAGTTGAAACTATCAGCCTAGACTAAGTTGGTACTGTAAATGCTGATAAACACACAGTTGTTAGGGTTAAGTATAGGAATTACTACATCTTACATTCTTCAGATTCCCATGGTTGCCTGTTTTTCAAAATTGTTTCACTTACTTTTTTTATTATACCTATTTTTCAGGTTCCCCTGTTTCCATTCTATAATGGAAATGGTGTTATTACACTATCATTTTCATATTTTGTGTTTAGTTAATTTCTCCGCCTTTCAATTTTTTTCTTTCTTCTTTTTGTATTAATTTTTACTATTCTATGCTTTTTTTTCTGCTAAACTTATTTACTATATAGTTACACAGTTATCACCACCTTAGAAAACTAAACATATATTGAAGCATATATTTAAATATTCTCTGAGGACAGGAACTAATTTCAAATTGATTGATCAACTAGTTATAGACTAAATTCAATAAAGGTCTTGGGCAGAAATCAGATGCAAGTCAAAATTATGACTTAGGGAAAACAAACCCACAAGCCACAAGGTATCTTTGGAGGAACCTTCCTGGAAGTTCTCTAGACACTAGGGTTTACTTCTTCACATGTCCAGAACAACTGAAAGGCTAGGTCCAGTAGAAGAGTATCTGCATCTGTAATTGTATACATGACCCAAATCTAGGATTTCAGTCCTACAAGTTATGATTTGATAGTGGAGCAGTCCCAGTGTTTACTCAAACTCCTGAAGCCAAAAGTTTCCCAAAGGACACTGAAGGAAAAGGGATGAGAGGGGAAGGTGGAGTAGAAAGAGAAGCAAATATGTAAAAGGCCAACACGTTTCAGGAAACTCCAGTTATTGATAAATAACTTTTCTATTTGAGAGTGTTTACATACATGAATATTCACTGCAGGTTCCTTCAAGCAGAAGTTTCCTATCCAGTCAGTTACCTGGATATGTTTTTTTTTGTAAGCAGTGACTTCAGCAGACCTTGGCAAATATGGCATCCTTTAAGGATGCCCTTGTGGCAGTATAATGTTTGGCCATAAATGTAGTTCCAGGTATTCACTTTGCAAACACCAGGGATGGAGACATTTCTTGGCAAGACTGTGGATACAGTGAGTTCTGCTGAAGCATGGTGGAGCACATTCTAATGATGTAGCACATTTCTCCTAACATATTTTTATTAAATGGATTAGTGAGGTATGTGATCCCTCTGTGGATATGGTGAGGCCTTTGTAGCTTTTACTTTCAGCAGTCTTGGATTTGTCTTAAAAATTTTTGGACGGCGAAGAAGCACAGAGAAACTCTTCCTTCCTTTTCCCTTACATCCAGTGTTACAGATGGCTGGCAGCCAAGATGCTGTGGTCCTAAATACATGAGATTTAGGGAAGGAAGTAGGTAAATTAATTTCTGGGTTAAACTAATCTCAGAAAACACTTTGGGAGGAAACTTGAAATGGATTTGTAAGGAAAATTTTTTTAGCAATAACATTCTGTAGGAAAAATCAGCTTTGATGTCTTGGCAGATATTCTTGCAGAATGAAAGACACGGTTAAAGGTAAGTGAAGTAGCAAAAAAAGTCACCATAGACTTGAACTGTGGTCCTACAAAAACCACAAACACCAAATTCAATTCCTATAGTGGAATAGGGTACCTCATTACTGAGAACAACTTGTCCAGTACCTTAAGGAATTTAAGGACAATTACCTGTGAACATATGAAAGCTCTTCCTATTACCTCCTAGTAGGTAGGAATGCCAGCTGAAGCTGTGGATATATTTATGCTTTTCTATGGGCTGTGGCTTCTCTGCAGACATCCAGTACAGCACCTTCGTGGTTAATGACTAGGGAAAAAAGAGAGTACTTCTGTACATAAGTCAGGATACAAGAAGGACTGATGTGATCTATGAACTGAACTGAACCGAACCGAACTGAAAAGCTCTCCCTGGTACCATAGCATAAATGTTGGTTGTGTGAGCCTTAGGTGGACTAAAGGAGAGGGCAGACATTTTGTTCTACCAAATACTCCAAAATGACCAGGATGGATGCCCAGGGTGTGTGTGTGAAACGAACTTACTAACTGCATTTTGAGGCCCTGTTCCATTTTGTTTAGTAAATATGCCTTCCCACAACTGAGGAGAAGCTGTGTCAGAGGGCCAACCCTACACTGTATAAGTGTACTGTATAAGCGGGCCAACTCTAACTGACCAAATCTCGTCCACTGAGCCTGCTATGAAGAGTTGCAGGCAATTGTCAAAATGGCACAGGGTCTGCTGTTAAAGATCATTTTTGGGAGAGACAGTCTTAGATTCATTGAAAAACAGCTCTAATATCCTAGCCACACTGCCTAAGCTAAGCATGGACACGGAAACTAATGTGTGCCTTACTTCTAGAATGGAATGGAAAACATGCTGGCTTTTCTGATCAGTGAATGAGCACGGTCCCCATCAGGACATAACTGGAATGTGAGCAAAAGATCTGAGAGTACTTGATGGTATTGAAGGCAAAAAAGTCCATTTCATGATCTAGTTGAAGATATCCCTGCCCACGGCAGGGGCGTTGGACTAGATGACCTTTAGAGGTCCCTTCCAACCCAAACTATTCTATGATCCTATGATTCTATGATATTCCCAGTCCCAGGTAATTGAAATACATTGGGAATATCTGATCTGTTATGAATGATCCAACATAATAAAGTAACTCAGACTATTCCATGACAATATTTAACATGCTCAGAAAATAAATCTAACACTTGATACAGCAGTTCTGAAGTCGGCCAAATCCTGTTTAATGGGATGTAGTATGCAGAAGTTGTGTCCATGGTAATTTACAGGTACTGTGAATGCCTGAGACAAAAAAGCTCTCAATACGCTGCATGACAACCTGATCACCTGGAGGCTGACTTATTTTTGTTTGTTTGAAGTCCAGCAGCCCTACTATGTTAGCATTTGCTAGCCAAAAGTACAGAAGTAATGTGTCTGTCCCAACTGGTCTGGGCAAAGTGAAGGATAAAGTGGCGTCCCCTTGTACATCTTGTGTTCTACCATTGGAACACGGAATTCTGGAAATTTCATTAGTCAATCAAAAGCTAAAAGGATGATTGCTTAAGCAGCTCACAGTCTGCAGACAAATCTATACTTCTTGCAGGTATAGTATGGCATGAGAATTTATGCAGGAGCATGTCAGTCAAGATCTCCCTGTGGTGGAGGAGTAAGAGTGCAATTATATTACGAGATTCTGTATAATCTAAAATTATTTCTGATGGATAAATGCTAAAGTAGTAACAGAGTCCTAATATCACCTTTGAGACTCCTAAGGATTCAATGGCCATGAGATGCAATTTGTATCCCTCTATCCTTAACCATATGGAGTCAAAGAAAAAGAAGTAATGTTTAAGGAATCAAGGCTCCTCATCTTTGACAATCTCTTTATCAGTGTAAGGATGTTGTATTTTGCTGGAGGTGAACTAATACTTGTGCTAGAACTTCTGTGAAGATACTTCATGCTGTGGAATGGACTGAACTTATGATGGTTGTGAGCCTATGTCCGTGTTAGACAAAGACATTTTTTATTGAGACAACTTTATGGGTGGCAGGTGCAGTAAAGGGCAATAAACCAGCAGATGTGAAATAATCCATCCTGAAATTTTAGGTATTTAGGTTACAGATATTGAGGATGAGTTGCTGTCCATCCTTCTTCCTTGACACTAGGAAGAAACATGTTCTTGTGTTATGATGGGGCCAATTCTATGGTTACCAGCGCTAGCAGAATGCATCTCCTGCTAAAGAGATTCTCAGAAGGGCTGCTCAGAAATGGATAGGAAGAGCAACATAGTTTTATTTACTAATAAATAGGTGTCACCAAATAACAGTAAATGCAAATGGGACATTCTATGAGGAAATTGAAAGAAGAATTCAGAGGAGGTGTTGAACAATAAGGGAAAAGGGCTAGTCATGAGCCTTTGGTGTGTGCATAGTGTTAAGGATGCAACTTATGCAGCTGAGCATTTGACAGCTAGATAAAAACAAAACATAAAATCCAACTACCGCCTTTTCAAGCAAAATAAATGCTGATAAAATTCCAGCAAGGAGATGGTGGTTTCCCTGTCTATGGCACTGCATACCACCTATATGGCATGTGTGTGTAGCTTATATCCCATACCTTGAAGTCAAGATGACAGAACTCTGAAGTGAACTAAGAGGTTCAACAAAGACACATTCAAGGACATGACAACAATTTCATCTGCAAATGCCAGGTGCTGCTGAGGAACATGGCAGGGTTGTAGAGAGTCAGTGATCAAACTACAGTCTTACAACAGGAGTGTAGTGAGCTTCTGAAGGGGAAAATGAGCTCAAAGGTGGTTCCTCCCTACTGGAAATGATCCCATAGGTGGGTCCTATGCTGGAAAACAACCACATATCCTCTCCCATTGAGGCCAACCTTCCAGACACAGTGATCTCAGTTTATAGGACAAGGAACACTTGAGTAGTAACTGAGTTCATCATCAGGCATATAGATTGTTTGGTCTATATTAGTACAAAGGGGAATAATGAAACCCTCTATCATTATTTAATTTACACTATAACTTTCTTTAGAGAATTTATTAGGCAGCAACTAAGAGAAAGACATTCTTATCTAAAATGTCTTATTCAGAAAGTGTTAATTTTATTTTTTTTTCCTGCTGTATCATATTCATTAGTGTTTCAGAGTCTTTTATTGTCTAAGTTCTTTTGACTTTCTTCGTATTTCTTTCAGCCCTTTTATGTGGTCCCTATGGGTTTTGTACAGGTGTATACATATGTCCAATGATTTAGGTACAAGTTTTCTTAATAAAAGAGGAGTGAAGCTCTGGAATAATCACCCAGAATAAATAAGTTAACAAGTTCATTTAAGTTGAAAATTGAGCAGTTTATGGAAAGAGATAACCGATGCAGTTGCTTACAGTAATCTAGGGAACTGATCTCAAGTACCTGAGAGGTTCTTTCCAGTTTCGTGTTCTTCTATGTGTATAAAATAAAATTTTAATCTAGATGTTGGGAAAGAAGAAAGATTTTACAAGTTATCTTTTTCATGTTATCTCATTCTGCAGAACATACTGTAGTTATTTATAAATGTGTTACCACCAGCTGCCTTTTCTCACAGGTTTTTTTCGCCCTCAAAAATACACTGATAAGCAGCAAACAAGAAACGACCACAGGACTACGTACATTTGTAAATAGTTATCTCCAAAAGCAGTACAACTGGGATACATAAAAACCATGAAAAGCCAATTAATAGGATTTCTTATGAACTTTTGGATTTCTTTTTCACTCGCTTTATATTTTCACAGTGGAGAAAGAGAAGAAAAATGTATAATCGAAGATGTTCCCAGTGACACGTTGGTAATTGGTAGGTATCTGTCAATGCTATATGATGATCTAACCTATGCAATAATGAAGATAGCTTGTAATGTAACAGGAAAATCTGTGATTGATAAATATGGTAAAACCCTGGTGATAAGAAAGAGGGCACACTGAAAATAATTCCCCGCAGCAGGGACTAGTTATAATGTCCTCACACATTATGTGTATCCCTCACACAAAGAAAGGCAGGTTTGCAGAATGTTTAACTGACTGGACAAACAAAAGGACTGTCTAATCCTACAGCAGTGGAACTGCTTCTTCAGTGTGTGCTTCTATACATTCTGGCTGATTTACTCATTCATACCAGAATTTCTGTAACATGTTTTTACCCATATGAATGCGAGAGTTACTTTTTTGATTAACACTGGTCTGGAAAGAAGCAATTCAAGATGTACTAAAGTTCCGTTTCACCTGGGCTAACACAAGCACATTAAGTTCGTCTACAAGACTGTAAATGTAAGATTGAAAGGGGACAGTAAAAAATAATATATAATCTTCTTTTTTAAAAATAATGTGAAAAATATGAAAGACAATCCTAACAATGTAATTTGAATACAGCACACATGCTTTTGGAGGTCTCAGCATGCCTTCTGTATGCTAATCTTGCCAGAGCATTAGGAGTAATCAGAAAGCATTACTTGTTAATCAACCATTTTTGTAGCATTCTAGAACATTTTCTAGTGTAGTAAAAATTTATTGCATTTCACACTGTTATAAAGTGCTCCCTAAGCAATTTTAATCATAAGCACATGAAATACATATATTGTTTTATTGTTAATAATTTATCTTTATATTTTTGCTGGAAAAGCAATAAAGATGTTTAATATTAAGCTATGTTTTATTTAACAGATTTTTATCTATTTTTATTCAGGGAATTACAAAGTACAACGCTGGGATATACATAAACAAGACTTTCTTGAATCTGCTCCCGGTTTGGGAATGTTTGTGACTGTCACAACTCCTTCTGCTGAGGTAAATATGCTTTAGAAATGGTTCTGTAGGATTTATGAGTCGACTTTTGGCACTGACAGGCAGCACTATCTAAAAATAATAGACACTTTTGGGGAAAAAGTAAGTCTATCAGCTAGTTCAGTATTTTGGTGCTGAAAGGTATAAGCACCTTGTGATTTCTATCAAAATAAATAGAAAAGACAATGTTTGATAATGATGTGTGTGGACAATTTTTGCATTACTACCAGATTTGGGAAACTGTGTCATTAAGAATAGTAAGTGACAACTGAGAAAACAGGTTAGATTTTAAAAATTTAAGTTTAAAAAAAATGAAAATTCACTTGAGCGGCAGAAAGGAAGGCTGATGATAAACTAAACTGCAAAAGTCAAGATTGCCTTGAGGCTGCATATAGCCATCATGCATAACAACTGCCTGCATTGCCATGAAGTCCTGAGCTTTTTCAGCAATGGACAATTTATTTCTGTGCCTAGACAAAGTCTTAGTTTTCGAACTTTAAATGCTTTAGAAAGCATTGGCTTTTGTACATTGCAGAAATCTATAGCATTTCAATGTTCACTGTAAGTTAAAATCGTTTATTTTTCTCTAAATCGATTCTGAAATTCAGATAAATTTAATGTTGTCAGGAGGTTAATTGATTATTTTTTACATCCAATTCACAGCTCTGTTTTTTGATTGTTTTATTGATATTTATAATGTACATACCCAACATATATAATATCTAAATTGCAGGTACTATTGTCAAAACTGTATGGGCCACAAGGAACATTTTCTTTTACATCCTATCTATCTGGGGAGCATGTTATCTGCCTACAGTCTAACTCAACAAGATTTGTGGCATTTGCAGGAAGTAAACTGGTAGGTATATTTCTTAAATATTCTTTGTTGTAATAGTATCAATTGTTTACAAACTGCAGAGATTACAAATTAGATTAGAAGGTAGTCTAACTTCTAGCAGATAATTCAACATTTTAGTGATTAAAGAAGACAAACCTAGAATTATGAAGATGAAGAGATAAAGAGACTCTGTTCTGATATTTAAGAAGTCAAGATTAAAGAGGCAAGACAAATAACTATAGAGTGATTTAATGTTTGTACAGTGCTTTGAATGTGAAAGATTCTGATCAATCAGAACAACTATTTGGTTCAAAAAGATAAATATGTAAGATTGACTAACACAAACACTTGTCATAAAGATATTCCATGTCTTCACTAACTTTGATTGAATTCCTAAAGAAAATGTAACATTTTAATTCTTGAAAGATATTCAAATTAAGAATATATTAGCATACTTGATATTGTCTACTACCAACAAAGTTGGTCTTAATACAGATTTTGAAAAAAAAAAAGAGGCCATCAGAGGTGATATCATGGCTCTGATCTATTTCAGCAAACAATTTCATAAACACTGTTTTGAAAATTGTATCTATATACCACTTCTCAAAAGATAGTTGAACAGGTGAGAATTACTCTCTAGAGGTGCTTTTTTTTTCTAGTTGACTGCAAAAGGGTTAGATAACCAGCTAGATATAAAATCTCGTAAATGTGTTAAGTGAGGTAGGCCAAATTTCATCCTAGATGTATGCTTTGGGAACATGTAGATGATACAGAAGCAAGAAGACTTAACAATACTGAAGTGGGAATATTACACTGGAATAAGTAGGTGTTCTTATGGATTGATTTATGGAAATGAGTGGAAATTTAATCATACATATTGCAAAAGCACTTAGGTTCTAATAATAAAAAAAATCGTGGCACTCAGCAACTAGAGAGGGTGAGGGGGATAAAGCATTGGCTGGTCATAGTTAACTTCACACCATGAATGTGATTCTGAGGATACACCAGGCGATTTTTATCTGCTATAGATGGAGATGTATTAATATCATTTTACATGATGCATGCACCATGTACAGTTCTGGTCATCCTATTTAAAAAAAGTGAACAGGTGCAGGGAAGGAGAACATTAATAGCACCAATATTAAATAGGGTGGTTTGTTTAGCTTAAGAACACAGAAATAAAAAAGGAAAATATTGCTCTTTATAATTATATCTGCAGGAATAAAGATCACAAAAGGAAAAACATTCTTTAGGTAACTTAAATCTTCATGTGTTCTGTAAGAACCAGATGCAGTGGTGGTGATGTGAACTGCTTCAAACCAAAGTTTAATAAATTAAAGGACAAAGGCTACCATAAGGTTGTGAGATGGATGTCCAGATGTTCAGTTAGCTAATTCTAAGAGAGCTGAAAGGAGATGTGCCCTTCATTTGTGGTTGATGTCTGAGTAGACCAAATTTCTATCGTGGTAATACCAAGCTCTAGGATTTCAGCAGATTATTTGTTTGGCTAAAACTTTTAAATTTTCTCTTAGGTACAAATTGGCTTCTAGGAGAACTTTCTCCTATTAGTTTTAGTAAAATTTTTCATTCATGCCAAAATAAGTTGCATAATATTGCAAGTTGCATTCTTCTCTTTTCTTTCTACGGGTCTGTTGCTTGGCAGCTTTGGGGCATTTTTGCTATAGAGCGTACAATAGCTTATAGGCTATTGGGAGGTATTTCATACCGGATAAACTGTGTGCAGAGAAAGAAAAAAGATACCTTATGGATGGTTCTGCTGTAATACCTATGATAAACTGCAAATAATGATTCCACTGGTCTCCTTCCAGTCTTATATTCCTGTTAGTGGAGGAAACATAGAAGTGCATCAGTAAAAAGCTTCCTGCAGTACTACTGTGCTATTTCTGCAATATTAGGATGGAATGTGAAACACAATGAGCAGTCCTAATGGTACTCATTTTTTTAACTAGTTTGGACAAAGAACAGAAAACATTTTCATGGTGGTTGAATCAATACTAGCACAAAATAATTCCCTAACAGTAGTCAAGATTCTAAATTTATATAATTAATTTAAAAATAAAATTAAGAAACACTTTAAATATCCCATCTGATTCTAATTTTAGGGAGGATTTCTATAAGCAATTAAAACTATTTTCCTGTAATGAGCTTAAATGGAAATTATCAATTGTTTCTTTTTTTCTAAGGAATTTTGAAAACGAGGAAGACACAGTAATGGAATATTATTTCTGTTCACAGCGTATCCATTTGGACATTAGAGTTGGAGAACATTTTTTGGATGAATCTGTTGTTCAAGCTAAAGACAAAGTGAATGAAGTTAACTCTAGACTAGAACATCTAATTGAGCAAATTCATCACATATCCAAAGAACAAAATTATGAAAGAGTATGTATGTTCCCTAATGGAAATGTTAAAAATATTGTACAGAGGTTTATTGATTTATAAAGTATTACGAGGTTTATTATTTAATTGCAGTGTTATTTTTAACTAACTCATAAAAATCTATTGGTATTTAACCAATATGGCTTACATTACCTTGCAAAATACTTTTAAGCTGTAACATAAAAACTAATTAATCCCTGTGAACTCATGCTTATAGCAACAGGTGTTATTTTAAAGCAGGAATTTCCAAATATAGTTTCCTTGGTCAGAGTCAGTAAGAGCAGCTGAGCAGGTGGCAGGTACCGTTGCTGGTGATGTTGCCAGCTGCTGTTTCCATGGTGGCCTGTGTGCATAATCTTTATTGGAGTGGGTGAGGAAATGACTGAGCTTATATTTATATATCTCCATGCAGGTAGAAATAAAGCCCTCCTTCAAACAAGTGTACACCCGTTGTTCTCACTTTTCTATACGTATGCAGGCAGTCAGACTGTGTTTGAAATATATCAACTAGTTACCTAAAAAAAGAAATTTGGCTGCAAAAAGGTTCTTGACTGCAATATGAAAGTGACTGTAAACCTAAAAAGGCTTAAGCTTGTACTAGTGGAACATATTTAGCACAATATATGTTTTATGAACAAGGGAAAGCTCTGTTTGCCTTTTTGCTTCAGGATACAGTGTGTCTGCTTCTCGGTTTTGATTTGTAAAGATATCCACCTTATGGATAAGAACAAACTTTCATTCTTATCAACGTGAAAAAAGTGTTTGTTCACGACCATGCAGAAAAGGGATGCCTGTCTAGTTACCCAGATAGCAGCATGAAACATACAGATGCCAAAAAGTAATAATTATGCTTTTTGATTTTTCTTCAGGAGCGTGAAGAAAAATTTCGGAAGACAAGTGAAGAAACTAACAGCAATATTTTGTGGTGGGCTATTGTACAAACACTAATCCTCATCTCCATTGGAATCTGGCAAATCAAATCTCTGAGAGATTTCTTTATATCTAAGAAGCTTGTTTAAATCTTATAAAGTAAATGCACAGATTTGAAAATTGCACACCATGTAACACCTAACATCCAAAGAAACCCAGTATCTGTGAGAAAACTGGTTGTATATAACTCTCAAGCTTCTCTCATCTTCTACTCTGGTTCTTACTCAAACTCTGGTTTTCTCCATTTATATCACAGCCTCTGGCATCCCCTTACATTTTACTCCTTGAATCCCATCTTTTATGCGTTTCTTTTCCTCTGCAGATGCTAAATCTAGAAGAAGGGCTCAATGATTAAGGAAACATTTAAGTTCAACTCAGGATTGTTACATCTAAAATAGAAATATAAAAAAAGCTCCCTAATTTTTCAATGTTCTCTACTGTTGTGGTTTGACCCCAGCTGGCAACTAAGCACCACACAGCTGCTCACTCACTCCCCCGCCACCCCCAGTGGGACGGGGGAGAGAATCGGAAGGGTAAAAGTGAGAAAACTCATGGGTTGAGATAAAGACAGTTTAATAATCTAGTAGTAGTAGTAGTGGTAGTAGTAGTAGTAGTAATAGTAATAAAAGAAAATTGTAAGGAAAAGAGGAAAAAACAACAAAGAGAGAGAAAATAAAACCCAAGGAAGGCAAGTGATGCAAATGAAAACAAGTGCTCACCAACAACCGACCGATGCCCAGCCAGTCCCTGCGCTGCAGCCCCCCGGCCAACCTCCCCCCTAGTTTTATTGCTGAGCATGACACCATATGGTGTGGAATATCCCTTGGGTCAGTTGGGGTCAGCTGTCCCGGCTGTGTCCCCTCCCAGCTTCTTGTGCACCCCCAGCCTGCTCACTGGTGGGGTGGGGTGAGAAGCAGAAAGGGCCTTGACTTTGTGTAAGTACTGCTCAGCAATAACTAAAACATCCCTGCATTATCAACACTGTTTTCTGCACAAAACCAAAACATAGTCCCATACTAGCTACTGCGAAGAAAATTAACTCTATCCCAGTCAAAACCAGTAGAGCTACTTGCTTAGTAAACTTATTCTGTACTAACATGAGCAGTTCAGTGTTTCAGACTGACTAGGATTCAGATAGTAGGCAGAGAAACAACTATCTCGCTTATGGTGCTTAATTGGGTGAGAGTGTCTTGAACTCAACCTATGTATGTGTAACACCTAGCTTTTCCTCATATATAATTGTGACTGTTTTCTTTTTCAATATTCAAAGTTTTAAGTGACAGTGGAGCCCGCCCTTAATATTATGATCAGTGGTTGCAGCAATTACCGTGGAAGAGAGCGAGCCAGACAAAAAATTTGGAATTGTACTTACTTTTTGCTCCAGATAAGCCCTAAACATTAGGCTATACAGTTGAGATCTGACCTTTCCCACAGTTGTTTATGTAAATTATAGTCTTTATGAAGTATGCCAAAGTAAACCAAATTACAGGCTTCTTGGTAAACACTGAATTTGTGCCTATATATTTTAAGTTATTCCTACACTAAATTCTTCAGTCTGTTTCTGTGTTGGAGAATTATTTTTATTTTAATTATTCAGCAACTGTAACATGACTGTCTAAGGAACTTACCAGTTTTTGGCTTAACCAAGTATTTCCATTTCACTTATTGCAGCTTGATTGAATATATCTTTATGCCTTAATTTAGCTAGTTTACGTACAACTAGCAGAGTAGCTACAGTATCGCGCAATTACAAGTCAAAAGCTGTGGTTAAAAATTCAGATAATTAGCTTGACAAAGCAGCAGTAGTGTAAGAAGGAATTGGAGGTGGTTGTAACATGACCCATCTCAGCACTTGGTTAACATGTAAAGGGACATTCTTGAAAAAGTTTCTAGAGAGCACTGTGATAGCAGAATATTGTGGTTTGGCTTCCTACTTGTCTTCCCAGACCCTTTGCTGGTCCAAAAGGTAGTGAAAGCTGAAGTATCTGTAGACCAATTATTGTTTTAAAGGCACTGCTTGGTTTCTTTTTTCTATCTTCTCACTTTTTGTTTTCATTAGCAAGGAAATGACATTGCCCTTTAAGTTCACGTACGTTTACAGTATGGGAGTGAAAATACAGCTGTGAGTATGTAAGAATCCATGAAGTTGATACAAAGTAGAGACAAAAATTAATGCTCTACGGACCAAATAAATCAAAATAAAATCTCATAAAGCTACTCACTGAGGTTTGTCCTATATTTAAAAATTCTGAGACTTTAAAATTGTCACTTGAAATGCCCAGTAAATAAGTGTTATTAAATTCATTTTTGTAGAGCACTGCTGTCCAACATGTCTTGAAATAACATCTTTGGTGGTGGGAAAGAAGGAAAGATGTGTTGCAACCATATGGTATATGAAGTCCAAGAAGACAGTAATAAAGGGTTGCTGCAAGGTTGTGGTTCAGACTTTAGCTGATATTTAGTGTAAGGCTCCTAACTACATCCTGATGACAAACTTAACTCATCTCACTTACAGTACACTTATGCTTTTAAACCAAAAGGGCAGGCACCATGTCAGATTTTATAAAAGAGCTGATTATGCTCCTCAGTATTAATTAGGTCTATACTCAAACCAGCAAGGACACTTGGAGCCTTGACTATAGCTTGAGAATGCTTCATTCTTTATCTATAATAAGAAAATAATAAAATATCTTTGCTTTGATGAAATGTTTTCAGTCTCCTTCAAGATTTTTATAAAACTCTGTAAAGCAGAATCTGGATCATAGCTCTTTCGGGAAGCACTTTGGGGGCATTAGTCTTTATGAAGTTAAAAGCTGGAGGTTCCTCCTATGCAGTCCGTGGCTTTGTCATACTCAGAGCTACAGCCTGAACAGCAAGTAGGTCTGTAAGGGAATTTTCCCCTAAAATTTTCATCAAGGGAAATTAGCAAGCCCTGGGATTTTTTCAATGTAAGAAATGAAAATCAAAAATCCTTGTTTTGTACTTTTTTCCCCACCAAAAGAAGCAACAAAAAACCTGTGACAGTAAATTAATAACCTTCCCAGATTCCTGCATTTAAAAGAGTGAAAAGCGGCTACCATTTTCCACCCGCCCCCGCGTGCCCCGGTGCCACCCCCTGCCGCATGGCCGCCTCTGTGAGGAGGACAGAGCTCGTGGCGAAGCACCTACCCGGAGCCCTGGTGGTTAGTCCAGTTCAGTTGCCCACATGTGGGGAAGGGAGGGGGAAATCTCCCAGAGACGATCCCCTGCGTAGGCACCCTCTCCCATTTGGTCGTGAGAGGCCGGGAAACCCCTTTTTTTGGGGTGTGAGGGTGAGTACCTGCTGCCCTCAGGCCCCCCCGGGTGGGGGAGGGGCGCTGCCACCCCTCACCTCAGGGCCCAGTGGTGCCTCAGACCAGAGGAACGTGGCGGAGGGAGGCCTGTAGGCCTCATCCTGGGGGCGGCAAGGAGGGTCAGCATCTGCCTCAGCCGCCTGCTCCCTTCTGGGCCCGCCTGCCCCTCTGCCCCATGGCCGTCGCGGTCTTTTGCAACGTCTGCTTCCGTGAGCCCTGCAAGCCCACCCCACGGTTCAGCCTCACAAGCTGCGGCCATGTTATCTGTGAGATCTGCCTCCAGAAAGGTAATGGCTGCTGCAGACACGGGCAGCTCGGCCCTCTGCTTCAGCGGGTCAGGCAGTGCCAGTGTGCACACGTTTACCTTAACTGTTAGCATTTCTGACTCACTGTGGAAAAAAGAAAGGCCTGAGCATTGCTTTTAGTCAGACTAATGTTATTGATAAACCTTTTCAATTCTTGCTGTTGATTTTCTTTAAATAGTAAAAAACCACCTGTGTCTGCTGCCAGATGAATCTGGCTGGAGGAATGTGGCTTTGAGAACAAGCCTTAGACACTGAAAACTGGAGGCTTTAATAAAAGTTGATTCTGGATACTTATGATCCATGATTGCATTGTAAAAAAAATAAGATGGCATTCTGTTCTGTCTAACTTTGGAAAGGGCATGCTTTTTCATTAGTGAAAGAGCCATTTGAAAACAGGACTTGTTTAGGGCAGGTTTTGACAATAGTCTTAAGACATTTTAAATCTCAGTATTGTCACTGAAACACTAGAAAATTTTCAGCAGCATTAGGAGAATTGGAGGTGATATTTTGAAGCTTTTCTGTGTTGTATGCAATTCCTGAGTTGTATTCTGGGACTCCTGTGATGTGCTTAGGTGAAGATCTGTGGAAACAACATAGCGGAATAAGGAAGTTGCTTTTTCAAAAGAAAAAAATAGCAGAGAGACATCAATGTTTTTCCCTTTAAGGTCATGCTAAATGCCCTGGTTTTTGTTAGAGCACACAGAAATAAATAATCGATCTGTATTTCAGAATTAAAACTTTTGACTAAAAGTTTTCACAGGGTTGCTGTTGAGGAGAGAGGATCATAAAATGCAGCCTCTAAATACAACTTGCCGACTCCTAGAACCTGAACAACAGCTTTCGTTTCCGCTGTTAATATTTTTTGGCAGAAAAAAACCCTGAGACATTATATATTTTTTTTGCTGCGAATTCAGTAATAATGATAATATCAGGTTTAAAATGTATTTATTCTTTAAAGATGTTTTATAAACATTGATCCTTAGAATCCTTAGAAAGGAAGCAGCTATTAAGATTATCAATCATAAATATTGTAGTCATATGCATTTACTAGAAATATTTGTTAATATGTTTGCAAATAATCAAAGAGACATTTTAAAAAATGATAAAGTTTTAAAAAGTGATGTGATTAATTTTTCACTGGAAAAGTTCACAAGGTAAAATTATTAATTCTTTGAAGTTAAGGTTCCATATATTTTGTCGAGAGAGACAGACTGGGCCCCAATCTAAAAAGTCATATATCTCGTTGACTCTAAGTCATTAGTGCACTTAAGCATATGTTTAATTAAACCAGGCAAATAGTTCTATTTAAATCAAAGGAACTAAAAGTCACCTGCATTCAGTGACACTAATGATATTCATAAAATCATTTACATGAATGCTTGTTTGCAGGAGTAAGTCCTGATGACATTCACACACATTTTCCCTGTGCAGCTGTGTGTAATGGTTATAGAATCAAATTCTTTATTCATGTTTATTTTCATTTCTTGTATAACCTTCAGATTCCTCCCACAAGCTCCAAACAAAGGTTTAGGCATCAAATTCCATTAAAAACTTACTCAATATCTATTGAGTTTGTTGTATATTTTAAATGTCTTTACCTTACAGGCAAAAAAGATGAATGTTTGATCTGTAGAACTCCTTGTCGTACATTATTCCTTTCAAAACAGGTAAATGAAGCTTTAGTATTGTTGTATTACATTAATCTGTAGTTTGCTTAACAGCTAAATTATTTACATTACAAAATACTTCCCTTTTGTTTGCCAACTGTGACATAAATACTGATGTTATGTTGGTAGACTTAGATACTTAGGCACTATACGGCTTTTAGTTTTATGGATTTCTTCAAATAAAAGCCTACGGAGACTCTTTAGGTTTTCAGATTCTGCTGGACTGTAAATCACTCCAACCTTTTCAAGAAACATGACTGGCTACTGTGTAACATCACTGACTACTTTCAAAATGTGGAAAAATATTTATTGACTTTGGCATTTGTACATCAGAGAAAGTGGACTGTAATGAATTATTTCATGTAATGGACTGAATCAAAAGTCTGCACGGCAGCACATCAATGTTTTCAAGTGTATTGGGTTTATTTCTCCATTTTCTCTTAAGCTTAACTGTTTTCCTTATGGCCATGTGATTAAGTGAGGATCTGAAACATTGTGGGAATTCTTGTTATTCACTAGAGAATGGATAGCTTTTAATTCCCTTTCTTAAGAAATCGTTAGAAAGATTTAATTTTCCCATTTCTCCCAGGAACAATCTTCTCCTTAGCTGATTTCATAAATGGGTTGTGAAAACATTTCTATTTTCGTAGACTGATGCCTACCTAAGAGACAAGCCTGCCTCACAGTGATAGAAGAAAAATACTATGAGCATTCAATACAGCTAACACATAAAGTCCTCCAAGGCTATAAGGCAATCATGAAATAGAGGACAATGTGGGACTAACCCTGAAGTGGTGACCTTGAAGGAGGTCGTGATTTCTCTAGATATGTTTAAAACTGAGATGATGTGTATCTAAATACAGAAATCTCTACCTCTACATACTGTATCCAAAAAAATTAAAAACTGTTACACTATATTTCATGTTTGTAACCACAGAATCTTGTGGAACTGAAACAGGGTGAAGAAGACAATGCTACCAAAAATAAAAAATTACAGCAAAACAACAGAATGCAAACATAAATACAAAGGAACAATGCACACAGTAATCAAATAAAAAAACCCCCAAAGCCCTTCATAAAACTTCTAAAGGAGGTATTTTAATAAGCTTTCAATATCAGCCTACCCTGGCTGCAAGTTTTGTTATTAATTTCTGTCACCTAAAAAAATAATTTAGGTTGTCAGGGACCTCTGGAGGTCATCTTGTCCAACACCTTGCCCAAAACAAAGCTAATTTTGACATTAGATCAGTCCTAAATTGCAGCATTTCAACAGAACTTGATAATTTGCTTCAAAAATACTGAGGGAATTTAAAAATGCAGTGATTGGGATACTAACAAAAATATTAGATGTTTCATTAGAAACTGCCACTGCTCTGGAGGACTGGAAGGAAGCAAATTACCATATTCTTTAAAAAAGACATTAATGATGATTGCTTAGCCTTGATTAAGAACAGATAAAATGATTGGAATGATAATTAAAGATGCATATAAAAAAGTCATGGCTCTATAATTCAGGAACCTGAGTGGAAATATACCTGGTAACCTTTATCAGCTTGATGCTATGGAAGAATTCCCAATGAGTAGGAGGTCCTATAAATGTGTTAAAACTCCTCATTAAATTGTATATTGGGGCAATCAACATCTACACATTAAATATTCTCATCTTTACAGTGATGCATGCTTGTCATCTTTATATCTTCCTTCTATGTCTCATGATCCCCACTTGCTTTTTCCCAGAGGATGGTTAAGTGTTATGATGAATCAGAATCTTGCTGTTCATTATTTCAGAATATCATGTTAACATCTGCTACTCCTCCATGGAAGAGATAAAATATAAAGTGTTCTACAAACCTTTATTTTAAAGAGTTTTAAAAGCAGCAACGAAGCTGGTTGGCTTTTATTTTTCTCAGATCTGATGGGTTCTTAAACCAAGGTCATTGCTTTGTTAGGACTCTAAATACGTTTCTAGAGCTTGCCTCCAGTGAATACATTTTAAAGATGCCAAATGTATTTTTATGAATACGTTAATTTTTCTAGGAGAAATTTTATTGTCTTGTTTGTATTTTCTTTACTTAAATACCACAGATAGGATAGCCTGTGCTGTCTATCTGCTTTTCTCTTTCTCAGTCTGCTAACTCACCCTGTGGAAATTTTTGAATGCTTTGGCTAATGTCAATTAGCTAAATCAACTCTGCTAATACAGGACATCGAAGTAGCTGATGTCAGAATATGGGGAACAAAAAATACAAATCTGTTGCAAATCCAGGTTATTAATTTAGCTCCTCACGTAATTATTTTTCATACATATGAACTCAATTCCTCTTATTATTAAAAATACATAATATAAGCACACATTGAAAATAAGTTTGGCAAATGCAGCTGTTATTTAGTCTTGGATATTTGACTTTATACTAGTGTTATACTATTTTTGGAGTAGGTAAAAATATTGTCTCTCTATATGTTTGTGCATTTCCAAATGGAGCAAAGCCTAGTTCTTTTTGATTTCAATGCAATATCTTTAATTTAAGTGATAGCATTTATCTTTCTATTTTCTTAGTAGCCTAGAAAACTGTTGCTTCATTCACAGGTGGCCTACTTCTTATTTCTTTCAGTAATTCACCTTTCTTTAATATTTCAATTTTTTAAACTTTTTGAGATTCTTTAGTACTTCTGGGATTAATTTACATTTTGCCTGTAACAGTTTCACTTCTTTTTGATTCGATTTTGAAAGGTGGTTCCTCACATGAAGGATGCCTTTTTCTGGGACAATTTTCTTCTATCATCTAAGTATGTTGGGATTATTTTTGCTTTTTTATTCAACTTTTGGCTGGTCATAAACCTACCGTCTATTATACAGTCACAATATATGAAAGAGAACCTTCCAGTTTCCAGTTTACAGGTAGATGGTGTTTTTTTTAGCTAGATTCATCCTTTCTAAAAGCTGTTTACTGTTACAGTAGAAGATGATTGAAATGTGATCACTGTTAGTTCTTAGTAATTTAACTATTTTAACTTAGCACTATAACGAGCATAGTTATTTTGGGGTTGTATTTTGTTTGGTTTTCTTATGAATAAATTAGGAATACATATATTCTGGATTAAAGTAACATTTAACTAAGTAATCTACATTGCTTTGTAGATTTGGATAGATGTCCAAATGTCACTACCATTCTGAAATTCACTTTATATTTGTAGCATTTCTTTCTCACTATAAATAATAAATATATTCCTGAATTACAATGATAGCTTAAGTAAGCTATAGGTGTAAGTAAGTAAGTAAGAGCACTCACTCAGCATTTTCTAAAAACAGAGATGGCCATTTGTGAGGCCACATCATGATCTCTGGTCATGATGTCATAAAATACTTGAAAAATTCAGCTATCATTTTTGGGCTTTTTTCTTATGCTAGGATAGCATTCTGCTGCCTAACAGGCAGGAGAGATAAAGGGATCCCAGTCAGCATTGGAATCATTCTGAAAAAGGATTTTGAAACAGAACTGGTTAAGAGGCATCCATGTGGCTGGGGATGTTGAGAACCAAAAAGCCTGGAAAGGGACTGCCAGAAACGTGGCTGTTGGTCTGAAGGTGATACCTCTTCCAGGGGACCACAACAACTTCCTTGAACATCCTCTGGAAATTGTTATTGTCTTAGTTACAATAAGTATATATGTGTGTAATATATTTAAACAAAAGCACAGAGCCTTCCAGATAGTTAATAAGGACATTAAATAAAACTGGGCTTGTTTTCAATTTCTGTATCATCCTACTCTTGATCTGTCCATTTTTTATTTATATACATCAATCAATTTAAGGAACACTTCACAAAATGCTTTATTTAATATAGCTTGCAAATAAAAATGCTAACATTGGTATACTTTCTTTTCTTGGTAGACAAATCCTGATATTCAATCACTGTTCATGGGAATAGATACGTTATGCAAGAAATATTCAAAAGAAATAACACAGGTGAATCTGCCTTATAACTTTTTAACTCTGTAAAATAATCAGCAACTTCTACTGATTTTTATATAAATGGGAAAAATATATGAGTGAATGCTTGAAAATGAATGTATGCCCATTACCGTCTTTACTTCCTTAATTCCACATTTTCAAAGTTCTTAAGAAAGCATAAATTATTCATCACGGTCACTGCTTATGTTTTCAAACTTTCTCTAAGGACCACTAGTCTCATTATTTTAATGATGTAAAATCACTTTCAATGCCATGCATTGAAAAATTAGATCTGCCAGAACCTTAAACCTGCCCAGATAGTGTGCCCTGATTATAGCAATAAAAAGTTACACAGTGAAAACCTGAGCTGCCTAAAGGCCTGAGCTGAATGTGCTCACTCTCTCTCTCTCTTTTTTTTTTTTTTAGTCAAAGTGAGCAAGTTAACAAAGGTCCCTGATCTTTGATCAAAGGCTAGGCTTTAGGAAATCTTAAAGACGCAGGAGCAGGCCGTCCCCATGTGCCGAAAGATGAGCCGGCAGGGAAGAAGACCAGCCTGGCTGAACAGAGAGCTTTGGCTGGAACTCAGGAAAAAAAAGAGAGTTTATGAGCTTTGGAAGAAGGGGCAGGCCACTCAGGAGGACTACAAGGATGTCATGAGGTCATGTAGAGAGAAAATTGGAAGGGCCAAAGCCCAACTAGAACTTAATCTAGCTACTGCCTTAAAAGACAATTAAAAATGTTTCTATAAATACATCAGCAACCAAAGGAGGGCCAAGGAGAATGTCCATCTTTTATTGGATGCAGGGGGAAATATAGTGACAAAGGATGAAGAAAAGGCTGAGGTACTTAATGCCTTCTTTGCCTCAGTCTTTAATAGTAAGACCAGTTGTTCTCGGGGTACCCAGCCCCCTGAGCTGGAAGACAGGGACGGGGAGCAGAATGAAGCCCCTGTAATCCAAGGTTAGTGACCTGCTACACCACTTAGACACACACAGGTCTATGGGGCCAGATGGGATCCATCCAAGGGTACTGAGGGAGCTGGGGGAAGTGTTCACCAAGCCACTTTCAATCATTTATCAGCAGTCCTGGCTAACCAGGGAGGTCCCAGTCGACGGGAAGTTAGCAAATGTGACATCCATCTTCAAGAAGGGCCAGAAGGAGGATCTAGGGAACTACAGGCCTGTCAGTCTGACCTCGGTGCCAGGGAAGGTTATGCAGCAGATCATCCTGAGTGCCATCACGTGGCACGTACAGGACAACCAGGTGATCAGGCCGAGGTCCTGCTTGACTAACCCGATCTCCTTCTATGACCAGGTGACCTGCTTAGTGGATGAGGGACAGGCTGTGTATGTTGTCTACCTAGGCTTTAGTAAAGCCTTTGACACCGTTTCCCACAGCATTCTCCCGGAGAAACTGGCTGCTCATGGCTTGGACGGGTGCACTCTTTGTTGGGTAAAAAACTGGCTGGATGGCAAAGCCCAAAGAGTTGTGGTGAATGGAGTTCAATCCAGTTGGCGGCCAGTCATGAGCGGTGTTCCCCAGGGCTCAGTGTTGGGGCCAGTTCTGTTTAATAGCTTTATCAATGATCTGGACGAGGGGATCGAGTGCACCCTCAGTAAGTTTGCAGAAGACACCAAGTTGGGTGGGAGTGTTGATCTGCTTGAGGGTAGGAAGGCTCTACAGAGGGATCTGGACAGGCTGGATCAATGGGCCGAGGCCAATT
>NW_008825538.1:4413904-4432191 GCF_000699105.1 Pygoscelis adeliae | reverse complement strand
CTGCCTGGCGGAAAAGGACCTGGGGGTGCTGGTCGACAGCCGGCTGAACATGAGCCGGCAGTGTGCCCAGGTGGCCAAGGAGGCCAATGGCATCCTGGCTTGTATCAGAACTAGTGTGGCCAGCAGGACCAGGGAAGTGATTGTGCCCCTGTACTCGGCACTGGTGAGGCCGCACCTCGAATACTGTGTTCAGTTTTGGGCCCCTCACTACAAGAAGGACATTGAGGTGCTGGAGTGTGTCCAAAGAAGGGTAACAAAGCTGGTGGGGGGTCTAGAGCACAAGTCTGATGAGGAGCGGCTGAGGGAACTGGTGTTGTTTAGCCTGGAGAAAAGGAGGCTGAGGGGAGACCTTATTGCTCTACAACTACCTGAAAGGAGGTTGTAGCGAGGTGGGTGTTGGTCTCTTCTCCCAAGTAACAAGTGATAGGGTGAGGGGAAATGGCCTCAAGTTGCGCCAGGGGAGGTTTAGATTGGACATGAGGAAAAATTTCTTTGCTGAAAGAGTGGTTAAACATTGGACCAGGCTGCCCAGGGAAGTGGTTGAGTCACCATTCCTGGAGGTATTTAAAAGACGTGTAGACGTGGTGCTTAGGGACATGGTTCAGTGGTGGAGCTGGCAGTGCTAGGCTAACAGTTGGACTCGATGATCTTAAAGGTCTTTTCCAACCTAAACGATTCTATGACTCTATGATTAAAAATAAGAACAATATAATTCCTAAAAAAAACCCCCAAAAAACCAAAACAGGTCTGCTTTTTTCAGACAGATGCAATAAAATATTTCACGGTAAATTTCCTCCCTGCCTTCTCTAAACTCTGGGCAGGATGCCTTCCTTCAGGCTTAGTTTCCAGTCCAGAACTTCAGTAGCTGTCTGGGTTAAATGAATACATATAAACTCCCATTGCCTCCTCATTTTCTGTATCTCTTCAGCTTGGCTTTGGGACTTGTCATTGTCCTTGTCCCTCTTACTGAGCATTTCAGTGGCAGTTTCAACCACTCTAGGCTGAACTGTAGTAGTACATCCTAAACCCACCTGCAACCTTCATTGTGTATTCTCATCTTCCTTGGGCTGGTACTTGTTTGGTCTTGTGCTGAGCTTGCTGATCCAGCAGAAAAGTAACCCAGGGAAGATCACCTGCTTTCTTTAATGGTGATTATGGATTCACATTTGCTCTACTCCATGCTTCACAAACTTCTCCGAAGCTAAGCGTGGTCCCTTTCCTCAGCACTCCTCCTCCTAAGATACATAGGTGACACAAAGTAAACAAGAAGCCTTCCTCCGTCCTTCCATACACACTTTTTAACAGCATGTACGATGATCAGCAGCTATTCTGTAAACTGAACAAATCCAGACAGCTATCCCACCAATCACATGGGAATACAAACTTCTGTAATGTGTCAAAGAAAGGAAAAAATGGACACGATCTCAAAAGGCTAAGGTGGGTTTTCTATAGCCTGAGATAACCCATGGGAAACATATTGAAGTATAATTAAGGCATTAAGGTATGTTCAGAACTTCTACCAGCATCAAAAGACATAAGAGCAGCTTGTGCTCTGTTAGGGCAGAGGTTTATCTAATCTAATATCCTGTCACAACAGCGGGTGCTTAGGAAAGCATATGAGAGCAAGGCTGCCATGTAGTGATATGTCTTCAGAACAGCCTCCTAGCTTTCAACAGCTTGTGGCACAGGGATTTCTCAAGGTGGGGTTGGTGCCTTTGCATTCAAAAGCTTTTGGTGGATATTTTTCCCCGTGTAATTATCAAGTTGTTTTCTGAATATTGAGCATCTATCACATACTATGGAAGGGAGGTCCACAGGTTATACACTGTGTGATGATGACTTCCTTTTTCAGGTTTTAACCAGCTACCTGCTAGTTTCATTTGATACTCTTGAATCCCATTCTAGAGGAAAAAGTAACCATTCCCATGCGCTCCATCTGTGCTAATCATTAGTTTTAGACTGCTAACACATCCCTTCTTCAGCTGTCTTTTTTTCAGCCATGAAGACTCATACTCTATGTGGTCATTCTTTTACTGAAACTCTTACATACTTCTGATCAATTGGAACTATTTCCAGACCTACTATTTCGTTTCTGATATGCTAAGCAGGCTCAGGGTATAGTAACATGTTTTTTGAAGTGGAATAATGATGTTCCTTACTATACTCCTTTTTTAACCGCTTCTAAGATCTGATTTACTTTTTTGACTGGTACTGAGCACTGAATTGACATTTTCACAGATTTCTCCTTTATAGACCCAAGACCTCATTTCTGAGTGGTGGGAGGCAGCTCAGAGCCATTACTTTCCGAGTGGCTGTTTCTTCCATCAGTTCTTCTGAAGACACTTCTGATCCTTTGATGAGTATCCAGTGGGAACCTCCCAGGCTCTTCTACAGTGAATAAAATAACCATTTCAATTACATACTCCACTATGGATTTAACTTCTCTGAGTGTTTCTTCTTGGTTGTCTCTATCCCTACACATTTTCTGGCAGTTTTTGTGCATGTGAGAAGAAAGATTTATTAGTAAGTTATTGCCTATTGTAATTTGTTCCTCAAACTCTTGTCTTGCCTACCTTGTATGTTTTTACTTTTAACCTGTCATGGTTTATGATCCTCATTTGGACACAAGAAGTGCTTACGCACCACCAGACAGTGTCTAACAATTATTTTTTAATTAAAAGTGTATTTTTACAAGGCAAGTTATAATTGCCAGTAAGACACATTACTTTTTATGTTGCCATTAATTTTATGTGTTTGCTTAGCACTAATGAATAAGAAACACCACAGCTAAACTGGCTTTCCAATGTCTTTACGTTGTAATTGAACATAGTGTTAAAATATAAATTTATTGAAATAAATCTACCAACTCTAGGGTAGGTCATACTAGATTAAATAAACTTTATAAGACTTTGTCAGTGATAATAACTTGGAATATTTTGTTAGAGAGGATTTAAAGAAGATATGTTAAATACTTATTAAAATATAGAAAAATTTGAATACTGTGAAGTAGTTCCTCTCCATCACCTTTTTGCTGAGGTTGCATAAATGTAATTAGGTGAAGCTTAATATAACTGTATTTATTTTTAGATTTCAGAATTTCAAGAAAAACATCGTAAACATTTATTAGCATACCACAGACAAAAGGTAACTCTAATTGTGCTTTTCTTATTTTTTTGTTTATGTTTGCCTTGTTACTTTGGTTTATTTTTAGAAAATATTTTCACTTTTTATTGGAATACTTAGAATAATTTATCAGGATTGCCTCATTTCTGTCATTATAAATACCAGTTTTTAATTGTTTAAAATCTGTGAGGACTTTATTAAATATGATTACTATTATTTAATAAACCAGATTTTTATTGTGGGGTGACTGAGATTAAATTGAGAGTCAAAGGACAGGGAGAGAAGAAACAAATTCACTGCATGGAGGAGAAAAGCGAAGAGGTGGGGAGAGATTGGTACTCAGACGATAAGCCTAGAGGAAAAGACGACTAGGGCTGACAAACTAAATGTTTGTCAGACTAAGGGCTAGTACCCTGAGTTAGGGATAGCTCAATGGGAAGAAGAAGATAATTAATTATTCTGTGGAGAACAGGTACACAATTTGTGACAATGCTTCTTCCTCTGTCGGTTGGAAAGAAGATTTCTTTTTCATTTCTCAGCTACTTCTAAATATTTGATAAAATAGTTGGCCGTTTCATTCATTTCTAAGGACATGGCCAAGTATATTACTTAAAGCTACTTGGCAATACTGGTGAATCAACCCATGTATGCCCTATGTCTGGAATGACAGAGGCAAACCCGTATAGCTGGCCAACTGGCCATTGCGTGTGTGAGGAGAGTATCTGATATGGTTCTCATGATAGAACAGCTTGGAAACTTAAGTGTTTTATGACCCATTCTCGGAATGACAGAGGCAAACCCGTATAGCTGGCCAACTGGTGTGTGAAGAGAGTATCTGACATGGTTCTCATGATAGAACAGCTTGGCAACTTAGGTGTTTTATGGCCCATTCTCCCATGTTTCCCATGACTGCATTTTGGGATCAGTCCTAGTGTACTGTGGAGTGTGTAGTTCTTTCAAGGTCCTGTCCTTCTGCTTTCAAAGCTAGGCCATGGAGGAATCCTGATTTTATGCCCCCTTCTAATCTATTGTACTGACTCCAGATGGTAAAACTGAAACCTGTAGGCAAAGTAAAATAAAGCTCTTAATATAGAATTTTGCATAAGTAGAAATGTTATCTCCAAAGAATCTGTGCAGAGTTTTGATACTTTTTGATGGTAAATTTCTAAGTTATTTACTGTTGAGATATTCATTTAACAGTCATTGTGAAGTACTCAAGGACACTGCTTGACCTAAGGAACGTGTTTAGGTGACAGTACAGAAACAGCTGAAGGTTTAGTTGGTTGCTATTTCAATGGCACACTGTTTTGGGTGGTTTTGTTGTTGTTTTGTCCATTCTACGTATTTGTTAGTATTTTAAAACTGCTTGCGTTGGATCAGGGTCAGAAGAGGCTGCTTGTCTTAAATACCCTATGTGCAGCTATGGCTAGCACTGGTGAGGCTGTTTCAGTGCAGAAATGGTTTGACAGTGAGGCTGAGGTGAGCAAGGAAGAGAAGAGTTTCCCTGTGCAATGATATACCTGTCTCCTTCCTGTGAGTTTCAGTTAGCAATGCTCCCTCTTTCAGGGCTACTGGGAGGGAGTCTGAAGGAGCTGGGGAAGGCTAGATCACAGCAGGCAGAGGCACACAGGTTGAGAGAGTGGGAGTAGATGCTCACGCTCGGGGTTATAATCTCCGTCTGAGTCTTCCTGCCACTGGCTTTGAGATGAAGGTGAGTGGGAAAAGTATGTGTTTACATATAAACAGTTTGGCAAATGGCAATGGGGAGGTGAGGAAGCACAAATCTACCCTTTGACACGAGTGCTTCTTCCTGCCACCCTCCACTCTGCAGGTCCTGGCCTTTGGGGAAGGCGGAGTACTGCATAAGGAAATTCACAATGGGGTTCTCATTATTGGCTATCTTGTTTGTGGTCCCCTTCCTTGTTTCTAGTCTGTCATCCTTGTCACTGTCAACCAACAGCTCTCATGACCTTGATAAAAGCGTTTTTGTTGCTGTTTCTGAGAGTTGTACAGATAGTGGGGTGCAGATGATGGCATTTGGTGTGGGCACCTGATGTCCGTATTCCTGGCAAGTCTAGACCCCATGTTGTGCTAGGACCCAAAGATATTGAAAACCAAATAGTTATTCACCTTCTTTAAGGCATATTAGACTTAAAATGATCCTGTCCCACAGAGTGACAGGGTAAAGAACATTGTTCCTGACATCTGTACTGGTCACTTTCTTAATCAAACCTAGCTCTCATTAGGAAAAAGAAAAAAGAAGAATACAAAAGATCAGATCTTATGTAAATTACATTTTGTCTTTAATCTGTTTTGCAAAGTTTCACATCTGCAAAAACACCATAGTATCTCCCACAAACAGTATGATTTTATAAAGGTATATCAAGTAATGTTATTAAAGAATTCAAATAATATTGTGAGGAGAAGCATGAAAAATTAACAAGAAAATTCATAATTTGTCTTCAAATAAAAATATGAATAATGTGAAGTAATGAAGGACTAAGGTCACACAATGGAAATTAAGGATAAAATAAAGATGCAGTATTGAGGCTATTGAGTAAGTTTTTACATCCTCTATAAAATATAAGGTATGATCCTGTAATGAAAGACTGTAAAAAATACACATACTAGGGAGCTGACCTAATGTTCTTGACCTTAATGTTCTTCAATTTTGCAAGCTCATAACATTCTTTAATATTTTTGGTTATGCCTAGAACATAATAGGAAATACTCTTCACATAAGCTTATTACAAATAGATACTGCAAAGAACTGAATAAATTTTGAATCTGAAATGAGAAATATGGGAACATGGTATTTGGTATTTTGTACAATTATTGGTAACTTTCCAGATAATTCCATATTAAATGCAACATAACTTTTATATCAGATATAGAAAAGAGGAAGAAAAATAAAAGCAAAATATTTTTAAGCACTTTTCTCAGTATTCATTTATCCAATATTACAGCACACTTCTCAACAAAAGGTAATGAAACTAAGTCTGTAACTGCCAAAAAGAAGCGTATCTTTTTCAGACTGACTGTTTAATGGATCCATGTAACAGCTATAGTCTTGCCCCAATAAATCTGGAATAGCAATCATATCTAAGATTAAAACCAATAGAAAACAGTCTTTCAACACTTTAGAATACTAGTTGAAATGAAAGTGAAGTTGTATATCACACAGATAGATTTTGTTTAAATCTATGATTATCTCACAGACGGTAAAGTTGGAAGAATCTCTCAAGAAAGTAACACAACAGATGCATCAGATACAATGGTAAGAGGTTTAATGCAGCAAAAGTAAATGAGAAATAGTCTTTGTAATCAGACAACAGTAAGTCTAATTGAAAACAACAAAAAAAAGTCATGCTTTGTTTGCCTTTCTCATATATTGTGTTGTATAAATAGAAGCAGGATATTTTTACAGAAATAAATGAACAGTGATTTCTGTCATCAGGTCAATTTTCTTCACATTAATCAAGCCTGTCAGGAAGGAATCCTTTTATTTTTAAATTCAAGTCAGTAGTTAAAATGAATTTTTAGCAATGTCTATTTTTTATGATGAATTGAACATCATATAGATATTCAGTTATAAAATTTTTATTTGCATTTACATGAACAAGTTTGTGGTTTTTTCAATGGGCTTTCCACCATCAGCCTGGAAAGTACCATGGTAGCTTCCCTAGTATCTAACCAATTGGCAAAATTACCAGAGTTTTGTAATGCGATTCTCATCTTCTCTGTTTCTAGTAAAAATCAAGTTCTTGACTCATCTTAAATTAGTCTTTTTTCACAAATGCATCAAAGAGATAGCCAAGAGTTAGCTCGTTATCTCCCTGCTCATTGACTGATACACCTTAATCTTTTCATCTTATTTATTTCCAACTTAAAGCCAAAGACCTTATTGATCCCTAAGTGCACTTTATGCTATTACTTTTCATTTCATTACATTTTATTTCGATTATTTGTTTGAAAATATCACATTTTTTTAAATCATTATGTAGTTCTCCTCAATATTGATGTAACTTTCTATCTTCAGAACTTTCTGTCTTCAGATTTCACAAACTGTGGGCTATCCCTGAATCATTAGAGCATATATTAAACAGGATCAGTTGCAAGATTAAACTGAAGGGATCATCACTAATAACATTTCTGCACTCTCTTCACCCTTTTTTGTTGTTGTTTGCCTTTTAGTATTATTTATGGTATACTTACCTGATTTAATTGCTCTTATCTCTGCTTTAAAGTCCACATGGCCTATACAGCACTCTAATGTTTAAATTGAATTAACGCGGAAAACTGTACTATCTTACTACTGTTTAAAAAAATCTGCTTACCAGAATAGAAAACAAAACAAAAAAGATATCAGACTGATCTACTGCGATCCACTTATGGTGAAATTATTACATTTTCCATTTGTTTCCATGCCCTATTTTATCCTTCCCATTTTCTAAGATTTCAAAAACTACTGGGAAAAAAACCTAACAGGCTTGGTCTGCTTTTCCCTTATAGTGAACATAGGTATTAAGGGTACTTAGTGTATAGTTACAATGTACTTCTCCCTATAGATCCATCTTCTTGAGAGAAGCCCGTCACGAATGTCACTTCATGAATACCATCATATATGGTACGATATACCATATGTGGTATATATGGTATCACCAAATACCATCAGCACCAAGGATGGTGAAATCTCCTTAATAAGCCAGTTCATGAAGCCAGCAATTTAATTGCAAAATTTTGTTGATCTTTATTCCTTTTCTGTTTTATCAGTATAGACTTGCTTTTGACTCTGACGTGCACATAATACAGTATTATGCTCTCTTACGCTCCTTGGTGTAATATAACTGAAAGAAAAACCGTTTAAAGGAAACTAGCTACGCGGTGGATTATCATAGTATCCACTGCCTCTTCTTCCTTGTCTGCATCTCAAATAAATAGCATCTTGGTTATACCAAATACAGAGTTCTTGCTGAATTTCAGATTTGTCAGAGTTCTACCAAGAGTGTGACCTAGGGCTTCTCCTCACATGCCCAGTAGACATATTCCTCCTATGTATGGTTATAGGCAAAGGTATCAGTTTTACATAGCTGCCTGTGAATAGCATAAATATGCCAACATTTCTTTTGATAACTAGATTTTTTAAAGTTTGGGAAATGTATACATTGAAATGAAGATTTTTGACTCAACTGTAGTTGTATTTTAACATCCGTTGTTCCATAAAGTACTCTGCCATAATGTTATCCTAAATTGATATTGTTGTGCATGTAATGACTGATACAGACATTACGGTATAGAGAAGATGTTAATAGTTTATCAAACATATTGCTGCTTCTGCTTCATGGCAAATAGTGTAATGTTTAAACCAGCTATTGATGGGTAAAATGCTTTCATGTTATGCTTTATAGACCAGTTAGACAAATGAACTAATAAAATCAGCTTTCAGTTTATATCTGTTGTTTCTTCTGTGTCCCCTTTAGTATGAAACCTCCTGAACAAACGACACAACTACCATTTTCCAGTACAAGTAGAAATCCACTTTCCAGTAAGAAGTGTTGGTTTAAGATACTGACTACGGAATACATATCACTGGATATAGCTATGTTCTAATAATAAATTTATTAATGACTTTAGTTCCTTCAAGGAAACAGAATGGTTACTCTTCATGTTCTCTTCATCCTAGTCAACCTTCCACTTCTGAAATGTAGGTACAAATCCATTAATTTTCAACAAAAATCTTAACAATGACAACATGCTGATATTTTATACACAAAGCCATTTTTTTTGTAGTGAGTTTAAAATAAGTATATTTTCTGATTTTGTGCTTTGTTTCTGCAAACTGTGTAAGTATGAAAGAACCGGGGAGGGTCTTTGCTATCCAAGCATACATAATAACTACTTGTATAGATTGCCTTTGTACTCACTGGAAAAAACTCTTAAGGCATGATGCACCTTATTCTAAAGACTTTCTGTATAGATAGATTGATTAATTGGTGAGGAGCTCTTCCCATTGACTGTAGGTTTCTAAATGACTTGTACAGACACCTCTATGTACATTGTAGTTGACTAAAGTTAGATGGGATGAACACCGGTAAGGCTCATGAAATTTTAAATAAATCGAACATACAGCTTGCTCAAGCTAAAAGCTTTCTATACCTGTGACTGTGACTTTATTTTTTATAAAAAATAAAATTTCAGAATGTCCTTGTTTTGGAAACAAGTGACAAATACATAAATATGCATATTTATTCTGACTTAAATACAACAATAACAATGCTAATCATAAAAAAACTTTCTCTGTAAATGTCTAAACCAAAGCTCAGAATCAATTAATAGATTTTTCTTACTGCTAGTGGGTTTTGGAACAAGTCCTAAATACTCATATGTGTTATGCTTTTCCATTATTAGTAACATTTAACTTGAGAATATAACGTAAGTTTAGTCATTATAATGAATGTGTTATTTTTATTACAATGTCATACTTATTTGGACCTTTGTTATAAGAATGGAGTCAATGGAGATTGATCCTGTACCTTCACCAATGAGGAAAGTAAGTGGTTTTTTTTGTATATATGTTTTTATATATATGTATATATACATAGATATGCTTTTGATTTCTCCTACTCTGTTAGTACTGCAAAAAATAGGATCCCCCCCCATTCAAACAATTCTTATGTACATGCTGATTTCAGCTATGCTTGATGCTTAGTAGAAGTCAGAAGCTCCCCAAGAAGGAACCAAAGGGAAATAAATCACAGCATTTATTTCTGGAATTATATTCTCCACATGCCATATACAGGCTTTTAAACTTCTGATGCTAAATTAAAGGGCAAATTCTTGAAATCTCAATATGTTTATATTATAAAAATGTTATAACTGTTTCCAAAATAAATGTTGCTAATGCATGAAACTGAGAGTTGCAATTAAATTTAAGTTCTAATAAGGAATGGAAATATATGAAAGATTTCCACCTTCACCAGACCTCATGTAGATGTCTGCAGTGCAGATCTATGCTAGCATCTCCGGGTTTCCTTTGTAACCTATGGATTGGTTGTATCCATAGATAGACCTATATCCATAGGTATAACCTGTGGATTAGTATGTGTGATTCATCTCATTCTAAAGGACATTTATTGGTCTCATTCCTGTTTCTCCTCCTTGACCATAAAGGGAATTTCAGGTGATCAGGCTGGATGTAAATGCTGTCATTACAGATGTCTGACATTACAAGAGGTGAATCACTTGGCACTCAACTTCACACCACAGTGATTGTAAAAAAATTCTTGAAATTTCATTTATGATGGATGAAAGGTTTTTTGTAAGCCACAAATCAAGCCAGTCATTGTCTTTCACCTTTCATAAACAATTTTGTTTGCTGCTTGACCAGGTGATCTTCCTTCTGTCTATGCTCAGGGGCATCAATGTGTTTATAGTATCTTCACATGTTAAGAAAAAGCTAGGTGTAGAATTCAATGGTCTGAAAGCAGTGTTGGAACCTGATATTTGAGTAGGGAATTGCAAGCTTTGAATGACATGTCTAAGATGAGAATGAAGGCAGGAGTTTTTCACTGTATTAGTGTTCTGATTAGGAGAGGTAACCTCCAGGAACAGATGGTAGCTTAAGAATGGAATCTCAGCACAGAAAATGATGTAAGTGTCTGATATTTTTCTTATCTGAATGTGACAGAGAGGACTTCTTGCAATAAAACTAAAATGCATGTACTTCCACCCCCCCACACTGTAAAGCTCTCAAAAATAGTAACTTAATTCTGAGGCTTTGCATTTTAGTGCTATGAACAAAACTGGCAGCGAAGACCGCCAGAAATCTGCAGGCTTTATAGACCTCAAAAATGTAACACTGTTGCTTAAAATACCATAATAATTAACATACTTACTACACTGTAATTAACACCTTGCCATTCATTTAGCTTGAGACACCGACCGGTCCAACAAGGTTATCATTAATAACTCCACCGCAAGATGGACGTATGGGTGAGTAAAAATAAAGTTTGTAACTGGATAACATTTTTATTACATTAAGAGGATTAATAAATTAAAATCCATACATTAGCAATTTACTGAGCAAACTTGAATTGTGTTGAGGTGTAAGGAACTTACCACATCAATCCAACAGATGGGAAATGGTTAAAAATGAAGAATGAAATAAGTCTTCCTAGTACTGACCTACTCTGTTCTGTGAATAATTACTTGTAACCAAAATTATTTTTGCTGAGCAATCATAGTCAACAGTTGCAAAGAAAATACTGTAATGATGTGTATGGTTGAACAGAACAGGCATACTTGCGATATATGTCATTGACCCTCTGTTAACCTTCATAATTATATTTGTTTATAGTTACCAGAGATTAACATTGTCCATAATGTCATGTTAAAAATCGCATGAGGAAAAGGGGGGAAACTAAATGGAAGTTACAAAAGTATTTCATAACAAAAGTGAGGTAATTAAGTTGAGATCAAGAATTTCTTTAGAAAGGTGATTTTTTTTTTTCCCCACCATATCACTGTAATAGGGTATAAGACATTTTACCTGCCTGTACTTGCTTTCATTCCTGGGCTGTTGCAGAGCTTGGGTAGCGCTCTGATGTAAATAAGATGTGAAGGACAGCCTACTGAAGTTAGTGCAACCTCCTTGAGTACTGTTTATTTGTGAGTAGTTTCCCAGAATTCCTAATGCTCTGCAGGTCTAACGTTCATGTGTCCCTCCCATTCTTGGTTTTACATTCAGCATGTTTCTCTAACAGCCCATTCTCAGGCAGTCTTTCAGCTGGCTTCAGCAGTTAATAGAATCCATCTCCGGTCACATAAGGAGCTTTTAGCACTCCTGTTTTTACATGGTGTAAATGTCCCAAAACAGAGACAAATGCAATTATAATGAAGGAGCAAAAATTGCTTTTTCACTTTTACCCTCTGTTGGAGTACTGCTGAGGACTTTTGATAGTTTTCACTTTTGCTGGATCTTCTTCCAGCAAGAGGTACTGGAATACAACTCGTGCCTCAGCAAATGTCTTGTCTGTGCTAAATTGTAAAATGTCTGATTTATATGTTCAGATCCTTCCTAAATGCATGCTTGCCTATAAGTTTATGGATAACAAGATAGTAAGAGTTGCGGTTAACTGTTTTTTTTTATTGTGTCTAAATATAAACAGATGTTTAATTAGATAATAAAATTATACGTAGGACAGTTACGTGTTCAGCACATTTCAGAATCAACTCATAAAGTTTTGCAGTGGACACAGCTGAATGAATCAAAGTGTACTTGCAAAAGTAAGGGCAAGTAGAAACAATCATTTAATGGTGCACTAAAGAAAGTTTCCTTCTCAGAGATGGATGGGGCAAAAAAGAATAGCTGAAGAACTGGAGCACCTCAGCAGAGCTAGCTTGATAGTCTAATAATAGTCTAATAAATTAGACTAGAGAGAAGGTGAAAGAAGCCAACATATGTGTTTAACTTGAAAAAGATTTGCAGGAACGCTGCAATATGATGTTTTCGTGACTGCTAAGCTCTATGTAGGATTAATCTATTGAGACTAAAAACAATTTTTCACCTTTACCCTCTGTTGGAGTACTGCTGAGGACTTTTGATAGCTTTCACTTTTGCTGGATCTTCTACCAGCAAGAGGTACTGGAAGACAACTTGTGCCTCAGCAAATGTCTTGTCTGTGCTAAATTGTAAAAACACATTATTAATTTTTACAGCTATTTTAATCCTTTCTCAAATGACATGGTGACTTTATTTTGTCGGCCAATTCCTTATCTTTCATTGTCTATTGTAATTGTGCACCATTTTTAATTCTTGAATAAACCGATCATGAATTTGTCCCAAATAATGCAATTAAAGTACTAATCTTTGTTTCCAAAGTTATCTCTTAAGTAAAACGGGTAATTCAAGTTGGTCCTGTTTTCAAAAATTCTATTCTTACAGGTAGTGTATCCTACAGTTGTTCTCAGTCATCTGGAATAATGTCAAGTCAAAATAGTAGAGCAGGATCTACAAGGTAATTAAATACCTTTTCAAGATGTTACCGTCTCCTACGAGAGACTGAAATGTCTCTTGTCTGGCCTGTATTAATCTGTATGTTTAAAGGTTATACTCTATATCTGAAGAAATGTTATTGTGCAGGCTAGCTATCACCTATATGAATGTGTTTGTTATTGTTGGAAGGTTTTATTTTGAAATCACTTTCTTCAAAAATGTGCAGAGTTAATCTGAGTTCCTGTAACAGTGGACATCTATAGTCATGGAACTTTTATACAAAGGGTAGTAATTTTATAGCAAGAAAATGCAACAATGTTTCTGCTTTACAAGTCTTCTAAAAATCAGAGATGACAACACAATATCTACACAAGAGCTATTCTCTGAATAACCTGAACATCTTCATGCAGTGTGTAGCAAGTGTTTCAGGTTTTTAATCTAAACATTGAAAATGTCTCAAGCTGTGAGAATTATTAACATCAAGAAAAAACTTAAAATGGTTCCAGAAAAAGTAAACTCGTATTCTCTGTAATCATTAAGCCGGATGTATCTTCCTAGCACAAATTTAAAATATGTATAACAAAATATTTTTTTTCCATCTCTGATTTTCATATAATTTATTTTGTCCTTCTGCTTTTGAAAATATGTGAAAATCCTAAAGAAGTAAAAATCTGATAAGGAATAGGTAGAACACAAAAGTTTATAGCATTTTCTATTAAAATATTAGCACTATGAATTTAAGTGTTTTTGAAATCTCTTGTACTATGAAAGTAGCTTCAAATCATATCCATGAATTCATTTTGTTAACAGATCCACACCTATAAGACTACCACATAGTGGATGTTCACTTACATCATCAGCTGGATCACAAAGTAGTAGAAGGGGGTCATGGGCTACTTCTGATTTCAGAACCCCTCAGTTGTATCCATTTACATCACCTTCCCCACAGCCATCTGTAACAAGACATCCAATCACCATCTCTGGACTTCTGCAAAGACAACATTTAGGCAAGTATATTTTATAAAATAACAACATTTAACACTTCCTGAAAAATTTTCAGCATAACATATGCTTATTGCTTATTTACTGGAGAACAGTAAATAAGAAATAAATTAAGCAACACAAAAGTGATATTTCAAAATTGGAAGTAGGCTATCAACAAAATATGAAAAATGTTGATGTTTATGATCAGGATTTTCCTTAGCCTTCTGTGCAATAGAATATCTGTGGTGAAAATATGTTCTTGCTGCATCCCAGAGTAATATTTTAACAGACTAAATCTAATCATTTCCATAATAGTTTTCTAGAAAAACAAAAGTTCTAAATAATGCAAAGCATATAATGATTGTGCAAAAAATTAATCTTGGAACAAATCTCAAGTAAGGAGTAGAGAAATTTAAAACATGAGTGGAGAAAGTGCAGTGAACTCAGTGGGAGTCATAGCAAGACTGAGATAGTCAGCAAGAGTCCTTTAATAAAGCAGAATAGTTGAGCTGACACATGGAAAAGAAGGAAAAAAAAATGACTATAATGAAAAGAATGAATGGGAGACAGTACCTGTATGACTGAATGGCATGTTGTAGAAAGTGGGTGACAGCTGACATCTCACTATGTCCAGCAGAGAAAAAAGAAACATAAAAGGAAACTGCAGTATTCTGAGAGTAAGAAGTGAAGTATTAGTCACCTGGTTATTAGGAACTAGGGAATATTAATAGAAATGAAAAATGAGTGAACTCATTCTGAAAATGAACAACGGATAGGGAATGAGCAGATGATGAGACAGAGAAGAAGAAGGAAGATGTGTTAAGGAATAGAAAAAAAGGTGAGGATATTAAAAGGGTTGGGAGAAGAAAAGGAGCCCAGGAACAGTGCATGGAACAGAACAAAAGCTATAGAGGAAGCATATTAAAGCATTTATGAAGAATGGAGGTAAGAATGCAGAATATTAGTGTAAAAGAGGAAGCAGGATGGGCCAAAGGAAAAAGATGAGAGGACAGTAAAGGTTATTTTTCCTGTGAAGCAAGAAAAGTAGAAAAGAGACGCTCTGGATAGTTATAACAAACAGACCAAACAAAAAAGCAAAGAATAAGGAAATGATGGGAAGAAAATTAAAGAAGACAAAAGCATTTTCTAGTCTTTTATTTTTATGTTTTATAAATACTTGTTTCATTGTACTTCTCTGTCACATGTTCTGTATCTTCACATTTTGGGAAGAAAGGCTTAGATGATAATTATGATCCTTTGTTGCTGGCCATTTTTCCCATATTCTGTATGATATTAACTTTATTTCTTTTATTATTATCTATTATCCCATCACAGACTTCAGTAGTAATCTTCCCAATCCCATGATTTTTTCAATCCTAGTACTGTTCTCTCATTTGCCAAATTTTCTGTCTCAACTTCACATTTCTTACAGATCTAGCTGTCAAGACACACACATGCAAGTGACAATAAAAAGGCAGATGGTCCAGGGTATTATTTGTTGAGTGCAGTGTAAAACTAGCAAAAGTAGCTGCATAGAGACCAGCCCAAGAGGGGTGTAGGTAGGAATTGCACTGGGGCAGATTAATTCATAGAATTGTAGAATCATAGAATCATAGAACAGCCCAGGTTGGAAGGGACCTTGAAAGATCATCTGGTCCAACCTCTTGTGGGAAAGGGAGCCTAGGTGACATTATCTAGCACCCTGACCAATCACATCTTGGAAACTAAATTCTTCATATTGCAGAGTTTACATCACAAGTGAAATCTTAGTTATTTACATTAAAAGGCTATTTCAGCTAGAAAGCATTTTTCAGTCCATATTCATAAACGTGACCTTTCTATTCCAAGACTAACACATCCCAAGCAGTTTTGAGTTCATGAAACATCATGAAACCAAAATAAAGATATTTTAAGAAATGCACACATACTCAAGTTATGAATGCTTATAGCTTGTGGAAGCTTACGTCATAATTGTTTTTCTTGTGGAGTTTCTGGACAGTGATATAGCATGTGAAATAATGCATGAACCTGATAGAATCTGTAAATAATGTAGTAGAAATTGAAGTTAAAAAAAAAGCAGCTATATTGAACTTAATTATTAGTCGTCTTTCAGTTATATGTTTACAAGTGAATTGCAGTTCATGCATAACAATGCTTTGGACATTCACTTGTGTAGCTGAAATCGGAATATGGCAAAAAATGCTTTTACAAAAAGAGAAACCTAACTTTTATATAAATACAAAGGAGCATATTTAGATTCATAAAAAGAGCTATACAAAAGTTATCATCAAAATGTATGGGTTTTATTTTTAATTTTTGATAGTTTGCACTTTCTCTCTTCCTTGAATAAGTTCTGAAAATAATTTACATGAATAAAGTTTTCCTTTAGTCTTACTAATTTTTTTTCCATTTGTACTTGTATTCTTATTCTAGGATCAACTAATTTTGGAGGACATTCAACAGAAAGATAAGCAAACTCCTGTGAATGGTTTTGGTCAATAAACATCTGGAGAAGCCCTACACAGTCTTTGGCTATCACAGTATTTGAAATTTCTGTAAAATGTCAAATTGGTATAAATCAGCTAACTATCCAGCATGAATAATGTATTTAAAACATCAGTGATCCTGCTGATTAACATCTACAGTAGTTTTAAACAGGAGTACAAAATCCTCTTGCTGTTTTTAGAAATTTTGGCTTAAAATATATTGTATAAATAAATAGCCTTTATCAACTAAGTATTAAGACAAAACATGATTATATATTCAGTGAGCATTTCTTGCTGTGAAAGCACTGATCTGCAGAAGAACTCTATTTTTAAATGGTTGCACCTGTACAATATTAGAGATGAGTCCCAGTCCTAAAAAAAAAATAATAATTTATGGGTTTTGAATTCCAGAATTCCAAATTTTGGTTCTTACTCAATAGATCACTTTTTGTTTGCACTATTGAAAGGGGTAAGATTTGAGGGATGTTACATTCTAGCAGGCTCTGCCAAGCTCATAATACAGTATCTATTCCACACTCCCAAGAAGTTTACCATTTGATTTAGGTAGCAATGTTTTCTTCCCAAAATGGAATGAAATGAGGGAACTGGGATGAAGAGACAAAACACAGCGGAGACTACCTTTACTCTCACACAGGAACAGCAGTTGGAGACTCTGAATGAAGGGTGCCAGAATGCAACCTTTTTCTTTTGAGAATAACTCTTAAGTTGAAATTCCCGCCATTACTATGTATGTCTGGCAAAATTTTGGTATGACTGAGTCATCAAATATGCACCTTGGTTTTGTTTTGGCCCTAACTTTACCTGGACTATTTTAAAAATAATAAAACTAAAAGCTGTTTCTTTGAGATAAAGTCCCCTGAGTACGTGATAAATTTCTTTTGGCTTGAAATGTTTTGCTTGACCTAAAAGAAAAGTTAGAACAGAAAGGGGAGTGTAAAGGAGTTTTTTTGTGATGCTGAGACAAATTGTTAATTCACCCAGAAAACAGAAGAGTGAATGATCGCTTTTACTATCTCTGAATTTGATTTCATCATTCTTACATCATCTCCCTAGCTAGCTACTGCGATGAGTTTTAACTGGCAAGTGTGCCCCTTGAACGAGAGTAAAATAGATGGAGAAACACCAGTTTTGTGAACGTCTCTGGAACAGGGGCTTCCATAACAAATTCTAAGCTTCACGTTTCCCTTATTTCAATGTGAAACTGCTTTTACTTTTTTACCATGGGAAAGTTTGTGTGTTTTCTCCTCTCCGATATTCTTATACTTCCAGTTTTAGATGGGATTTCTAAGTAAGTTTCCTTTGAAGCAAGCTTCCATTTGGATCCTTTAGTTTTACAATACCACAGACACGCACAAGTAAAGGAGTGTGGTGTAACTTTTTAAAATTCCTGCTCTCCTTTAGTTCCAGATGAGCTAGGATAGCTTGAAAAATGAGGCTAGTAAAATATGATTGCCGGCTTCCACATTAATTGTGCCCCAATGGTTTCTGTTTCTTTGGATCACAAGACGGTATTCTTTCTAATTTCTATTTTATCACACTGCAGAGTCATCATCCAAGTCTGCAAAGTCATACTATAGCTTTTATAATTGCTGAAAGTTGCTTTCTTGTAGAATGAAATACCCGGGTAGATGTAGGTGAAATTTCACCTTTAGGTGAAATACCTGGGTTTTATTAGTTTT
>NW_008825538.1:4370144-4413818 GCF_000699105.1 Pygoscelis adeliae | reverse complement strand
ATTTGAGGTTGATAAAGCTGCAAAGTTGTGTCTATAAATGGGACTTGTCTGAAAGTTGCCTGAAAGGAATCATATAGGAAGGAGACGTACAAACTAGTCCTACAGAACTAACAATAATAAAAAATGCACCTTGTCCTTCAAAGATGTATACCCAGAGAGCTGAATGATTTCTGTATTGCTGCTCACCACCGTGGTTTCCACACAAATTCAGTAACGATCTTCATGGCTCTATAATCTTCACCAGTTCACCCTTTCTGTGGTAAAAGCTCAACACAGGCAGAGCGTGTTTTGTGGCTGTAGGTTGAGAAGAGAACTTGGAATGCCACATCAATAAAGAAAAGAATATAGTATAAAAATGGGTATTTCTATAACTTTACTTCTGCTTTGAACTACTTATTAGTATCTAGTAGTATCTTCTACTTAGCAGGTACTACCTAATCTATTTGAGCCCACAGTCCAATCCTGAAGAAAAAAACCCTGCTCATCTTCAAAGATGTTGCAGCTTTGAAATGCATTTTGAAGAGAAAACAGAATGTAATTTGAATAAAAACAAAAGGCACGGGAGCTATCCATGCTGAGTAGAAATACCTTTAAATGACACCCTCTTGCTTCCCAGTTCAGACAAAATGAAAATTTTGAAAACACAAGCTAATGAACTGACTATAATGTGAAATTTTTCGAAACTTATGTCTAAGTGGCTCTCATATCATGCAAAATAATTGCTACAAAATAAGAATTAAAAAGAAAAAAAAACATTTGAGGAATGCAATTTGCCAAGTTCGGTGTTATTATCGTGTTCAAAAAAGTTGAAAATACTTAATTCAGTATTTTCTTCTTTAAGAAGAGGAGAAGGAAAAAAAGCAAAGTTTCCTCTATCTGCCAATAAGCACAGAAGTTTCTATAGTCATCTTTTTGGCATCCACCTTCACCGAATTTTTCTTGCTTTCGTGAGGAATTAATGTCCTTTAATTTTTAAGGAAATTTGCAGTACACCAAGGATACACCAGAGGGTGCTAACTTACCTCTAAACAAATTTATTTAGCCATACCACTCTTTTGGGTAAGTGGAGTAAAATCTGTACTATTCTGGCCCTTTCAGTTTGGAATTTATATAGAAAAGCTACAGATAATAAGAATAAGGGCAACAAAGTGATGTAGAGTCTGAAGATAAAACATCAGGAAAGCACCAAAGATGAACAACAAATGTGAGGGACTGAATGAACTAAACTGGAAGTTAAAACAGTAATTCAGATATAGTAGTCCACAAATACGTGAAAGGCAAAAATGGAAGCAGGGATTAGCCCTGCTGGTGGGGTAAGCAGTAATGGTCTGAAGGAAGAAATTATTTAGGCTTGATATTGGGAAACTTTCTTAATAGAGTACTTTGGTAATGCACCAGTCTCTTGGGATAGGGTCAATGCAACCATCACCGTGGGTATTCAAGACTTCAGAGCTAAGATGCCGGTGCTAAAGCTGTGGCATATAGCTTTGAGAAACACAGAGACTGAACCGGCCTCAAGTTCTTTTCAGTGTTTCTGTCTGCAGCTTTCTGGCTTTAAGTCATAAGAGGGCACTAATTTATCTTCTGCAGTTTTCTGGGAGAGAACTCAAGAGTATATGTTTCACTACAAGGGTGTTTTATGCACATACAAACAATAGCATGGGATTTTATTACAAGTCAGAATCATGCTATTCATGCGGTGGGGTCACCACTAATGCTGAAGGTATCCTCTTGTTTGCATTATTGTTGCCAACTTCAGCTACATTTCACAGTCATCACTTATCTTTTTCACAAGGTGATGCTTATACCATATAAGGCAGCATCATGTCTATTTATTGTTTGTAATACAAAGGAGGTCTGTTGCAGACAAATGCTTAGTCTGTTAGACATAATACCTGATACTTGCCAAGTAGCGTTTTCTACAATTGTGCCAATTAAAATGCGAAATTGCTACCACTTATTTTTGAACTCTCATGTTCTGGCAGTCAGGAAAGAATGCCATAACTCATCAAGATACAGCACTGTCGGCTTATCTATGATAGTCCTATTTTTCCTCTAGAATTTAACCCGCTCATGACCTGAGGAAATGCAATTTGATAATTCTCTCCTTCTGTGGCCTCTGTGTCAAAAGTGCCAACATACTTCAGTCTGTAGGTCAGCTTTGTGTGCCTCTGGAGTGCATGCTCTTTCCCCTAGTCAGACATGTGCCGTTGTGCCAGACTCTTCCTATAAATCTCTTCTGTGCAGATAGAAACATCCGTGTGGACAGGAGGACACTGCTCATGTCCATGCTGTGAGCGTTTGGGGTTCTTTCATATTGCACCTTCAGGATTGCTGGGTATCCCATCAGCTCCAGCAAGCTTTAGCACTATGCAGTCACTAAATCATCTGCATCCCTAGAACCCCTGACAGCATGCCACAACACTTTGCAGGGAAAACTGCCTTATTTGCACCAATATGCACCAGTGCCCTTCATAACGAAAGGATCGGCTTGCTGAATGTCTTCATGGAGAAGGTTAGTGACGTCCTGCCCCAAGGATCCTTTGGCTGGTGTGCCCCATGAGCTCTGGTCAGCTTTTCCCACGATTATGTCTAAAGCCCTGATACTTTGTCCCTTGGAAAGATGTGAAAAAATTGTCCTGTACTCATGAGAGTAGAGTAGTACCAGGGACTAGGGTGCCAGCTGTCTGGAGTGGATAGGGGAAGAAATTCTCCTTGGGACAAAGTGATATTTGTGTGGTGACGAGGTGAGGAAGGATGTGACTGTGGGTGTTAAAGGATTTTCAGTGTTAGGAGGCAAAGAACAAGCTGTGTTATCAAGTTACTCACAATTTACCATCAGCAAAAGAGGAAAACTCTTTCTATTCTGCAAATGAAAAGAGTTGCTTTCCTTCTCCACACAGGACCTGGGAAAGGTTCCTCACAGCCCTGCCCATAGCAAAGAGCAGTCCCCTGACCTTGCTGCCGTAGAGCTATTCAGAAGCCACCAAAGCTTGAAAAGAGGCTGTTCTACATCTTGGTCCACCTTGCAATACTCTGAAAGCAGGCACTTACCCCAGCTGTGCTGCCAAGGCCCACATGCAAAAAAACCTCTGCAGAAGATCAACAATGCTGAGAGAATCCACTTTAATTCTGGCACTCTAGAGAATCACCCCATGCAGGCGGTATTTTGTCCTAACCGACACAGGGCCTCTCAAATAAAGGCATGCATCACATTTCCTATCAGGGCAGCCTCCATAACAAGACCAAGGGCTGTCTATCCCCATGTTAAGGCATCTGGTGGAACCAACACAAAAGAGAAGAGGAAATCAGTCCCACTAGACATTCCTAAAGGCTTTTTCTGGCCCCTGCCTTAACCGAGCACACACTTTAGCCATGTTTGACATCCTTGCCCAGCTCAGTGTTGAGCCAAACAGAAGCTGACTTTGAAGATGGTCTAAGTACATCTGCGCCTTTATGTATTTGGCTGTGCAGAATACGGTGAAAAAACATTTCAGCCAGCTCCAGCTCCTCTGACCTCAACTGATTTGAAACAGGCAGGACAAAGCCCTGAGAGTCACAGTGGGGTGACGACAGGCAAGGCTTCGTGCGATGGGAGTAAGGCACAGATGGGCCGTTTGGGATTACCCAGTCCAGTCTCCACTATGTTTTTGACCTATATTTGCAAACAGGACCCAGCCTGGGAGGGGGACAGCTCTCTGTGGGTTAGCTGTTACGCTAGCAGTTGCCTGTAACATGGGAGCGCTAGAAATTGGGGACGGTGCAGGGGAGGGGCAGGAAAGCCTAGCTGGGAGATAGTGGGAGGGATAAAGGGAAGAAGAACAAAAGCAGTCAGGAGCATCAAGGAATGTTTTCAACGTAAACAACCTCGTTCCAGTCTTGCTCAGCTTTTCTCCTTGTGTGTACTCGGATGTTCATGCATGTTCTCCTTTCTGTTGTTGCCCATGCAACATTAATGGTGGATTGATCCTGGGAGGCATTTAAAGCAAGGAGAGACTGTGCAATACCTAAAGGAGAGCTGGTTGAATGCCCCTGGTCAAGACTTCTGTTTTGTGCTTTGATATCATTCTTCTTGGAATAGATGAGTGGACCTGGATTGCCTTATTTCTTTCTTTCATTGTAAGCTCTGAAATGGGCATTTCCAGCTTTCTATGTATTTATTTCCCCTTCTATTAGAATCTCTACAGTTCCTAGTAATGGCTAGCAGGTCTTTTACAAATTATGCAGCTTTTCTAACGAAGGAATAAATAGATAAAGGGATAAGAAGCGAGGCCAATAACTTCAAAATGTAGAGGACTTGCACTTTTTCACAAGCATAGTGCAGTTACTGTTATTCTGACAGCATTTCACAGCTTACCAATAGACTCTATGGAGTGTGAGGGTAAAAGTAACACAGCCTAGTAATGTTACAGCACCATACATTAAATCTTTGCTGAAACATAAAAAGAGAGCTCTAGTTTGTGTGTGTGAAATTACCAAGTTTGCAGATTATTAGCGTGAATGTAAAAAGCTTCTAGCACAGCATACGGTAAATACATTAGTGCTATATTCCAGAAAGCATAATTTTCCCAAGCTATAGGTCTTACTGACATATGTGGTGGAAAGGCTAGTTCTGCCAATTAGCTGCTTCCTTCATATCCTCTGATTTTGGTGCAAGTTTAAAGCAATATGCTTAATAGCCTTAGTCTAGTATTTTGAAAAATTGCAATACTATCTATCTGTGTGGAAAGTCATATATCAATGACATTTGGTTGGCACAGTGGGTTTTGAGAAAAATGGCAAGGGAAACAGTTGGCACTGAGTTTTGAGAAAAAAATGTATCACAAAGTGTGAGTCTGTATGCAGTAAACTCACGTTTTATTTGCTCATATATCACTTTGTCAGGGTTTTCAATAGTTCTTGTGGAAAATGTGTAAATGAAATATAAAGCACCTTTTACATACAGTAAGGATTTTTCCTTTAACGTAACTGGTGTTCTTGTAACCTATGCCACACACAATATGCTGGGTAGTACAATATTGTCCTCCTAAAAGAATTACATGAGCCCCCAAAGTAATTTCTTTGTTAAAGAGCCCATCCATTCACATTTTGCAGGACATACATGAGGCAGGGGTGGGTATGTATATGCATAGGCTGAACGACTGTTACCCAGCCATGGATGCACATGGGCATGGTGGATCTGTATCTTCACTTGCTCATGTAAATATTGATGCCGTGGTTGCAGTTTTAGAGGAAAGCTGCTGTATATTTCCAGTTCAACTCCAACTGGAAACTAGCAAGCCACACCCCAGCCGCAGTCCCTCTCCTTCACACCGTAAATCACAGGCAGCTAATAATAATAATGCTAAGGCGTCAGCCTGCTGAAGCCTTTTTGCACACTGGACGAGACAGCAGCCTTTTGGGGTTCAGGAATAAGGAGTTCAGAGTCTCACTGGTGGGCTGAAATTGGCAGCTTTTGGTGGTCTTTGTAGGAATGTGTGAACGGGGCAGAAAGGCATCTCTGTGCCGGTGTATGGAAACATCTTTGGGGTCCTTGCATGGTGGTGCCCCTGAGCTTCTCCTCCCGTAACACTCAGAGTGACTTTCCTACGGCCTATGATTAATAGTTGTAGCACTTCAGCAGTGAAATCTGCTCCACACATCCTGGCTCTGTAACTCAGACCAAGGTGTGACTTCGTAAGTATTTTTCATATGTGCCAACATTTTAATGCATCGCAACTCGAGACCTCTTTCTTTGGGGCAATCTTTGTTTCAAACTACTATTCCCTTAAAACTCTTACCTCAGGTGTTGATGATGGAGCTACAAATATTACCACTAAAGATACAAGCTATAAAATAAATGTCACAAAAATGTGTACACTGTATATAAAGTACACGCACATGGAAAGCCTTCCCATTGTTTGCAAGGGTTAATTCATACACTGTTCCTTGAAAATCAGTTGAGAAAGATATAAATCAGAAAATCAGCTCCCTACAGTATGCTGTTGAGGTAATTGCAAATTTTCTACATTGATTGTTAATATGGTGACAGAGTGTTTGAGGGAACAAAAAAAGGGTTGGAGAGAAGGGAATAGCTCTTGTAAGACTCAGCTGTGCCTGTCAGAACTGTTAAAAGAGTAATAGTTTTTGTTAGGCAATAAACTGGAATCCCTGCCGTGCTTCATTTAGTTTCCAAAATTCATAAATGCAGCCTGTTTCCAAAAAATTAATTAGCTCATGAGTAAAAAAAAAACACGGAAGTTTATGTAGAGTGCTTTAGAGCTTTCTTGTGATATGTTAATTGATGTTTTATTTTACCTGAATTACCATTCACCTGTATTGAACTATTTGAATACACCATATGCAATGTCATATTACTGCACAGATCACGTTTAATGAGATACTGCTGTATTAGCTATATATTTTCCCCAACTTTACGTAGTGTTTAATCCGCACTCTTTATACCCGAAGACAGTGAAAATTGTGACTATTCAGGGAATACAACCTCTTCCATTTTCCTTTTAAGCAGTAATAAGCAGATCCTGAAAGAGTATATTAACACAGCACAGCTCAAGCCGAGTCAGTGGGCAGAGGCCAGATTTTGCCATCGAAGAGCCTGGCACCCAGCGAAGACTGTCAGCAACCAGCTCGTGAGCCAGTGGTGTCCCACTCACGCGCCGAAAGTACAACCACCCAGGGCAGAAGTGATACATGAGCCCAACCATCTGAGCAAGAGGGAATTTTATTCTTTGTGAAGCTTTTTGGGCAGAATTGCCTGGAATATAAATATTTGCTGCCAACATTTACTTTTAAAATAGAACAACAAGTCTCTTTTATACTGAAGGGAGAGAAACAATTTCTATGAAAGTCAAGCAGGGGTGAAACATCGCCGGCCACGCTCACAGTTCCTACCCACATCCTGGGTTTTGGTGGTTTAAAAAGAGGTACGTGCATGTGTTTTGCCACATGATTTAATAAATAACCAAACTTCTGGCAATCAGATTGTTATAACTGGGAAGGTAACAAATACAAACATTTGCTTGACAATTAGTAGGGGTTGTGTTTGAATTCTTTTCCATAAACTTGATATTATTGTTTTGGCAATACCAAATTTAATGTCTGATTATTTAGCCTAAAAATAATATTAAAAAAAAAGAACGAAAAATGCAACTCACTTTAACTTCACAATTTATTTAGAAAAGTCAGACAAAAAGTTATACTAAATGGTAGTAGCTACATATGTCCTTTCTTGGGGTCCCGGTTATGCCTCGTTATGCTGTTCTGTCATAAATATTTATGTGACATATAACTCTGATACTTTTAACAGAGTTCTCAGTGATTTTCCAGTAAACATTATGTGCAAACGGGGAGGGGAGAGACAGCAGGTATTAGTTCATCGTTGAGGGAAAACCACCAGCTGGATGCAATAATGTTCAGGCACCGGCGAAGCCCCATGGGCTGGTGACAGTAAAAATCCACGCCTGTGCAGCTCAGTCATATCAGACACGCAAGAACCCACTCCACCATCAAGGTTGCTTTGCCGTGAGGAGCCTGGGATGTCTAATTAGTTGTGAACTCTGTCTGAACTTTTTTGTTGAGCTTACTGCTACATTGTGTAGCCTTTCTAGTGTCTAATAAGGGTGAAATCGCACTGCAGCACTAATCTAATTCAGGTAAAAACAAACAAAGCATGAGACAGCCGTCTGCTGGAGGCCAGCATTTTGTTAGTTCCTGTACTCAAAGAGGTGCTTGTTCATTTAACCCAAAATAGCCCTTTTTGCCTAGTACTTAGTTTAAAAACAAGCAGCAAATTATTTGTGGTATTGATCTGCAAAACAGCCTAGGGAAGTTAGGTGTGCAGGTCCCATGCCTGTAGCTAGCACTGGTCTTTATGTGGTTTTCAGCAGCAGAACTGGTTTTCAATGAAAAGAAGTGAGTTTTCCAAGATAGGTGATTTTATAAAAATTCATGTTCATTGAAAAATATGTGGGCTTTTCATATTATTCCCACTTGTCAACCAAAAAAGGAGGATCACAAACACAAAATGTTTTGCCTGAAATAGTATGTTCTTATTCAGAGGATAGTACAACAGGTATCCTGGCTGTCTCCTCTCCCATCTTTTTCCTCCTGGGAGAGCAAGTGGAGCTAAGAAAGCCAGGATGTCGCATAGCAAAGCTTGGCCAAAGAACTACTCACCCAGCCTGCTGCACCTAAGCAGGATCAATATAAAAACAACTACCCGCCCAGTTGCCAGGGGGCTGGGGTGGCATCTCTTCGTGCAGTAGCGCTGGATTTTCCTTCCAAGGATGTCCGTATAACATAAACAGGGAAATGAATTCAACCATTCGTTTTCAGAAGCAAAGAAAAACTTTCTCTTGTTCCTTCCACATCCATGAAAACACGGACGGGATCAAATTAAAGCAACATACATGAAAAATAAAAATATATTTTGTTATTAACATAAATAGCATTTCTGGACTAATTTTCATATCTAATCAGATGTTAAACTTATCAAATCCATGGGCCTGTTTCTATGCAGCACAAAGTGAGATCTTAGGATCTGACATGGAATAACCGAGGAATTTACCTCATTTTCACTGCTGTTAATTTAATCCTGTGAAATTTCCAATATTCAGTACAGCAGAATGGAACTAGTGTGAAACCAGCTGAAGCGTCCCCAAAACCCTTTACACAACACAAAATATGAATCTGCAGTCTGGTGCAAATCTGAATACAGCTTGCAAACCCTGCAATAAACGGGAACAGCATTTCCTTGTGGCTGTGGTAGAGATAATGGGGTTGAGTCGGTGTAAAAGCAAAAGGCATTCTAAATAACGGACTGCTGAGTAAGGGTGGAGTCCGGACTACAGTACATACCTTACGGTTATCAGTAAGCAATACAGTGAATGGAAATGCTCTCTGAAAAATGCATTCGATCAGGGAAATTGCCCCACCTGTAGCTCATTAACAGGATTAAGTCTTGATACAAAGTGACAGTCAGTATTACTTGTTTAGGCAAAAAGCTCGCTCTCTTTGTAGTTTTTGGCATATCCAGCTGGCTTTAACAATATGGATCTGAGACAGCTAGTGTAGCTTTAATGTTAAATTAGCCAGGGTTAAAAGCTTGCCAAAGCCAGGCAAAAACAAAGTGTCCTTTTTTGCAAAGTTGGCACATGGGGCCAGTTTCATTTCAGTAGCACCCATGTGGTAGGTACTCCATTTCCCGCATCCACGGCAGCATTGTTCCAGGTATTAGATGTCATTTTGACACCAGAGCTGCACGCTATTGCAGTGCGAGGGAGATCGTGCTCGACGGGGCCGAGCAAACCATGTAAACACCCCGTCGCTTGTTGGGAAAGGGTCCCCTGTGCTTGCTGGCGCTCAGAGCGGCTGAGCAAAAGGGGAAAACCCAAAGATCACCCTGTTTAGAGGAGACTCACGCTGCAGAAATCTGAGGTCTGTTCTGAAGTCTAAACAAGAGATAAAGGCTCAAGTCCTCAGCTGGTAAAAATTAGTGCCGCTACTGTGAACTTCTGGAGCTGCTGCAGTTTAGTTTATTGTAAGACAGCTGGAGTGTGGTCTGCAGCGTGTAACTGATTCATTGCTGCGTCATTCCAGCTCTGTGCGGAGGAACCGGCGCTGGAGAGGCGGCTCATGCTCCAGTGCTTGCTAAATATGGCTGGTGGTCTGGATTTAGCTTCGGAAAATAAATATCAGAGGCTATTACAACAGCTGTTAAATTGCTATTTTAAAATCAAGTGGATCGTAGTTTATCTCCCTTTTTGTATTTGGAGGCTAAGGTCTGTATTTATGGATGTTAACAGAGGTTGTGTTTAGGGGAATTAGTTGTGTATTCCTGTACAACAGCATAGCATCCAAAGTGCAGAAATGTGTTTGTTATCAGTAATCAGTACTTTCCTTTCTAAATGCAACTACTGCATGATATTCCCTTGCCCCTGCTCCTGCCACCCCACTACCATGCTGCCCAAGACCAGCACAAACCTCTTCTTGCACTGAGAAAATAATATGGAAGTAAAACATAAAAAAAAAAAAATTTCTCATTCTCCATAATTATTTGCTATGCGTCTTTTTCAGAGCTTAATCTAATGCCTAGGCCTGGTGGGTTAGGAAGAAATTTTCTTTGGAGGTTACCCTAAATCTGCTCATTTGCACCTTCTTTTCCACAGCAGCTGGTGTAAGAACCACGAGTCGGAGCCGGACCAGGCACAGTGTCCGCCGTGCTTCTCTCCAGGAGTGCTGCAGTGCTCATGCCTTTGGGGTCATCCAGCCCAGTGATGCTTAAGATAATCTGGGTTTGAGAACTGCAATTTATTGTGTTTAAGAGAAATCAACATTAAACCCTATAACATTCTGCAATGTCAGCACATGATATACTAATATCTTAAATAAAATGTGAAGTAAACATGGTCATTTAAAATCTACAAACCACCGTGAACTTTGGCATTAAGGGGGCAGAAAATGCTGGCAAAGTTTGCTCATGTCACATTGTGATTGTAAAATCCTAATGATTAAGAATCAGGCACGCAAGATAAAAGGAGCAGTGTTGAAAAAAGAGAAGACTGATACATTCAAAAAGTTTGATCAAAAAGCAGAATACAGTACTTGCCAGAGAGGAAGCTGAGGTAGATATGTGAATCAAGCTGTACCAAATCTTTACAAAACAGACTTGTTTATGCCTATTGTTCTAGCATTGAAAGTAAATGGGCAATATAGCTACATAAGGCACCAGAATCCGTCATCACTTACAGCCAGAACAAGGCCATGGATAATGGACTGTAATGCAATCTAAGTAGCACTGCCATGAAACCAGAGTAATTTCATTTAGATCAGAGGATTCGGTTTGTGTTATGAATATAATAATTCTTAGTCATGACAGATTAGCCTGCCAATGTACTACAGCACTCTGGGCTTTTACAGAAATGCCATCCTCAGTTACACGTTTTGTTTTAGTCTGTGCCCTGTGATATGCATTAGATTTGTAATATATGTGAGCCACTAAAGACCAAACCGAAATCCCTAAATCCAGTATAGTCTCAGAGATCATAACATAAGCTGCCCAAAACAACAAAAAAAATTGTACCATTAACTCAGAGGATATAGGTGATCATAAGTAGTTTTTTGAACAAGTAAGAAATAAAGTCATGAAAGGCCCAAGGAACTGGGAAGAATTATCCCTATTGCAGGAGAATGTCTACAGTCAGCCAATGAAACTAATGTCTTTCTTGTAGTAAACTATGTTTAAAAGTGCTGGAGAATAGTGATTCCACACACATTTATTCTTATGTGTGGGAAGCAAGTAGGAAACCAAGAAAATTTCCTTCTCCATCCACTAGAAATGTCCTATTCCAGTTCCTACAGGTGTTAAAAAGCTTAGAGTTTCTCTTCCTTTGCTTTGATTATCTCTATTTTGTGTTAGCACTTGTTAAACGACATGTAGACATTGTCTGTCTGCCTCCTTTTGTGTGTGTACAGTCTCACACCACCGAAAATGAAATAAATAATTCCTCTTTCTAGGCTTACATATTCCAGCAGGAAGGATGGCTGTTGCCGACCAAGGACGATAATGCTCTCTATTCCTCACAAGCTCACATCATCCCTATCTGAAAACCTTCACCTTTGCCTTGCATGTTCTTCAAGAAGTTTTGAAGCATTTTAAACTACCTTGGACTGCAGGACAAGCATGCTTTAAGGCACCTCCACAGTCCTGGTACTGACCAGAGCAGGGATCTTGGTGGATCTTGCCGTGGCTTCCTTTCAATCTGGGTGTCAGGGTTCCAGAGGCTAGAAAATGAGGGCAAACTGGGGGAGGGTGGAATAAGGAGGTGGGGAGTGGAGATTTATACCTACGGTACTCCCCATATGGGAGCTGAGAGGCAACTAGAGCTCATACTCAGAATTAGAGCCCAAGAATTGCCCCAGGTTCCTGCAGTTCACACTCAACCCTGGTTGCTCCATTCTTAACGTGTAGACAGAGACATTATGAAATGTAAGCTGACATTTCTTGGCAGTGTCTTTCTTTGGAGTGTCAAATCAATTCATGGTTTTAAGTTTTGCACTGAAGTATAAGGAAGCCACTAATGCTCATGTTTTATCATTGCAATTGGCCAAAGGTTTTATAACTGTGGAAAATATATGGAAAAAAAAATTCTTGATGGACCTAGGGCTTGCATAGAAAAGAAGCCAGTTGGATTTATTTAGCTACTGCACGTTGGATCATTGAATAGAAACTTGACAGTAGTGCAGGAACATAGTAACATCCTTTTAACTTGTTTTTATTCCACGTATTTTAACTCTGCAGAGATACAGGGGACAGTCACTGTGACCCTCAAGTGTAGTTAGTTCTCAGCTTGTAATGCGTATGTGAAAAAAAGCATTTGTTTGCTTAGCCAAGGTTCATTTGCATTCATGGCATATGGAGCTGAACTTCTCCTGTTTTCTTTTCTGGCCAAAAAAGCATTGGGTCAAACTTGTATCTGGTATAACAGTGCTGATTTCAGTTACTTCAGCAATGAATAAGACCCATAGATTATTTTTAGGCCAAATAATGATACCAGTAAAACAATACTGATGACTGTAAGTTTGGCTCACATTAATAGATTAAATGTGGGTAGAGGCAAACAGATGGCATTGGTTGCTTTGTCACTTCCTGGCAGAGCTGGCCTCATTAAAACAGCAATTTTGCTGAAGCTTTGGTGCCTGTGATTAAAGTTGCCAGAACTTTTAAATAGACCGAGTTTCAAAGTGATAGTTGGGATGGTTTCCAAATGTATCTGGCATAGTACAGCACTCCACATTAGACTTGTGAAGCTGCACGTTTTTGAGAATAAAGGAGATCTTTCATTTACCCAATAGGCACTTTTATCATTTCATATGTCATCTGTTGTATTTGTAAGAATGTTTGTTTCCCTCCAAAGAAAACAGTCAGTGGGATGTAAGGAAGAATTATTTAGTAAACAGTATGCTAGATGGCTGTAATATCACTGACACTTCTCCTCTGAGATTCGTCAGAAACAGAACAGCGTAAAAATGTTCTCACAAATGAAAAGTCACAGACGAATGTGGGAGAGAGGGAGAGACGAACATTTGGAAGACTGAGTGCAACTTTTGCTGCTGTGCAGTAATGCAGAGTGATGACAATTACCAGCTTTTATTCAAATTGCAATTTGTTTCTCTTGCAGTGAGCGGTGGTGCTGCTGGCGGGAAGAGCAATCAAGTTCTCAGGTTGAATTCATGGGTAATTGCAAAAGCATTAGTATTTACTGCCCAAAGAAAGGGTGGCTTTCAGTACTGCGCTGGCACTCCTGCAAGATGCCTTAACCACAGAGCTCCAGTGCAACCATGAGCAAATAATTTAACCTGTTTTTTTCACTGTCAAGGTGGTTTTACTTTTTTATGGGGGAGGCGGAGTTATTCTGGAGCTAGAGGATATAAAATTGTCTGGAGATTAATTGCTGCAGGATGCTAAGAAAATAAAACTACCTGCTAGTGGCTGTAAAATGGATAGATATAAGGGTAGAGGAGAATAAAAGTGGTCTGACACGTGTGAGTTTAGGCTGAAGCTGGAAGATGTTGTAATAGCAGATAATATTTTGTCTACATGTAATTTTGAGCAAGCTAAAAATGGAGGGGTTGCTTTTTGCTGGTAATTAGCAGGTTAAGGCTTGCATCTGATGGCGGGAGGTGCTGAATGAAAACTCAGATGAATCTGTTGAGTGGAAAGCTTATTTGACATTTGGAGAAATGACCCCAATCTTTTATAGGTCTCAAATACACAGCAAACATTTTAATTCCCTTGGTTCCAAGAATATTACAAACAGGCCACAAAGAAAACCCTGAAGTTTGATATACAGTATCTGGCTTTAGGAAGGAGATTATGCTTGCACATGTGCTGGGTCTGTTGTAGTTAATGACATATGAGAAACACAGTTTTAATGGGTTCACAGATTATTTATTACGGGAGCAGAACATCATAAATTTGATAACCAGATCCTACTAATTTGCCAAAATATGTAAGAAACACATTGATGTAATTGTGTTTGTACTGTATTCGCTTGTGGGGAATAGTTTAATTTATATTTATGGGAAATTTCCATTCAAAGGCAAATCATGCAACAGTATATGCTTCCGTGCATATATGTACAAGATCTTACACAGACATGCAAAATTCTACTACAAAATACTGGTGTCTCCAGGGGAAAAAAAAATGGACTATTTTACAATTACAGATTACAAACTACTTAGAACCTGGCAAATCTCTGAGGGAAGAGTTTTGAACATGGCTGTGTTTCTGCAAATTTATAGAAAGATATTGCCCCAGTAATAAAAGTAGAAACTAACAAAACATCTAATGAGAATCTGTTCCACTGATTTATTAACACTGGTCCTGGAGATGTGAAGATCAGTCTGTCAGATGTAATTCTGTCCCATCATACTGTTTGACCCATCTTCTAAGCAAGAAGTTGAGAGCAGCTCAGCATGAGGGAGCTTCTAAGTACTCCGTGAAACTTTCCTATCTTTTAAAATAAAATCAGAGAGCGACTCTAACTGTAATATGAAAGAGACCAACGCTGTCGGTGAAAGGTAGTTTGTTACTGAAATGATACATTTCCACAGCACTGTGTTTTTATAAAAAATATGAAATCATTCATGAATGGCAAAACCATCTTCAGTTTTAAACTGAAAGCAAGAATCCATTCAAATTAGTGTAATGGACTGTGCGTAATAGATAGTCTCATGAGATTATTATTTTAGTTCTTTTCAGGAGGATCTGGCAGGAGAAAGGGGTGGAGGAAAGAACTCAACCAAGCTGTGCAAAACCTCTTATTTCCATGCAGTGAGTGATTCTTACCTCTGATTCCTTCCTGCTTTTGCAACGGAAGTTGCAAATTATTTGATTTGGACACACAGTTTAAGGAATAACTATAGTGTCTTCAGGAAAGACTTCATGCTCTCCTCAGGAGGGATATTATTTCCTTTCACTCCCTCAAAGCAATTTAACTGGCTTACTGGATGTATGTTGCAGAAAACGATGGCATGCAGGGTGTTTTCCCCAAGAGAGGAACACATTTTAATGTGACAATATATAATCACTCTTGTTACTCATGAATTCCCAGCTCTTTTTCCATGACTGATTTTCACGAGCAGCCACGATGGCTTCCCATTTCCATCATGTGAGGAATTTGCAGTGTTTTCTCTCTGATGAGAAAAAGGTGGGAACTCAACCAGGTTCAGATGGTTCAGTGATCTCAGGTCCAGGTGCGATCAGCTGGGTTTGGGCCTACGTTTCAAAGCTGTTTGGCAGCTGACGCTGTCGTGGTGTCCAAGAATGCCCGTGGCCAGAATTATGCCGATGTGTTGTCACCAGTGCAGGCTGCTTCCAGATTTCAAGGAGATGGAAGTGTTCATTTTGTTCATCAATGCCAAAAGCCTGACTCTAGCAGAGATAGAGCTCTGAATGATGCGACTCCAACTACCTGGCACCGCATGGGGTTGTGCATAGCCTTGATCTTGAACCCCAGGCTTGGTCTTACATTGAGAAGGTGACAGGTTACAGGGTGCAGACGACCCGCTCATCTTTTCATTTAATTTTCCTGAAAGTTATGCACTGGATAAAACTGTCCGAGGGGTCATAAGAGGTCATAGATGAGATATGATTCCCTTACTATTTGGCTCAAAAAAATATGAAAGTACTAGCAATTAGGGACTTGACCTGTCATCTCCGAGGGCTGCAGGGAAAGAAGGGCCAGGAACATGGTAGCATTTCTCAAAGGCCACTGGAAACAGTAAGCCCTGTCTCAAAATTTGAAGACCTGAAGGACTTCTTTGACTATTAAGGCTGAAATCCTGAGCCTGAAACTGCTAGCAGAGTAGCTGGTTACCGTCCGTGTACTTACATGGATGCACAAAGATATGAATAAATATTTTCAGATTTCTGAATGACAGTTTATGTCATGGGTCTTGGACAAATGTTAAGCCTATTCCATGTAAAAGTATGAATTGGGAGTTAGGAGAAAGAAGGATTTAGTTCTGCAAATAGCTACAAATAAAAAATAGACCAGAAAGGAGAGAAAGAGAAGCTGAAAGACCATTTTCAGTGCTCCTTCAGGCCTCTGAAGGCCCCTCAGTATAGGAACCCTATGCTTCCTTTGGTCTTTGACGGCAAATGCTCCTTGATCTTTGTGGTGTTCTGTTAAGCTGCTATTTTAGATGTATAGTATTCCAGGAAAAAGAATGGTCCAATAACGAGACTGTCTTACATCCTCTTTCCTAGAAAATATGATGGTTCATTTGACACATGGTTGTGGTTACCAGCAGCTATTATACACTGGTCTTATTGACTGCATTTTGAAATGATTGACTGAGTTCAGAGTAATCCCCTGTGTTGTTCCTCCTTACAAACAGAGAAATTATAAGTCTGTGCAAGTAAATTCAATATTTAAACTCTTTCCTATCTGATTTTGTCCCTCAAAAGCCATATGTCAGCTTTTGCTTAATAGGAGGTTATATCGGTTTATCTCAGTAATGGTCTGCCTGAAGTACAGGGTGGGAGCAGAAGGGACAGCTGCCCATCAACAGCATTTCAGAGCTGTTAAAAGACAGTCACATAAGGGATGGGTTGTGTCTCCACCTTCCTTTGACCAGGCATAACGTGGCCTGCCAAACAAATACAAACAAAGCATTGTAGTCTGCCCGAAATAAAAACATTTGCTAATGGGGAAATAGAGCCCGTGGTGGAAAAATGAGACTCAGAAACAGCAGTCAACTGTATAAAAGCTTTAATCCATCACTCTTCTGGTGTGACAGGGTGCCAGGTCAAAGAGACAGGTGGGATATTTGTTGTTTGGAAATGCCATCCCCCCAGTGGCTTGCTGTTTTCTGTGAAACAAGGAACAACCTCATTCCACCCAAACCCCCCTCCTGTTTTGTAATCATATCAGCCAGAGATCTGCAGAATTTTTTTTGACACTGCTGGGCCTTTGAAGAAAAGTGGGCATTAAACAAAACCCTAATCTTGGAGGGGTGTAGTGGTGCAATTTCTCCTCGCCCCGGCTTAAAAAGATGCGAGAGGTGAGCAGTGACCAATGTAAGGAAGTCACAGCTGGTCTAAATTAGCTTCCATAACCAGTATAGTAAGTGCCACATACACTGGTCTAGCCCAGCTGCCTTGCAGTGCTGTTCCAGTGATCCTAAACCTTGTATTTTTAAGCTAGCATAGGTGCTTTGCGTCACCGTAGCATTATAAAGCCACTAGTGTACACCAATGAATAGGAAATCCACCTCCTGAGCACCTAGACACTTACTTACTTTATTCAGAGAAATCCCTGCCTCGAGCAGTATTCCTCTTTATGAGGATTCCTTTCTAGGTGGATTGACTTTCATAGGAAGTGAAACATTTTTTCCAGGTTCACTTCCATTTATTTCTACGTAGGGGAGAGGGCATCCAAAGCAACTTTCCAATAATGTGCATATTAAGTCCTTGTTCATACAAAGGTCCTTATACATGCTGGGGGAAATCTAAAGAGCTAGAAATGGATGTAATCCCTCTCTAAATTGCCAGAACACTGCAAAGGGCCTCAGTGTAAATAAAAATCAGGGCATAGCTGGCAAAGTCGTGTTTCAAGATGTTCTTTCTCAGAAGAAACCCTTGCTCCCCTGAAAGCACCAGAAGAGGGGAGCTTGGAAGAAAATCAAGAGGGCAAAGGAGGAAGAAGAAAAAAAACATTTTGTAGATCAATATCTCTGTAAAAGGCAAATATTTTATCCTGTTTTGTCTGGCACAGACAGTTTTGGAGGGGATATTTTTAGAATATGTTACATGAATTTTTGATTACCTTAAGAGATTTATTTTCTGCCAAAACAAAGGCATCATATTTCTTTAACCAGAATGTGGCACTTATTGTGAGGAGGGCCAAATCTTGCACATAATCATTGAAGTCATATGCAAGTAAAAGGCACCACACTTTGTGTAAATTCCCATTTTAGCTATTCTTACAACATTTCTCATTTATAATATTGTAACTATTTTATGAAAGGCTCTCTGGGACTAGTCCATTAAACCATAACCAGCTTATTTTCCTTCAGCTCCTACTGAGGAACTACCTTCAAGGAATATTTTGAGATTTAAAAATTTAAAAAAAATATATGTTTTTTAGCAGTTTAGTTTGAACTCATTCTTTAAATGCAGTAATATCAGTAATATCTTGTTCAACTGCTGCTGTCATGGTCCATCGCAGCAGTGATGGTGTCTGTGGGGTTGGAGATGCAGGAGGAGGTCCCTGTGTTGGTTGTTCTCATCCTTCAAGTGACCAAACGCTACCGTGTGCTGCAAAAAAGGGGGTGCCACAGCCCTGCTAATGCCTCCGTACAGCCAGTACTTTTCTGTACTCACCGTTTTATCACTCTCCATTCCCTCTCCTTCCTCTCGTCTCCCCTGCCCCAGCCTTCATTGAATTTCCTTTTTTGTCGTTTCTCTGGAAAAAACATTTGTCTGGCATGTTGAAAAACTTGTGGGAAGTGTATTGTCTCATGTATTTGTGCATGAGGAGGCCAAGGCAGGGGCTGCTGCGTTATAACAACATTTCTTGTATGTAAGTATTGTAAGAACGATATACTGTAATTATGGTATGGCATGTAACGCTTACTAACAGTATATTCTGATTCCACTGCTAGGCTAAAAGTGGAATTAATATTAGGTCTGTCACTAAAGACATTCAAATTACTGTCCCTGTTAACTCCTTTCTGCAATCATACATTACAAAGCTTCCTACTGTTCTTCTGAGCCATCTTGTTCTGGCCACTTACTGACATCAAGCAAAAGAAAAAGGAAGTACTTCAGCGGGGAAATTAAAACCAGCTTTTTTGTGTAATTTCAAGCAAATGACTGCCTGTTTTAAAGCTGTACCCAAAATATATCCCTTTTTTTTCTGTGCAGTAGTAGGGCTAGAGGAGAGTGGTGGGAAGATTTTGCACACTTGGTCTTGTAGTGTGGATTTGCTGTCTCTTCCTTCCTTTCTGCACAAAATCTTGTAAATATTTTCTTAGCTACCTGCCATCTCTGCTTTGTCTTTTAGATGTTATTTCCACAATCCCCACTTCAGAAATCTCTCCCACCCATACCCTCTGCTGCCTTGGCTCTTGCCGAATTGCAGACCCTCGTTTAAGCCACACTTTTCCCCCAGCGCTGGACCTGGTCCTTTGTCCTATCTGAACGACAGGGCTCAGCAAATTATTTTTCACATCAGCCTGCACAGGCTGCCAGCTCTTCCAGTCATCGCTAGCCTCCTGTTTCAACAGAACTGACAATAAAGAAGTTCTGGCTATTCCACTGTAACTGATAAAAATCTTTATTTCATGGGTAACAGTAAGAAAACTGCCAGGTAAAGTCAAACACTTCCAGGAGAGTGAAAAGAAACCTTGTCTGAATGACTTGAATGAGAGATCCACTTTCTTCATGAGACAGATAAAACATACTGTGCCGGTGCCAACTGGAAGATGCTCAAAAGCGCCTGCCCTGGTGCAAGGCCATCCGCTGCCTTCCTACCTTGCTCCCTTCCCTTCTCTGGGTACACTTGCACACACAGTCGTCACAGAGCATGGCAGAAGTGATTTTATATAAGCCATTGCTACTGTTATGCTCTGTGACCACTTTGTGGCTTGTTTTCCTGACGTGATCTGAAGGTAAAGATAACTGACCCCTCTTCTTGGAATACACCCTCTATCCCTTATCATAGAATAGAATAGAATAGAATAGAATAGAATAGAATAGAATAGAATAGAATAGAACAGAACATTTCAGTTGGAAGGGACCTACAACGATCATCTAGTCCAACTGCCTGACCACTTCAGGGCTGACCAAAAGTTAAAGCATGTTATTAAGGGCATTGTCCAAATGCCTCTTAAACACTGACAGGCATAGGACATGCACTGTCATTTTCTGAGTCGCACGCTCTTTCTGTTTTTCTTGCTTTCCAGCCATAGACAGCGGGGCAAAGAATTTAGGGCATCTGAGAACATCCTTATTACCTTCCCCCAAGTGCAGCCATTCTGCTCAAGGGACAAGGAATTAAAGGACAAAGGTTTTCCTTTTGTGCAGCAGCAGACAGCCATGTCCTACCGATGTGAGATTACAGACCCTTTCCCAATGGCAATAGATCCTTAACGTCAACTGGATGAAGAGAACACCTGAACATGATAGTAGCAAATGGTGCTAGCAGAGAGGCCTGAGAGCCTTGTGACATGCAGGGCATGTCCAGTGTGTTTCCAGTCATCAGATCCCATATTTATGTCACTCACTTACCTTGCAAATGCTAATGAAGAAAAAGGACCCTCTCACTGTGTGAGGTTCCCTTTCACTACCTCCCTACATTTGCATGCAGACGCTATCTGACTTCAGCTTGTAATAGATACCAGATTGTCTAAATGAATCTTCACTACAAAGCCACCCTCTTACTTCTGTTTCTCAAGCATCCCTTTCCTTTACTGACCACCATCAGAACTGCTCTTTGACCAAAAGGAAAGAAATAAGCAGTAATTTTACAGAAGTCAGACAGAAACACTGGCGTTGCAGCAGAACATTATTTACTAACCCAAGCAGTGCAAACCGGTTACGTTTGAACCAGCGGTTAAGTCCTTCAGGGGAGTTTAGTACAGAATTACATCCTCAATGCAGAATTTTCAGGCTTCCTGTAGAAAGGCTTTCACTCTCTATGACATTGTGCTGTTTTGCAGACTAATTTCTATGGAATATTTCCTTTTTTAGCCCTACTCAGTTCTAAAAGGCTTTGCCATAAACATTAGGACTCCTAAGCAATTCTAAGACTGCTGCTGATCCTCTTTGAGGATGTGTCAACGTGAGTCTCTGAAGATGCAGGTTGTCACTGCTCTGCCTCAAAGACGACTGGAGGATCGTAGTTTGTATTCATCTGTGGCTGCTCCTGGGGTGTTTCTGAGCACCTGCACATAGCTTTTGTTTTCTGCAGGCCTGCACAATGTTACTGCCAAAGAAAGATAGCTCTAAATATTAGACAAGTACTTCAAGAAAGAGACTATGTTTTTCCATTACCTTACTGTGATGTCTCAGTGCTGTTTCTTCCTTAAACAGGATGGCTCAAGGGGCTTGTTCAAAGATACAATTTTCTTTTCCAAGCCCAGCTGAAGTCCAGTCCAGCCTGATAATAAATGCAAATGGTATTTGGGCTGGTGGCCCATTCAAAATGAGATGATTAGCCTCCATTCTGTCCCTAGTCACCAGGTGTTCACATTACATAGTTGTGCTGCAGTGGTCTCAGCAGAGTTATTAAAAACAGACAATCCCCTCTTTCCTTAGCAATGATCTACAGGTCAATGCAGTGGCATGGGATCGGAGGGATGTGGGGACTGATGAAGTTTTCCATCCAGTTGATTAGTTATATCTCTTCTTCTTTACATCTCCAGCTGCTGTATACAGAGGTGGATTCCTTGGCTCCAAACTAACCAAGGTTTTGGTTGAGCAACTTCCAGTTTTCAGAATTACAAGCCACTCCAACATTTCTCTGGAGTATCAAACTCACACGAGCTGAAATAATTAAGCCTCCACATTTTACCAGCCCTTCCTGAGGAGCGCTGGGAGGAAGAGACTCACAGGAAGACACTAACTCCTCTGTTTCCTTCACAGGATCCACATCCATCTCTGTTTTCCATTGTCCACGATGACTTCTCCAGCCTCATACAGCTGGCACAGGCATTTTCAATAACTGTGACTAATAACTGAACGAATTCCCTGAATTTTCTTCCTTGTGGAAGGTTTTCTTCTAGGACTAGATCCATTCTCCTAGTTGTGCCTAATCCAGTTTCAGGTGGGCTCTATAAAGTTTCTTTGACTGGGCATTGCAGGCCCCATATTCTGTGTAGTAATCTCTCTAGGTGCTGGGGATTTGGGGGTTGTTGAATGGGGGTATATATAGATATATTTTTTTTACTTTGGCACATAAATGACACCTGAACTCCAAAGATTTCTGTTTTTTTTTATAAATTAATCCTTTACTCAGGAAAGCGTCTCTCCTTTTCTAAGGATGAAGAGGTTATTTGTCCCAGTCACAATCTCATTTTATTTCTGTTTTGGAACAGTTTTCTGTTTTAGAATTAGTGTGTCTGACATGTGTGCTGTTTGCAATTAATTTATTATCCTATGAAAGCTATTCCTCCAGTTTATTATTATTGTTTCCCTCCCAGTTGCTCACAGACACCCCTTTGTAGGGTGCATGTAATAGGTTTTGGCAAAGCATTGACTTTTTTTCAAAAGTTCATTCTGTTATTTAGCTTTTTCAAAGACACTCCGATATTCTACTGCCATGTCAGCTGTATGAGGTGATGTTGATTAGCAGTGATAGGTGTAATGTTCATGCTAGTCAGTTATTCAGCACTTCCATTTCTGCATATTTGGTGAGTGACATGACCTTTCCATCCAGGTGCCTTGCAAAATGTCTGTTGTTCTCAAAACTTCTTCCTTTGGGTAGGAAAACAGAATATTCCTTCCCATGAGCTCTTCAGCAGATGCCATTTTGTGGAAGCTCTCATTTAAGGCAGGAGAAGTGTCTTTGTCACATCTTATTTTTGTAGTGTTACATGCAGGTTTAGGTACTGATGTAGTTCTTGAGATGTTAAGGAGCTCATGCTTTCTGCTTACATAAAGCCAACATGGGATGTCTGAGGTTGGCCCGATGTGCTGACTTGCTGGTACCTGCGTGTCTACACGCATTATGCACAGTTACAGCTCTTCAGGAACATGAACTGTGATAAAACTTCCTCGTGAAGCAGAAGTTCAAGAATCCATTTACAAAGAAACTTCTGAAAAAAACTTAGAAAAATCACTTTTAAAATATTTAGTACTTCCCAAAAGATCTGTGTGGGTTTTTTTTTAATGGAATAGTTTATTTATTAAAAAATGTAATCTAGTTGGCCCAATATAATTTCAGCTAAATTCACCAAAGAATTGCAATCAGTTAATATTTGGGGGACTGTTTTCAGCATGCAAGCATTCTGACAGACCAATTCATTTTATCCCAAAGGTGAAGCCTACATTTGCTTAGGTGAATCTCAACCTGCCTATTGTTCCCTTCTGACTGTCTAGGAAACTTTAGCAAATAGCTCAGATGTAGATATTCACAGTGTAAACATCTGTGGTTACAGGGAATAAGTCGCAGCTGAGCCAGCCAATGGGAAAATAGGGCCCTTTTGTTCAAGAGGCTTTAACAGCACATAACAAGATCCCAGGAGCTTACATGTTTTGTTGAAAAAGTCACAGGATGAGACAGATTAGGACAGACGAGGTTAAAAAAGTTATTCAAGGTCATTTAGCAGCTTAATGTCAGGGCCAAAAGCAGAGCAAGGTCAGTGCCTCATTCTCCAAACCAAATCGCTTCCCCTAATTATTTTTGAAGTTTCTTGGCATTGGGCAGGACCGAGGGAGGGGAAAGGCAGCCCACACTGCGGAGGACTGAACACAGAGGAGACAGGATGCAGCGTCAAAGAGGTGAATGACTTCGTGGTGATCTTTTGGCCCGTTATTAGTCTCTCTTCATGGGCATTTTGAAAGGAATAACTTGTTAAAAAGGACTTGAACGAGGTAGAGATGTAAACAGAGACACTGGAAGGATGCTTCAGATACAGAAGCAACAGAGAAGAGAGACACAAGAAGGTGAAGGGAGCAGCAAACTGGACCATGAAGAAAGGAGTGAAAGGAGAGGATGGTGGTAAATTTGGAAGGGAATGGTACCAGTTGGAGTGTCCAAATACGTATAGCAAAGACAGGGAAAGAAAAGAAAAAAAGCAATTGGGTTGTTTCCATGTTAACAATAGTTAAGATCTCGAAGATTAGAGAAAAATACAACTCTAAATAGTCCTTTGGATTGTCCTCCAAAGGTAAAACCCCTGCAGTTTCTGGTCCTTTGGAATGTCCTCCAAAGGTACAACCCCTGCAATTCCTGCAGGTTCAGAATTGACCTTGCCACCTATGCAAGGACATGAAGCCAGTACTGTTCTTTGAAAACCCTTCAGCTTCAGACTGGCTAGTATCGCCATATGGTCGGACTATGTCAGGGCTTCCTAAATGTTTAGATTGAGTACTTCATATATTTTACATAAAATGCAGGACTGCAAGAATATTTTCTGCAGGATGATTGGAAAAAATACACCTGCAAAGGAGGGTTCTGCGCATTCCCACTGTGAGGAACACTGTCAGGGAAGGAGAGTACAGAGCGGGAGCCTGTGACATGATTTTGAAACTGAAATGTAGGAATCCAAAATAATCTCCAGTAGAATTTCCTGGAGAATTCTGGATTTACACCCAGAAGCCACAATTACACACAGATAAAATGATTAATTCCTCCTCCCTCTCCGTGAGTCTGGCACTAGGCTTTTTTGTGTGATTTCTGAGCACCTTCGCATCCAGCAACACAGGACTGGCCCAGGTTTAACACTAGTGAAGTTCTCTATAGAGAAGCAAGTAACTTAAATATGCACTCAGAAGAAAATCCAGTTAAAAATATATTCAAAGATGTTAAATAGGAAGAGAAAGAAAAGCCCTTTACATTAATGAAATGTTCTTTTCAGTTGATTTCATAGGCATTAAAATATTTTTCTAACCTCTTCCTGGCTGTACTTTAGCAGTGGAAACTTATTTCTCTGTGCCTGGCATTGTCTTTTGTTAGTTGTACTCACAATTACAGGGAGAAAAAGTGTCTTTGTATGTATTCCCCAAGAATACGTACTATCTGCCTGCATGTAAATAGTGATCCAGTTTTAAATAGAATAAAATAGACTATTTCAGTTGGAAAGGACGTACAATGATCATCTAGTCCAACTGCCTGAGCAATTCAGGGCTGACCAAAAGTTAAAGCATGTTGTTAAGGGCATTGTCCAAACGCCTCTTAAACACTGACAGGCTTGGGGCATTGTCCACCTCTCCAGGAAGCCTGTTCCAGTGTTTGGCCACCCTCTCGGTAAAGAAATGCTTTCTGATGTCCAGTCTAAACCTCCCCTGACGCAGCTTTGAACCAATCCCACGTGTCCTGTCACTGGATACCAGGGAGAAGAGCTCAGCACCTCCCTCTCCACTTCCCCTCTTCAGGAAGCTGTAGAGAGCAGTGGGGGGGCTGAGGTCATCCCTCAACCTCCTTCTCTCCAAACTAGACAAGCCCAAAGTCCTCAGCCACTCCTCATAGGACATTCCTTCCAGCCCTTTCACCAGCTTTGTTGCCCTCCTCTGGACGCATTCAAGGACCTGAACATCCTTCTTAAATCATGGGGCCCAGCACTGCACACAGTACTCAAGGTAAGGTCACAACAATGCTAAATACAGCCGGATAATCACCTCTTTTGACCAGCTGGTAAGAATAAAGAGATCATTTCCTCACCTGCAAGGAGATGCAAGATGGGTGGGAGACAGCCTATCCTTTCTGCTCTAGGCTTGGTTACGTAGATGAGCAGAAGGAAAGAGGAGCAGGTCTAACAGTACAGGGCAGCACGAGCAGCCTGTCTCCCCTTCCCCTTGTTCTGCAGAGCAATAGCTATGACTGGGGTCCATCCCTGTTCAACTATGAGATGGCTGGAAATTCTGGAGAAGCACATTAAAGTCCTCAAAATCTGTGCAGACAAAATTTCTGGGTGGAAAAAGCAGAAGTGTGTGCAGAAATACAGATGCTTGGTGGCCCTGTGGCTTCTTGCAACACAGGGAATCATTGCTCACTAGTGCACAAACCAACATCTGTTTAACAACCTCTGTCCATGACATCATTTCTGAGCCTAGCATCCAAAATGGGTTAGCTGTTGTACACACACATTGGGGTGCTCTGTTCTTGTCCCTGAGGTGGTACAACCTGAACAGGAAAGAGAAGTGGGCAGGATTCAGATTAAACACAGTGGGGGTTAGATAGTAGCAGGTGAAAAAACTCTGCAAGAATGTGGCATTAACAGGAAGGGATTGGCTTCCTGTGAGGACTATGCTGTCTGAGGGTGCTGGTACCTTGCTTGGATTTCAGTTTTCACTCTACTTTACCCTGCGTGAGCTGAAAGGGTAGATGAGAAGGGAGAAAGCAGTGCAGGCCAAAATCTTGGCTAAGGGGTGAACAACTCCAAAGTTTGAATCAACTCTGAGCCATGAGCGCTGTCTTAATCCAAGGCTTTTTGAGAAAATAAAGGAGGTCTTGGGCAATAATGTTGGAAGAGTTTTCAAAGAAGTGTTTTATTCTACAGCCCATTCCTCTAAGGCAGGATCAGTTATTCTCATGGACACTTAAATCATTCCTGCCTCAACTGTTTATGAGACCCTCCAGTGGTGGAGGTTTCACAGATTCTTGGACAAGATTGTTTGGCACAAAATTAATCACATCAGAAGAAAGTCTCCCCTGATAGCCAACCTGAAGTTCTCTTAGTGCTGTTGAAACAAATTACTCCTTGTCCTATCATCAGTGGACATGAAGAACTGTTTGTCTTTTTCTCCTCTGCAGCTACTTTGTAAGTCTAAACTGCTTCGTTTCAGTCTTCCTGTGTGAAGACTAAACAAACCCTATTTCTGCACTATTTCCTCAGCAGTCTTGTTTTCTACAGCTCTGACTGTGCTTTTGGTTCTTCTCTGGACACCCACAATTGATCCAGTTGGTAAAGTTGATTTAGGGAAGAGATGAAAGCAGATGATATCTTGATATACACTTACGACCACAATGGATTAAATATTAAGAAAAGAAAGTATATTAAGGAAGCCAATACTAAAAAACCCTTCCTGTCCACCTCTTCTCCTGCCCAGACACGCTGTGTACCTCCACACAGCTCAGTTGATCCTTCTCCTTTTACTCCAGCAGCTGTGAGGTTTGTCAGCCCTTTTGTGGCAATTACTTTAATTCCCTGAAATCAAAGCACCTGCCAGAGAAGTGGCTTGTTTTACAAAATCAAGGCCTATTGAAACATTTTAAGGAAAACAGTTGTTTCATTCTGTAAAGATACATATCTTCTCTTTAGTCAAGGAGAGAACATAAAGGGGGAAAGTTTGACATTTGACTTCAGTCTGGAATGCAGGTAAAGGCTTGAAATATAAACTGCAAGATGAACAGATTTGATTAAGATACAATTTTAAAGTACTGTCCTTCTTTTCCTTATTTATTTGTAGCTGTGAAAGAAAGACGAACAGCCTTATCAAAAAAATGCAAGCTGGCAGCTTTTGCTGAGAAAGTCTGAGTGACTGATGGCTACCATGAAAGTGTATTGGTCCATTTGATCTTTTGTTGACTAACTGCAGGTTTGGGGATGTTACAATACATGTTTACATAATGTAGGCTAGCTGCAAAGCCTCACCGCAGGTGAAAAGACGCAGCTGGTTTTAAAAGCAAGCTAGGTCAGGATAAAAAGAAAAAGAAGTTACACAGCAAGTTACAAACATTCAAAGGTAATGCATGGGTTACACGGCCAGCATGCAAAAAGACAAAAAGACTGTACAACATCAGAAAAGAGTGCAAATAGACTGGGATTTGGTGGGATTCCTTGTAGTTCGAAGCCAACTGAGTGTTCGGTATAGAGCCAAAAAGCATTCCCTTTGAGGTTTGTTTGTTAAAGAGAAAAGCTAATTCAGATATCATCACCTAAGTCCTAGGCTAATACTTCTCCTCAGGAAAATCTGCTTTTACAGTTCCTTTCTCATTGCATTGTCCCAGACCCAGCCTGCTCCCACCAGCTAGTTTTTCTAATGCTGATGCTGGGACTGAAACTATTAGTGCCCTGGGAAGTAACCAGCTAATCACCAGTAGCTGTCACCTGGATGCATGCAATCAAAGTGCCTGGCCACGCTGTGCCACCACTGTGTTCAGCTATGAACAACAAGGCAGTAACACGGATGGTGGGCTGGATTTACAGAAAAGTCATGTGGCGTTATAGCAGATGACCATTAGGTGCTTTTGCTGCTTCAGGGAGGTCAGACTCCTGGCCTAACTGATGCACATGGACCTGTAGGCACTTAAGAACTGGATTCACAGGAGCCAGAAGTATCATTGAAATAAAACCTCTAACAGAAGAAAGTGCTAAAGACAGAGACAGACCTTAAGCCTTGCTCACAATAGTCTCTGTAACTCTGTCCCTCTGTAAAGGGACAAAACTCTTAACTGAGCATCTACAAGGCGGTTTCTGCACTAGCAAGCAACTTGGCAGAAAAGGATTGGATGGGTATCTCCAAGGGGTTGCTGCTGAGATGCTTGCATCCACACATGATGTGGTTCGGGGGGTTATTTCCATTTATATGTAGTCTGGTCTTCTGCATGGAAAGGCCCCACCAGGCATGTGGATTGAAGCAGTGTCCAGAGGATGTAGTTTGGGTCCCTCACGTCCCTGTAGGAGAACATCTGGGGTGTGCTACAGCAGAGGTTTTTGGTTTGTCTCCCACAAAAGGAATCTGGTGCACTATGACCATTCCGTAAACTGAATAAACTCTGTGAACTCTGCAGTAAAGGGAGTGACGGGGGGTTGCTTCAAAACTGCACAACTGATACAACTCCAAACTAAAATACTAATGAAACATAGCCAAAGTTTACAGAAAGAGAGAGGGGCCAGTCCACTTCTCTTTAAAGCACAGAATGTCCCTTGGAACCACAGTGGTGAGGGCTGTTGCCAAGGACTATGAGTTCAAGTTGCCCCCCTGCCTGAGGTGAACCATCTTGTTATCACACTGCTTGACAGTGAGTGCCGTTATCTCCATGTTTTGGTCCATGACTGGAAGCTGTGGAAGTCAGTTCAAGCCATTATACTTCATACCAACTATAATGCGCTGTTTTTACTTCTTGGACAGCTGGTGCCAGGGAAGAGCATTCAATGAGCCACTGGGTCTGCTTGATGGCTTTCAATTAACACATCCTTTTGAAGATGCAACCTTTTCCATTGACTCCAGAAGGCCTTTGGATTTGGGCCTGACTTGCTGAAAAAAACAAGAGAAAATACTCTGATTTTTGCAGTGTTGATTTTAAACCACAACTGCTGATTATATAGAATTTTATCATAATTCGTAAAATCCTGTTTTTCAGTGTCTTTGTGCTGTATTGAGTATTTTGTGGATATGAACTCTCTGTTGGTCTATTCATAAAAACAACAATTAAATTTTACTGTGTTCTTTGGAAGAAAAGTGAGATTTAAGAGACCCTGTATAGTTTGTCCATGATTCATCCTGAAAACCTGTTATGCAAGTGATGACAAACTATGGTGGTAAACAGAGAGAGACAGGGAACAATTTTCCAGTTGTGAAGAAGGTTATTTTCAAATTTCCTGTATGAAGATGAATGCAGTGCTCTTAGCTCAATGGAGATGGCTCCCCTCCAGCTGAAACATTCATTAAACTCCATATAGATACTGTCTTGTTTGCTTTTTGGGAAAACCATCTAGGAGCTTGTCAGAATGGGAACTGCATAGGTAATTCTAAAATTTCAGCTTGGTCTGTGGGCTAATACAGGTTATCCCTTTTCAGGATGCTCTGCCTAAATTCAAGTATTTTATTCTTTTTGTTCAACCTCCAAGGAAGCAGCCAGATAGCAAAAGCTCCCTACAAAGTCTGTTATAGAAGTGCCTGTAATTCAGCTTTGGAGGCAGGTGTTGTAGAGAAATGTGCTATTAGTGGGGATGTGCACACAGTTCTGTATTTCTGACATTCCCAAGACAGCAAAAGGCGTATACGGAGGGGATGGGGAGACAGGTGAGAGGGTGAGACTTTTTAATGAGCACTGGCTTTTGTTTCCCTGGTGGGTTGAGTTTAAATGTTTCTCAGACAATTTTTTGGCAAGATAGTTGTTATCTTGTTGAGTAAACACTTGGAGGAGTAGTTAAATCAATGGGAATACATTTGAAATCACTGTGAGAGGTCTCAGTGTTCCCAGCAGACATACTGAAGAGCAAGCACAAAATGAACACTCAGCAAAAACCCTGAGAAGTATTCAGTTAAGCTAGCTACGTGATACAGATATTTTACAATTGAAGAATGAGCAGTAATGCCCAGAAATCGTTAAATAATGAGGGAACAGTCAAAAGAGCTTTGTTAAATACAGAAAATTCCATAACCTTACCAGAATTTGTTTAATATACACTCCTCAACAGAGTCATAACTGTCTGCAAGACAATTCAGAGTGCCTTGGCTCTGTTTTCTCATTGCTATGCCTGGCTGAAAGTGGAAAATATACCTTACTGTGAGCAAGGATTTCTCTGAATAAACACATTTGTGTGAATTCACTCCCATCTATAACTAGCTTTCACAGTGAAAATACAATTTCTTTTCATGAAACAAAGTCTTGTTGTCTCAGGGATAAAGACAGTTTTCAGATTACATTTCATAATTCAGTCTGCAGTAGACTGGGTTTGACCGTGAGGACGCCCGTGGGGACCATTTTTGTCTCTGTAGCTTGTGGGCTCTCTCCTCTGGGCAGCAACTATTTATTCAGCTTCCAAAATAAGTGAGGAAGGAAGAGATGGGACCAGTGCCCCTGAGCTGAAAATGCCCAACTGATGGATTGTGAACAGGGGAACTAATTTCTGCCTACTGCTCTCGCTGGATTTCCAGCTGGCTGCCATGCCCGAAATATAATACAGTCTTAGCAATTGCAAAAAATGCATCAGAAAACGCCATTTAAATTAAGCTCAGTTATGGCTTTGAAAATACACTAGTCCAGCTGCAGTCTCCTGTTCCCTCACAAAGCGTAGAATATGCAAGGACTCTGATACCAGTTTTTCTTATAGTAAATTTACCCCAAAACACTCCCATTGATACCAGTAGATTTACTGTGATGAGCATCTGTTTCAATGGCTTGAACCAAAGCCTGTTCGAATCAATGTGGAAACTCACCTGACTTCAGTGAGCTCTGGTATAAGGCCTAAGAGAGACATCATGGGAGTTCCTGAGCCTTTTAGTTGTTATTTACAGTGATCTGCTGCTAGGGGAGTGCTAAATCACGGAGTTATTTGTCTGCTGGGGAGTTTAAATGACAATCTGCTATGCTGCTGCCACAGCTACAATACCTTTTCTGTTGCAATGATTCATGACAGGTCAAGAGAGCATATGTAATAGAAATATGCTTTATTGTGTTCCGTCACTTGTCAAGTCTTACAACACAATATTTTTATTTTGCGGTATTCTCACTTTATTTTGACTCATGTCTATATGCAGAACTGGTGAGAGTGCATCTTTATATACAAAAATATCACCAGATGCCCTCCTCATCTTAAAACCGAGTATATTTTTCATTTAAAGGCTGATCCTGCTGACCTCTCTCAGGCCCAGTAGATTTGGGAATTTTGCTCAAGAAAGAAATGCAGCCCAACCCTTTCCAGGTCCCAGTGGCCAGACTGCTATGGAATGGGAAGGGTTTGTGCAACTACAAAAATGGCCAGGTTTAGGCTCCAAGACCAGGAATCTTCCATCTGTGGGATGTTTCCATACCACTCCTGTTGTGCTGCCACTCCTCGAGCCTTTTTCAGAACTCCCCAGTGTTTTCCAAAGCGTTTTTCACTCCCAAGTCCTACCCCAGGACATTGTTTCCTGACCCCGTGCTTGCAGTTGCATTTCCACGTGGACAAAGTTACCACAAGCTGCTCTTCAGGCAGGGTTTGCTCAGTCCTTTTGTTATCTGCCTAATCCAGACAGGGAGCATGTTGCAATAGTGTTCCCTGGACTGAAAGCTGGTGTGAAGAACAGCATTGTCCAGGAACCCAGTGGGTAAAGGGAATGAGGCAATGCATCTTGTCTGCCAGAGACAGGCTGGCAGGCAGGATCTCTGCATGCTCTGCAGGACACCGCTGCGAACATCACCAGCTTCACATTTTTCTCAGTAAGTAGCAACCTAGTGCAAACTGCACTGCAGTATCGTGATTTAAAGGAGTCCCAGAGTGATGCACGGCCCTGCAAATGTATTTGGAAGACATTCATTCAGCCCAGGGAGTGGGAGCAGTGGCCATTTACCTGTTGCTTGCATTTCAACCTGAGTTTATCCATGCCTTTGAGCGCATCTTCAGAGACAGGGCTAGAGCAGCCCAGTCAACTGCCTCCTCGCTCCCGAATGACAGCAATGCTGTAGCATGTAGTGCCAGACCTGGTGAGCCATAGGTTGAGTTTTATCTAACTCTGTCCTCATCAACAGACTCAAGGGTTTCCAGCTTCAGTAAAAGTCTGTGATTTTCATCGCTGTCTCTGCTGAGATTCCCATATGGCAACACAAGCTATAGCACGGTTTATGTGTTACTAGCTACAAATTGTGCTGCACCTTGGAGTCTGACTTAAGCACAAAGTACCACATGATGATAACTGTCATCAGACACCTTAAGCACAGACTCTGGGTTCAACCTGATGCAAGACCTTGATCTGGAGTCACCCCACCAAGCCAGAACCCTTTAGGAACTCAAGCAACTGGGGAAAAAAATCAGCCATTTTCTTAAAAAAGGAAAAAGAATCTTATTGTCAAACTCCAGGCCATGTGTAAAAGTTCAGATATAATTTCTTCCCTTACTGGTTTGCTTTCACCTGCCTCACATCATCTACTCTTCCCCAGCTTTATGAAAAACTGTGTCAGATTGCTGAGGGGGGGGGGGGGGGGGGGAACCAGTCTCAACCCCTTGTTAGCAGCCTTGTGGCTGTCAAACTCAGCCGGAGGATTGTCAGCTCCCTCTCGTGGGTAGACGAGCACTAAACGGTACAGGCTGGTGTTTCCGAGGCAGCTGCATGTCCTACGTCAGACCTGATTTATTGTGCGATGTTCATCTTTGTGCATGACAGCATCTACAAAGCATGAGAAGATATATGTGAGCATACATGCCTGCGCTGGCTTGTACATACGTGTGCACAAATATATCCACCGTGGGCAAAGCAAGCAAAGCTCAGCCCTCAGCTTTGTTTGCAGAAAATCTGGTCTGTTCTACCCTTCTGGTTTTGGGCAGATCATCTGTTTTAGTTTGCTTGCTTTTAAAACTCGTCTCAAGAATGGACAGTGGAGTAGCAGTGCAGGCTGCTGCAGCCTTCACGGGTGCTGCAAGTTTTGCTGGGTGCTGCAGCGACACTTTGCCACAGCCCTTGGGGTGCCCTCACCCAGGCTGCGGGTAAGACCCAGCATCAGAGCAGGAGCACGTGAGGATGCTCGGCTGGCAGCGCCACCCAGACAGCTCTGACAGTGGCACGCAACGCACCCTCAGCAAAGGGTCTGCTCAGCATTAAGCATCAGTCAGGGTGGCAGCAACGGGGAGGTGCCTGCTAGCACTCAGCCATACCTCTGAGCGAGCAAGTGGAAGTGCTGTCTGATATTACTGTGGCTTCCAAATGTACTATAGGTTTACCGAGAAGGCTCCGTTTGGCTTCCTGTGGCTCAGAAATACCTGTGCATATCCTTTGGTTCACCTAAAGCTGGATGAAGCTTTGTGGACGCAGCTCATTTCTTCAGCGTGCGGATGGGGATCACTCACAGAAGATATTCCTGGGCCACTCCCGCTTGCCCTGGTGGTGTTATGTCCAAACCCTTTTGACTCTAATGATTATGCTTGGAAGAGATGCTTTATCTCTGAACATTTATAAAGTGTTGCTAAAAGGATGGTGGTCAGGAGGCTGCCTGGTTTTGGGCCTTCTGGTAGTGGTTGTAGGTCAAGGTGTGGTCTCCAAAGACCCAGCTGGTCCTCCAGATTAGCTGACTATATGAGATAAACTTTGTGCTTTATTTGGAGCTGATAAAGTATACAGAAATCTAGATCACAACGTACAAAATATTGTTAGGAGAAAGTTTTTTTCACACAAACAGTTGATTTTATCACCTCTTAGGTGATCTTAATGGGAATATCTGTCAATATCCACAATTCCCACAGCTTCCCAGAACCTAAGAGCACTTTTCATGTTGGGAAGCATAGAGCTAAGCAGTGAGTTCAGGGATGAGGAGGATGAAAGAACGCCTTAGATACCCTACTGCCACATATTAGAGAAAATTCAAGTTATTAACAGCTCAGAATCATCGAATCATAGACTCCAAAGAGTTATAACTCTTAAAATACCAATAGTGCTAAAACAGAGATTTGTAGACTGAACTTTTACCATAGGTGCTCTGATTTTTCTTCCTTCTCAAATAAGGTGGTCAATTTGGGGGTAAGATCTAACAAGGTGCAGAAACCCTCTTGAGCAAATGCTCTTAACTCCTAGCAACTTGAGGGGAAATTAAGAGACACAGCAGTGTGCCTGAGGTGCAAAAAATTTTCCAGGAGAAGGTCCAGATAAAGAAGAGGGAAAAAAATCTCTTGGGAATCACTGTCAAATATAATGGGATTTCAGGGTCCATAGCCTTTCATCACTGTAATGTGGATTTATGCCCAAAGCCTGTGCTTGTATATGGTGCCAGCTCTTAAGTTAGGTAAGGAACATGGTGCAAATGCTCATGACATATTTCTACTGAAGCAAAACTTAGACATAATGTTTCCCTGACAGGTGATCAAAACATCTCAGCAACTATCAAACTCCGTTTCCTACTGTCAGAAGTAATGGTGTTATCTAGACTGGGAGCTATTAACACTATGTTATTGCACTGCCATTCATAGAGCCCAAGGGAGGATGTTTTTTTTTCTTAAATTGCAATCCGTCAGGCGTGAATGAAGATCGTTATCGGCTGAAAGATAACAGCTGATGTCTTCCCTCCTGCTCTCAGACAGGGAAAGTAATATCCTACATAATGGAACAAGGGAGCCGTAGTAGCTCCAGCGAGAATGAAGAGAGAAGGGAGTAGATTGTGTTTCAGGTGTAAGTGTTGAGCTATTATGTTTCATGGAGTAATGATGTCCTACCCTGTAAGACAGAGTAGAAAGAGGCTTTTTATTCTGCCCTCGGGGACACGGCAGGGCTGTAATCGCATTCCCATTGTGTGGGGGGACCAGGGGATGCAGAAGCCACAATCTGTTTTCCTACTTTGACTTATCTAACAGAAGGGGAAAAGTTAACACTCTGATAGTCAAGACAAGCCTTTTTGAATGCAGTATTTGTTTTGGCTGGTAGAAGTAGCCCCGGTTAACTAAAATGGCAGAGTTATTAAAGAGCCACAGGAATGAGGGTGGGCAGGGCATGTCTTATTTCAATCAAGGCTGGTCTTTGAATAACCAGCTCCTGTAGTGGTTATGGAGTGGTCTTTAATAATTTGTGTTTCTGGAGTGGGTGAAAATCATGCTTTTAAGCCTCTGGGGATTTGCTGGAAGAGCTGTACTGGTACCATTTGGCTCCCTGTATCCCCAGCCTGGGAGACAGTCCTACAGCCCTGCTGCTGAACTTATCATTGTCTCAGCAGTTATGGGGAAGCTGAAGGAACAGTAAATTTGGACCATGACAAGTCAACACCAAGGGCCCTGCTTTGATCACGGCCCAGATAAATGCACATGGAATGGCTTCAGACTAGCTCAGGTGTCCTAGCTGTGTCACCACAGCAGGCTGGAGGTCTGAGGAAGCTCACAGTCTTGCTACTCTGCTTCCTAAGTAGGCTTTAGTGTCTTTCCTGAGCTGTGTGCTGCTATTGCTACATGGCTAAAGAAGACAAGTCAGCAACAGTACAGTGGACACAGACAACTGGTGTCAGAAAAGTCTCACATGGTTCACACTGGTGAAAGAGAGAAGTGTAAATAACCTGGGTTATCAGAAAGGACTGTAGTATTTTGATGACACTTTTCTGCCTTTCCACTCCAAATCTTGCCAGATGCCCAAAATACAATGAACATTGCTGTTGAAGCATTGCTTGCATGTTCACACTCCGAGATCAAGTTGAATCTGTGCAACTACTAGAAGATTGTTTTAGATATTTCTTTCTCTACTTGTGGTGTCACTAACGAATTCTTCCAGTGAACAGATATCAAAGAGAAGGTTGTGGTTTTCCTCACAAAGGAAGTGATATAATAATGAGAATTTGTTCTGCTCTTCCCCATAATACGATGAAAGGCTGAAGTCAGGTTAGCACATTACTTCAAAATAGAAAGCTTTCTTTTTGCTCTCTGAAACACTTTACAATTACGTGTTGTTGTAATTTACCTGTAAAATTACCTTTACCTGTAATTTGAGACCCTTGTTCTCCCACATACTCACTTACTAAAATGAGGCACAGTTAAATTCCTTTCTGAACAGGAACACAAAAATGTGTTTCTTTAAAAGTGAGAGAGCGAACAAGTCGGAGGTCATTGCACAGGGGTGGGAACAGCCATATCCTGCTTTGCTTTGGCCTTTCATCCATCTTTAACAAAGACCTCAGAACAACTGCTTTGAATACTAAATATGACCTTAAGTAGATGTGGGAGAAATATGCAGGCAGAGAGATTTCCTTCAAGGAGATACGGAAAACCCTGTTACATTCTCTATGCAAGTTTCTGTTGGTGGTTCTCCAGGGGGTCCTTTTCCATCAGAGTACCTTAAGATTATCCAGCGGTAGTGGGTTGCATCCAGGATGGTCTCTGCAAGACAGATGCTCTCAGACTATCACCTGGTGGTGCCTTCAGCTTGTTTGCACATAAATAAATGAGCAAAGACTGCAAGGTTGATGACAGAGGGTGCCGTGTGGTTCAGTTGTCTCTATTTCTCATGCCTGCTCTATTACTCTCACATGTGTTGTAGTCTAAATGGAGTGTAAAAAAAAAATCTATTTACATTTAAAAATCCATCACCTTGACACTTTGGCAGATGGTTTTGGAGGCCACCTTTTATATTGTGCTTCTTAAAACTTGTCAGATACTGCTTCTTCTGTTTCAACCCTTCCCACCCCCTTTTTCATCCCCCATTCACTATCATTAACGTTATAGCTAAATTGCCAGATGTATAAATGCTATTTTCCATTAAGGTTGCCATGTTACCAAATAAGTGCAAGTTTGAAGGAGGAACATGAATTTAATTCCCGAATACCAGTGAGACAGATGTTTCTGTTACGAGGAATTAGCACTCCAGGCTTCCTTTCTCTTACTCAAAACAAATAGCGGTGTTGCTAGCACTCTTCTGTAATTAGTATCTCCCTGCTTTGTACATTCTTTGTGCTAAAAGTTTTGCACATTAGGGATTGTGTCATTTTTCTGTTTTGGAGCATTTTTTAATAGAGCAAAAAGACGCACTTGCCAATAACTGCTTGTAATTTCTTAAATAAATAAATTAAATTAATTTCTTAAGTAAATTCTGTGCTCTTCAAAGAAGGGCAAAAAGTATTGTGAATCCAAAATGTTAGATGATCTAAAGTTTATGTAGCCGGAGGAGTCTACAGAGCTATTCATCTGGTAGATGTAGGCATCTGCTCCAGGACAGCTGAATCACTTGCCGTGCTCCTTTGACTGTGCTGATGGCACCTCTGTCTGGCCTTTAAAGGAAGCCTGAGCTCTTGATTCGCACATAGGCGCTGACGTTACACACCTAAATTAGTTGTCTGAACCCATGAGCTGAATCCCCCCTTGGCAGAATTATTTGGCTACTTAGTGAAAGGGACTTTTGCAGAGCAGTAGGGTGCTGAGACAACCACACAGGACTAGTAGAGGTGGCAAGGGATGTCCTGGAGACCCGCGTCCTTCTGGGGTGGCAGCTGGAGACCAGCTGGGCAGTGCAAGAGCATCTCGAGTGACACAAATGCCGATGTTTTCGCAGTGGAAGGGAGTGCCAGGTGTCTACTGTCAGTGGGAAAAATTACCCTCTAGAGATGCCTGTCTCTGCTGCGTATGGCTAGAGTCTAGATGGCCAGCTTGGATTAGACTTCCAGCTTTTAGCTGGTGAAATTAATCTCACTTTATAAAAATTTTGAGTGCTAATGGCTCAAATGTGTAATTTATATTTGCATTGTAGAGCCACTTAGCAGCCCAGCCAAGATAGCTCCATTCTACTGGGGCCTCCACAAATAAAAAATGAGTGTTTTCTTTATCTAAATAAAAGCTCTAATACATTTTTGTATGCATATGCATGCTCAAGAGAAACGAGGAACCACCGTAGTCTTCATCCTAGAGATTCAGAACTGAAACAGAGAAGAGTGAACTGATTTGCCTGGAGTGACATAGAAAACTTAGGACAGGAGAAAGAACTTCACCTGGTTTTCCTGTCCTTGGTTCCATGTCTTAATCACAAAAATGTTTTTTCTTTTCTTAAAATTACAGAACTCTTAAAGCAAAATCTGTATATAAATCTTGTCTGAGTAAATGCCTGTTCTCTACAAAACATGTTCAACTACCCGTTAGGCTTCTAAAAATAGATGGGTAATAAGAGAGCCTTTTCCTTTAATGGCCTTATATGTAACATGGAAAATGCAAAACTGTGCATAAGTTACACGGTTTTGAGTCTTGATTTCAATCGAATGGTTTAGACTTAATGAAGAAGAGTCTGACAGCTGATATATGTGCAGTGCCATGACAATCCGTGGAAGACAGAAGTAAGCAGTAACTAACCTCAGAGAACATGCCCCGAAAATCTTTTCTGATGAAAGCAAGTACATGACTTTATTCTGGCAGGATGCTGTGCACAGAGTGACCCCAGCTTTTTGAACAATATGTGCAAGGGTCACCTTGAAAAAGCATTGGATTAATATCTGTTTATTGCAGCAGATCATCAGGCCCTGTTCCTTGAGGTGCTTATGAATTTTATGGTGCTTTTCATTTGAATTCATTTGAATTTCTTGTGATATTCCGAGGCATCACAACACCCATCACCTTAATCCTACGGGCTCTTCTCTGCTAGAGTCTGAGTGAGAAAGTTAAAGGCTTGTGAGGTCATGTAGCTTTCTATCAAAGGGCACAGACTTCCCATGTTACTTTAATGGATTTTTTTAGTACTTCTCCCACAAGGTGGTATATAGGTACAGAAACATACGTTGGGAAGATATCTGTGATAATGGAAACTATCTGGCTAAGACTGGAATTGTTTTCCAAGTTTGGAATTGACTGTAACAGACCTTAACCCTAATGTTCTGTGAACTCTGGTGTGAAACCTGAGGTTCACAAAAGTCAATGGCAGAAGATCATTGACTTTGGTCAGGCTGATTTTTTGCCCCAAGACTCTCAAGGTAATAATTTCCCTGGTACTAGTTATGGTTCTGTCAATGATGTGATATCTGTGTTGTATGTGTGTGGAGGGGCATCCCAAAGCTACCCTGTCCTTTCTTAGTGCCAAAATGCATTGCAAACACATTCTTGTTGAGTTGCTTGTTATCACCTCTTTGTCTCTCTTCCCTCAATGGCTTTCCTGCTTTCTCCTCTCTACTGCTATAATTTTAAAACCTGCGAATTGCCTCATTTCTCTAAAAAGGGAAGTATGGTGAGGAAGCTTTGCTTTAAGAAGATATGATGTTCTGTAGTGCAAAAGACCCTAATGTGCCCTATTTTTAAAATACTGGCATGGATTGCTAAAGGGATCTTTCAGTATATCCTGGCATGCAGTGGATGCTTAACACTCATTTCCTCTCGTGAATCTAAGTATCAAACCCAGATGATGAAAGTTTAATCCTTTGGCACAGGTACTGCACATTGCATCTTTCAACACAATGGAGCCCATTTTCTATGGAGAAGAGGCAGTGAAAAATGCCTTGCACAGGACTTCAGCGCAGGTTCTTGGGTGGAAAACAGGAGAGGTTAGAAAAAATTTCTGCAAATTAAGTTCCATCTCCAAGATACACATCTAGCAGGCCAAGGCATTGCTTAGCGAAAGAAGTAGAGTGCCTTAAAGCCATCTGCACAATTTCTTAAAACTCCACTTCCCTGATGGATAACAGATGGAGGAGGAAATTTATAAGTAAAAGATTAGAGCAACTCTGCTTATAAACAGGAGTACTAATCACTCTGCCTTTGCCCTGGAGACCAGATTTAATCTCAGGGTTTAACTTAACGCAACTGTCTTGTTTCTGCTGCCAACTGAGAACGTTCAAATACTCCCATGATAAGAGATACTTTCGGATGATACAAAGCTAAACATTGCTTGGCAATTGATGACCCAGCATATAATCAACGATTACACTCAACATAACGTTGTGAAATAATGGACTGGGTAATTTGTGCATTCCACATTTGTCATTTCCCAGTGTTTAAATCTATCTGCTCAACAGTTCTCCCCTGCATTTGTGTTGTGTCATTAGCACCTGCACTTTGTACCCTCACCTGATGGTTTTATTCAGCACTCTGAAACAAAAAGTGAGACAGTACCTCTGAACATGTTGGGAATAAGGCATGGGGCAGTAGATTTGCTGCAGGAGAGGTCTTCAGTATCTTCTCACCCTTTGGAAGAAGTCTCTGTGTGGTTGTAGGGAGGTAATATGTGGAAACCAGGGGTTTGTGGTCTCATGTGATGTCTCTGACAATAGTCTTTGCCAAGAGCTGTGGTGGAACAACAGCAGCTCATGTCCCAGCACACAGCAGGGTGTATAAGACTCAGCTAAGCTTTGCGTCCTCCTCACCTATATTTCCAGTCCTCTCAGCATAAGCTATTAGGTAGTGGATTTTCCACTGTCTTTTTTCTATTTCTATACCCCAGTTTTTGTGCTGTGTTCTGGAGTGTCGGGTAAAAGAATAGAGGCGGCGCAATTAGACCTATGATGAGTATTGATTTTTCAATTTGCTGCTTGAAGTGGAAATTAAAAAGGAAAATTGTCCCAGTCTGACCTGAAATGAAAAAGTATTAATTTTCTCATGGAAAAGAAACCAACCACTGTGCCTGCTGTACCCCTGCTAAAACAAAGTACCTTCAGGCTAAACAGAAGGATTCTATTCAGAATGGAAATTTTTGTTTTGCTCCTTGTTTCTGGTAGCTTTTTAGATATTAGGTAGTTACATACCTAAACTCAACTTCACAGCACAACAAAAATTGAAATAGTCCATCTTGGAAGAAACATAGTTGTTGTGATATTTTCTCCTGGACTCTCTCTTGCCGTGTGTTGGAGAGCTGACCTGAGTTTACTACTTTATTGCAAGAGAAGGTTTACAGCACAAATACAGAGAGAGGTGTCTACCCTTTGAAAAATGCTGGAGTCTTGCCCTTCTTTTAGTATTTTCTGATAGCTCATTTAGATGACTCCCTGCTCAGCTTGTCAGCCTCTGAGAACTGATTTTTCTTTTATGTGATATGGGAAATCCCAGGCACCTAGGCACAGGGTGCCTAAAAATTAGAAGCTGCAATACAGGTTGACAACATCTGAGTCTGTTGATAAGCCCTGATTAATTAAATGCTTGTTAAAAACAGTTATCTAAACTTTACATTTTTTGTGATGAATAAGCATGAGGTCCACCTTTGCTGATTAGGAGAATAAATAGAGTTGAGGACATTGTATTATAGCTGGGGCAATTGGTGAGACACATATTTAAGAAACCTGAACCTTTCTTTGCTCCCTAGAAATAGTATTCCTGGTCAACTGATCAAAAAAAAAGGAATGCGTGCAATCTCTGGTCATTCTGTGTATGAATAATAACATACTCCCCTTTTGCATTTTTTGTTTGGTTTATCGGAGAAACAAGGGCTTAGGGATCATCCAGGACTGTGCGAGGATGTGGCCATTTAAGTCTTTTCAAGGTCATTTGACTGGAACCAAAAGGAATAGAAACAAAATTCTCTGTGTCATGAACATAGCTGTCCCGGTACAGGATGCGACAGAGGGACAGGCTGCAATGTGAGCATGCCTTTTTTTATGTTAGACAACAGGGTTTACACATTATGGGAAAAAACTCACCAAGAAGTGTCAGCAAGACCCTGCATCCTATTTGACTCTTGAAAATCCAACTCCAAGACACAAACACATGGGAAAGCAGATACCAGTAGTTGCGTTGCTCATGGAATGAGTTACTTTAAATAAGATTTGGAACAAATTAATACTTTGGGCCTGTTTCCTGAAGATGGGCCACACTTGACCAATGGAGAATGGTTCACTGGTTATGCTATCCACTGGTGCCGACACACCTCTGAACTTTTATCTGTTTGCTTGTTTCCTTCCTTTTTAAAGAGCAGTTTCAGAATAGACTGGGATGTCTCTGAAAGTAAAAGGCAAGGGAAAACAGATTAAATCTCCATGTTACAAACCCACAGTACAATCTAGGTTGGAGGTCTGCATGGATTTAAGGAGATATGTTCCCCCTTGTAAGCAGGAAGCTAATGAGCACACCCGTGAGACCTTTCTCTCTGGAAAAATGAGAGTAATTTAGTGAACTAATTTAGTAATTTTAGAAAGCTAATTTATTAATAATAAGTGTATATCTCACTGCTAAGGATCTTAAATGTCTCTTTATCAGGTAAGTTTTCACATCCAGTGAAGGGAACCTTTGAGGTTTTTCTTTTTTGGAAGAATGGAAACATATATAAATATCTGACTAAAATATTTCCTTTCTAGACTTGAAAAAAGAAAGGAAAAAAGTCCCAGCAAAACCCAAATATGTCTTTGATAATCGTGTTTATGCAGAGTCTGAACACTAGTAGTTTTGTAAGAGATTTTTTTCTTTTTCTGGACGACTTCTGGCTTGCACATTTTCTCCTTTTATGAAGTGTGTTTCATTTAGACATCCTGGCCTCATAAAAGTGGCTTATTTAGAACAGACCTGGCCATCTGGGGCCGCTTTGCTATAGGCTAAGCTTAACTTATTAAGTATTGTCGTCCAAAGACAAACAAAGAGGCTACTAATGCGTTTTTGGCCTATTCTGTGTATTTCCTATTCTGTGAGCAATAAAAAAAAAAAAAAGGAAGGAAATAAAAATGGAATGAGTTGTCTGGAATTTGCCTGCTTTAGGATGAGCTAAATTGAGTCTGTAGAGGTGTTCAGCTTCATTTGCCTGCTGAGGGGGAAGAGGGAAAGGGGGAGTAAGCTTATTTTCAAGTGTTTGCTGAAAACTCACCCAAAAATATCTTGCCTGTGAGTACAGAAAGGGTGAGATACCACATCTGCTGTGGCATATTTGACTTACGAAATACTTCCCAGCATCTGGAGCAGTAATGGCTGCTTAAAAAACAGTGTTGAAACTGGGATGTCAATCTTCTTCTCAGCAACAAAACTAATTCCCTTTAGTGCTGCAACATTTGGACGGCATGGAAAAGTGATTGCTACTGGAGCTTAAACAGCGTTTACCTCGGTATTAGTGTAATTCTTGGGGAGCTGGGTGTCTTTAATGAGAAGTAGTTTCTCACCACTTCAGGTTGCTTTCAATCACCTTGTCCTCTCTGCAAGATCAATCCCAGAGATTTAAAGCACAAATATCCAAGGGACCACCAATGTGATTTTACTTAGAGAGATCCTGGGCAGTCACTACAGACTCTGGTGGCAAAGTCACACACAGAGCTGGGGACCGATCACATCAGTTCACCTCTTTCTCCTCTTCTTTTCAGGACAATAGTTGTATCCATCTTTCTCAGTGTGCAGGCACTATTTCAGACATTATTATCATCTAGAAACACGGTTATTTCTAGGTAGGAAGAAATAAAACAGGAGGTGTCCTGCAGTTCAACATCTAATCCCTGGAGACAGGGAGCACCCAGGGCTCTAGAAGCAAGGACTAGAGATCATAGAATCAAAGAATCATAGAATTGTTTAGGTTGGAAAAGACCTTTAAGATCACCGAGTCCAACTGTTAACCTAGCACTGCCAAGTCCACCACTAAACCATGTCCCTAAGCACCACGTCTACCCGTCTTTTAAATACCTCCAGGGATGGTGACTCAACCACTTCCCTGGGCAGCCTGTTCCAGTCCTTGACTACCCTTTC
>NW_008825538.1:4353890-4370127 GCF_000699105.1 Pygoscelis adeliae | reverse complement strand
CCTCACTACAGCCTCCTTTCAGGTAGTTGTAGAGAGCGATGAGGTCTCCCCTCAGCCTCCTTTTCTCCAGGCTAAACAACCCCAGTTCCCTCAGCTGCCCCTCATCAGACTTGTGCTCTAGACCCTTCACCAGCTTCATTGCCCTTCTCTGGACACGCTCTAACACCTCAATGTCCTTCTTGTAGTGAGGGGCCCAAAACTGAACACAGTATTCGAGGTGCGGCCTCACCAGTGCTGAGTACAGGGGCACGGTCACTTCCCTACTCCTGCTGGCCACACTAGTTCTGATACAAGCCAGGATGCCCTTGGCCTTCTTGGCCACCTGGGCACACTGCCAGCTCATGTTCAGCTGGTTCTTGACCAACACCTCCAGGTCCTTTTCGGCCAGGCAGCTTTCCAGCCACTCTTCCCCAAGCCTGTAGCGCTGCTTGGGGTTGTTGTGACCCAAGTGCAGGACCCGGCACTTGGCCTTGTTGAATCTCATACAGTTGGCCTCAGCCCATCGATCCAGCCTGTCCAGGTTCCTCAGTCCTGTGTGTGTCTAAGTGGTGTAGCAGGTCACTAACCATTTCCCCTTGGATTACAGGGGCTTCATTCTACTCCCCATCCCTGTCTTCCAGCTCAGGGGGCTGGGTACCCCGAGAACAACTGGTCTTACTATTAAAGACTGAGGCAAAGAAGGCATTAAGTACCTCAGCCTTTTCTTCATCCTTTGTCACTATGTTTCCCCCTGCATCCAATAAAGGATGGAGATTCTCTTTAGCCCTCCTTTTGTTGCTAATGTATTTGTAGAATTTTTTTTTTTTTTGATGTCTCACTGCACACAGGTAAAGTAAACTGCATACTGCAAGAGTTTTTTCCTCTCATGAAAAGGCCAGAAGTTGCTTAGATTGAACCAGGGAGCTTTTAGAGCTTTTTTGGATATTTTTACTAAGAAAATGGCCCAAGTATATCTTGTTCACAGTACTACCCAGCTTGTTAATCTCTTTACTTTATAACGGGCTTTTGGCCTTTGAAGTGCTAAAATCAATTATGATTTACACTAGTGACATGGGGGACATTGCAGAAGTGTAAAATTGTACATATTTATAAGGCTATCTGCGTTCAGGCACTGTGTAGACACTCAGGTGTCAGAATCCAGTTTGGATCTGGTCTGAAATATATTTTTCCTTGTATCTTCTCAGGATCTCAGACACAAAATTCCTTCATTTCTACTGGGACTTCTGTGTTTCTTGCTGCTCTCACACAGTTCCTGGGAGCATTTCCCAGCTGTTCAGAAACAAGGTACCACTTCCTGCTGGACTGACCTTGGTAAAAAATATCTTTTGGGAAAAATGAATTGCTTAGCCCTGATGACCCCCCCCCCGTCTGAACCTTTATTGCCTTCAGGAAGTGGCAGGATTCTGGAAGGAAAGTATCTGCTGTTGGTGTGTGGTTGCAGCTTAACATGCTATGCCTGAAATAAAACACTGAGGGAAGATTTCTTTCCGCTGTCTCATTGTGGAGGAAGAGTTTTTGAAAAAGCTAAAGACAATACCGAGATTACGCTGCTGTTGTTTCAGCTCAGTGGCAGACATTGAAGCTTTGGCTGAAAGCCCATCGACAGGACCAGATGTTTTAGTCTTGCACTTCCTTTGCAATGGGAAATAATGAAAACTGAGCCTTGTAAATGAAATGGGACTTTGCTGATTTAATTCATTTGTTGTGTCATTGTGATACATATCATCAGAAAATCTCTCTGCCAGGGGTTCAGACCAGCAAAACAGGAGCTCATAAGGGAGCTGCTAATGGGGTTTCACAGGTGCCCTCCCATCTTGTTTTCACTTCTCAGATGTCATCTTTAGTAGCTCCCACCCTAAGAAACATGTGGGAATCTATCCATTTTCCAAAGGCAGGTGCTTTCTGGCAATTAATTTGCCATGATGTGTGAGATACAACCCTTTGCCTTTTATAAACCAGTCTATAAGAGCTCATGTAATACTTGAACTCGAAGCACAATGCTCAGAGAAGATGATGGCCTTCCCAGAGCTCTGCCCTGGGTGTGATGTTGAGCATCACTGTGCTGCCTGGTTGGCCTGGGTCACGCTTCACACATTTTAGCTCTGATTTATCCCACCTGACTTACCAGAGCATCCTCTGTGCACAGTGCAGAGAGAAATGCCTCCAGGTGTGATTGGTGGGGAAATCCGAGGTTTTGGTGGGGAAATCCTCATTTTGAAGTGTCTGTCTCTGTGTTGGCTGTGTAAGGAGTGTGGGCAGCTCTGAGTGTCTCCACGAAGTGGGATGAACTCAAGGCCAACAGTTCTCAACAAAATACGAGCACTCTTTTTTTTTCCCCCCCTGCTCTTCCCTGCACCTGAATATAAACACCTTGCTTCCTCTGGCAAACTGTGCTTTAGCACACTGGATATTTTCATAAAGTGACCTCAAGTATGAGAAACTATGTGCAGTAGGTTTAAGCATCTTTCTTTTCAAATACAGCTAAACAAAGGAGGTACCAAAGGTGGTTGAAAACAGAGTTGGCATTGCAAAAATCCCTGCGTATTCCCTCAGAGCAGTGTTTGTAATTTGTCATGACTTATTGAGCTTTGCTGGAATTAAAGCTAGAAGGAGCCATCATGACCACCTGGTTTGATATCTCTGCACTCAGTTTTGCCCAGAGGCTTCTGCACTGGAATGTTTCCCTGCTGGGGAGCATCAGCAATGCTGCTTCCAGACCTGCAGTCCCACCAGCCTGAGGCTGGCTGCGATCACCAGTGCTGACGCTCTCCACAAACCCAGAAATTCGGCACAAAAACCTTGTGTATTCTGGAGCAACAACAGCAAAAGCAACACAGTTAGGGCCATTGTGAATAACTGAAAGGTAACATAAAAGAAACAGATGATAGAGAAAGAGAGAAAGATATCTTATTTAAAATTCATACTTAGCAGCAGTCAAGGAAATTTCCTTTACAAAAAAATCAACATTGGAAACAAGATGAAATATATATATTGTTTTCCCACTGAGAAAGACTAGTTATAATTTTTGATTTTTTGCTTTGGTTATTTTAATGACCAATACGTAGTTTTACATCTACTTCACTCTGTCTTAAAACAGAGTTTTAAATACAACATATTGCTTAGAAAGCCAGACTTTTACAGATTGTACTATCGTAACAGAATAAAAAATCACAGCGCTTCACTCCTATTAAACATAGTTGGAAACATGTATCTACCTAATGGAGTCAAATAATATCCTAAAAATATGCCTCAGAATATCCAAAATGCTAAAATCTTGAAATAGAGGCAATAAAACATAACAGATTTGAAAGAGGGAAAATGCTGTAAATGAAAACCAGAGAAGAAAGTCTACAATAACAGTGTATGACCATCCACAAGGCCAAGCTCTGGCAAATGTTAACCAGTTCAATATAACAGGCTGCCACTTGTGATCCTAAGCTTGGTGCTTAGATGAGTTATTGGAAGGTATGCTCCGATTAGGGTCTGTTTTATGGTAGATATGAAGAATGGGATTTTTAGCAATCCTTTAGCTCTCTTCCAATAAACCTTTAGCTGGCTTCAGTAGCTGCAGAGTTCAGTGGAAACTGAGGCTTTTGAAAATCCCACCCAAAACGTTTCGTGTCTGCACGTATTGCATCACAGCTGATAATTTGGAGGAGAGGATGCTGAAAACAAACACAGTCACTGAGGCTTTGGAGTTCCCCTGTTCTGCATATAGCAGGGGGGCAGGTTCACATTGAACACAGCAAATAGTCCTTAGGATAAAAGGAAGATGGGATGCAAATTCTTCCATTAACTGTGTTTACAGAATTGTGTAAATGTGTGTGATGATCATATCCCTCTTTACATTTGCTTGCTTTCCTAAACACTTATGCCTGTCTGGAATGTGCTTGTGAGACATCCTGAGCCTCTATGGAGTCCCTAATGGGTCCAATGAGAAAAAAACATGGTTGAAGGGGGTTTTTCTCCTGGATGTTCACACAAGGGCCCTTAGATGGAAGCAATTTGGTTGTCTAAAGGTTATCATGTTGTGTCCTGCATTGTAGGCACTATCATAATGAAAACTAATTAATAATAAATAGCAGCATAGATTTTGGTAATCAACATTGCCAATTTCCCAGGGCATTTTGGGAAAGGAGGGTAGAGAGCATAGATTGATCAGCCTTGCAGTTACATATTTTAAGGCAAGAAGGAGCCATATTTTTTTCTCCTCTGCACTTTGTCATGACGGAGCCATCATATTTCACTGAGTAACTTCTACACGCAGCCAAGTGCCTTGTTTGCATGAAGCTGACAGCATCTGAGGGATGCTTCAGGAGATGGGAACCCGCCATTTCCTTTGGCAATTTGTTTCCTCAGACTCATCCACTCTGTTAGATAATTGTGCCATATTTCTTGTTGGGATGTCTTTGCCTTTAATTTTCTGTGTCTTTCTGTGCTGTGTTAAAAAGCCTTTTGATATCTGATATATACTGTCTTTAAAGAAAAAGTGTAGTCTTTTTGACACTGAAATCATATCCCCCCTTGATCTTTTTAAGGACTTCAGAAGAGTGAGTGCCTGACATTTCTCTGTAAGGCACATTTTCCCAGCTCTCCATCCATCAAGACCTGTGTGTATCTCTATGCTCTGAATTTTTGTGAATGTGGTATTGAAAATATGTGCCCTAGATTTGGTATTACACCTTGTACAATAATGTGTTTCTGTCCACAACAGACCTGTACCTGCATATGTAGAAAAATAGCAAGCTAAGTCACAGTATGTGTTAAGGACATAAAGGTGAAAGGAACATCTTTGTAACTATAACAGATTGCACGTTAACTCTCTAGCCTTAGAAGACATTTTCTTCTTCCACCTAAATCTAGTAGAGCTGGATAAAAAGGCATCAGGCACTGTTCATTGTTACAGAAATAAAAAAAATGAAGTTTGTCACATTCTTTTCCCCCAACAGTTTAGGTACTTTTATGACTTGCATCTTTCCACTCTTCTTCTCCCCAAGCAATTTACTCTAAATGATGTTTTGGCAGCTTGTGTTTTATTCGAATGGCTGACAAACAGTTGGGAGAAAATGTACCGTTGTTAAATATTTTATATGCTAATGTTTTCCTGAAGAGCTGGGCACCTGCCTGCTGGAGTCCTCTGTGATTCCCAGGAGATGTCCACAAAAACAGGAGTCAGACTGCTGATTAAGCAACATTTAAATAACAGGAATAAAATCCTCACATTTTCTCATTGCATTTCAAAGAAATAAAGAAGGCCATAAAACTGTCCTCATCACAGTAAGCTAACCCCATGTGTGGGAACATTATGCTGCTTCTTACACACAATACGACTTAGAACATTACTGGAAATTGCAAAGCCATTTACATCCTGGCTGGCAAACAAAATGCTGCATTTTTCTTCTTAATGTAATCTAAAACATTCCAAAACACAGACAAGTATAATGGAAACACTGACAAGCCTTTACTCACGGTGTCACTGAGGCATCATCAATGATTTAACTGCAACTACAAGCGATTAAATATGCCGCTTCTAATAATTTCTCGTGGCGTGGTATATCTATAATATTGCATGTAGGGACATATTGGCATGTGTAAAAACTTAGCCCTACTAAGTGCATGCCAAGATGAAAGTGATTTCTTCTATACACCACTATAAGAGACATGATTCTTCTTGGCACACAGAAGAGCAGCAAGATTGAGTGGGGGATGTGACTTTACCTCCATTAAAAGCTTTGATTAGACAGATCCCGGAATACTGTGTCTGTTTGTAGTATCCACATTTTAGTAAAGATATTATGAGATGGGAGAGAGGTCAGGGGAAAAAAAAGATTTTATTGCAGCAAAATTTTTTCACAGCCAAAGAAAATAATTTGTAATGAGGGATTTATGAAGCAAGTTCTTAGGTTATCAGAAGAAGACTGAAAATAAAGGTCAAGAGATGAATTAATTTCAGTCTGTACATTCTTTCACACAAAGAAAAGTACTGAGACCAATGGTCCCTCCACTCTTATGGACACAATCATGGCCAAGTTGAAGCCAGACATATTTCTACAGAAGAACAATTAAACTTTGGGAAAATTTCCCATGAGAAGTGACTGGATTCTCCACCTCCTGCTGTTCTTGGGAAGTGTCTTCCGGTGCCTGCTGGAAGACCTGCAGCGAGCAAACACAAATCACTGGACTCCAAGCAAACACAAATCATTGGACTCACTTGTGGGACACGAGAACAAGCATCCGTGTCACATGGACACACTGATACAACCGATGTTCTGCTCTCAAAACCCACAAATGAAAAGTGAACAGAAAACTTATGCCTTTGCATAGATGCAACAGTTTCAAGTCATGACGGTGACTCCAATGTGGTGGCCACATCAAACTTAGGTTTATATTCATGCTCTTTTGGGGGGAACTGCAGATGTCTCTCAACCATTGCAAAGGAATCTAATGTTTTAATATGGCCACCAAATAAATCTCAAGAGAATTATCTGAAGCACAAGAGTTAAACAAGCACCCCACTCCTTCATGCATTTACGGATTAACTTCAACATAGGGCAAAGCCTGCTACATTTCATTTGTCAGCTCTTTACTGGACAACAGCACCCCCCACACCAGACTTATAGAAATATATCCCCCCTCCCCTCCAGATACATGAGGAATAGATCTTAGTTCTCTATGTAAGGACTTCTGCAGTGGCTGAGGCAATGGAAGAGAGAAATCCACAATGACCTGTTTATTCAGTAGAACAGTAATTTCTTTCTGTCAGCAACAGAAACAGAAAATCTTTGTAAGTATACACGTATACAAGGCAACTGCTTCCAAGCAAGCAGCTTGAATGCCAATATTTAGAGATGGGACACAGGGCTGCCTTTTATAAGCCTGTTAAAACATTGAAGCAGCTCCTAAAGAAGGCTGTTATTTTGCCTATGGGATCTAACCAGAAAAATTGGCTGGGTAACGAATGGGTGTCCTGGTTTCGGCTGGGATAGAGTTAATTTTCTTCCTAGTAGCTGGTACAGTGCTGTGTTTGGGATTTAGCACGAGAATAATGTGATAACACACCGATGTTTTGCTGTTGCTAAGCAGTGTTTATACTTAGTCAAGGACATTTCAGCTTCCCATACTCTGCCAGCGAAGAGGTGCACAAGAAGCTGTGAGGCAGTATAGCCAGGACAGCTGACCCCAACTGAGCAAAGGGATATTCCATACCATATAACGTCACGCTCAGTATATAAGCTGGGGGGAGTTGGCCAGGGGGCAGCGATTGCTGCTTGGGGACTGACTGGGCAGTGGTCAGCAGGCAGTGAGCAGTTGCATCACTTGTTTTTTTCCCCTAGGTTTTGTTCCTCTCTCTCTCATTTTATTTTTCATTATTATTATTATTGTTATAACTACTACTACTTCTTTATGTCAAGTATTAAACTGTTCTTATCTCAGCCCATGAGTTTTCTTTTGCTCTTCTGATTCTCTCCCTCATCCCACCGGGGCAGGGCAGGGGCGTGAGGGTGAGCGAGCGGCTGGGTGGTGCTTAGTTGCTGACTGGGGTTAAACCACGACAATGGGATACTCATCTGATTTCTACATATGAATAGAAGAAACTATAGCTCAGAAGGAAAAGACCCATGGAAGTGTCTGTGCTTTGCAAGTGCCTATTCTAATGAAATATTCATAGCACTTTGAAAAGTGTTGGACCAGTGTCATACAAGCAGTTTTCCATGTGTCTGCCTGGGATGTTTCTAGACCTTGCAATTTCAAACAAACAAAGAGTGCTGAAAACTGGATCCTTATTCACTTTCCCCTCTGGCAAAAAAAAAATAAATAAACTGAAGCAGCCTTTTAAATGACAAATGAGGTCTTGTCAAGGGGACTGTAATATCTCTTTTTCCATGTTCCAGTCTGTGATCAAGGGAAGCTTCATGGCTTTGGAGTAATGTATGGCTTGTAGCACAGACACACCAGTAAGAGACCACAATATGCAGCTGCTAAATAGGATTTTCAAGTTAAACAGACAAGACAAGCTGGTAGGAGGGGAGTGCTACCTTTGTGTTTTACGGGTGGGAACTGAGGCAGAGAGAATGGTTTGTCCCAGGCGATAGCAAAAGGCTGTGACCAATCTGCAAATACAAACCAGAGCCAGGTGCCTGCAGTGTGGGCCAGATGGGCTTGTAGCCTCGGCTCTCTGCAGGCTCCGTCTTCAGCTTGAATGTGTTATCCAGGTTTGCTGTGCAGTGCAGAGCATGAGGGAGATGCCTCCAGAGGGTGAGTCATTCCTCTCCCCTCCCTCATCCCACCCACTGCCAGAGATGGGCGGCTCATCCAGCACCTCATGTGCAAGTGATGAAGACAAACCCCACCCAGCACCTTCTCTTGGGGTTAGATTTAGCACTTGCTTGTTCCCAAATCACTGGGAGAGGAGGCAGGAGAAGGTTTGTATGGATCCAGAGCTAGCACTGACTGTGCCTTGTGCAGCTGTGCTGGTATGACACTGGGAAATGGTTGGGACAAGCCCTGCTATCGTTGTGGAGAGATGTCCTGGAGCAGTGCTAGCTTGGAGGTGTTGCCCTGTGGTCTAGACATAGTCTGCATTTGCTCTGACATGGTGCAGATGGGGGAAAACACCTAGTTTAATTGGACTAAAACCTCAGAGATCCTTAAAAGTCCTGTCATGGTAATTTGAAATACTTATGTGGAATTAGGACCTATGCTTTCGATGTTTGCAACCAAACGTTGTGCACAGCAGTTTTATTCATGCGCATCGATTCTGAAGTTGAGGTGAACGGTTGCATAAATATATTATCATTACAAATCTGATATGCACTGCAGCCCACAGAAAAAAATATGCTGTTTGAGAGACTGCTTTTTGAAAACATGGGCACGTGTGTATAACTTGGCTGAAAGATCACTAAGGCATTGATACAATAGCCACCATAAATATTTGAAAGGTGTCAACATCAAGGTCTAGATTTTACCCACAGATGCCAGAACAATGTTCCCATTGATTAGCTGTTCTGTAATATAAGCCTGTGTATGAAAAATATATGTTAAAAAGAGTCTTCTATAGATCATGCCAGGATTTCACTTCCCCTGCTTTTTTGTATCAGTCTGAGCTGACTAAACCCACTGGAAATTTGCAGATGTTTTTATTACAAGTTCAAATCAGGAGTTTATCATTTAAAAAAAAATTATAAATTTCTGGACTGACTGAGGCTCAGAACAGGATCATTATTTGGGTCCATCATTTCCTGGATAATATTCTCTTTTGATTAACAGGTCAGCAAGCAGCTTTAGCTACCGTAACACTCATTCAGGGTGTTAATATTCCTTATATGTGGATGCTGAACTGGAGGTTATTCTCTGTCTAGTGAGCTACTTGCACTGTGTAGGTGTGCTCAAACCTCTTCTCTGAAGAACACTTATGAATTTAAAATCTTTGTTATTATTCATGCACTTCAGCTTAGTTTGATGCTGTGCATCTTTGTAACACCCGTACGTACAAAAAGTCACCTGTCACATTTACGGCAGAGGTGGGAGCACAGATCAAATCTTCTGAGCCTGCAGTCTTACGTTCCAACTCAATAAAGCAGTTAACACACGCTGCCTCGTTTTATGATGGAAAAGGGTCCTGTTAGTCCCATTAACTTTGTGAAGCTAATTCTGCGTAGTAAGTGCAACATGTGCCATATCTAATGCCATATCTAATGGAAATACGTCTTCGACTGCGTTGTTAATTATTTTCAGCCTGTGATGCTCACACATATCCTCACCATTAATAAAAAGCATTTTCCATGGAAAATGCTTTCCACATGTGCATAATTAATGCCCCTTTTATTATAAAAGAATTGGTCAGAGAAATTTTGAAGGAAGAAAATTAGGTTGAAATAGATTCCAAAATTAGTACATTTCACAAAGGGTGGTCAATTACTTGCCTATCAGGAGAAAATCATTAAAATGTTACAAAAGAATTAAAACTTTCCATTTGGACATTTAGAAATGGAGCCTATTATGCTTTTATTTTGAAACATGTTTATATTTCAAATTTTTTGACTTTGCATACTAGTAGCCTTTAAAAGTTGAAATTAAATGATGTTTTTTAAAAAATGAAATACTTCAATTAACTGAAAAGATTGCATTTGAGATAATTTCTCCTTCATGTAGAATCTTGAAATATTTGGGGTTTTGCTCTGATTTGGGCAGAAGCATGCCTGGAATTTCCAAGCTCCTTCACAAAGTGGAAGTCTGGAGCTTCTGTTTCCATGCAGCTTTACTACAAAATTACTTAGTAAAGCCCAGAGAGAGGAACCAATGCATTTTTTCAGTTCAGTTTCCATTTGAATTGAGCCATAACTGAAGCTGTTCCAGGTCAAATTGAACAAAACTTCAGAATAATGATTTTGGTTCAACAAAAAAAATAATTGTTTTTTGTTTAAGTCCCCTCCCTAAAAAAAACCCAAAAAAACTTACTAATAATTTTAGTGCTATCAGCCAACAATGATCTCCATCTAGTGTTATGAAACTGTAGGTTAGGCTGAACTAAGCCCATCCAGCCTGTTTAATCTATTCAGCACTGAAATTATGTCCTTAAAATGAAAATATTAAAGAACTGGTTGCTTTGGGCTGGTTTTTTGGTTCTTTGTTTTGTTTTATCTTACAGCAGTTAATACACCCACAGATTCATACCCAACAGAAACAGCATCCAGATTTTACATGCACAGGAAATATTCCATAAAAGCATTTAATTAGGTTACAGATAGTCCAAGGATTGTTAATATTTACCCTGTAGATGACGGGCTTCCTTTGTTTGCAAGACCTTGATGTGAAAATCATTTTGATCCCATTGAGAGTAATGGTAGTGATATTTTGTTAATGGTGTTGGCACAGGGACAGATTACAGGTGCCCTTTTATTGAGCCATGTCTTGCTGCTGAGTGGCAGGGTGACATGCAGCGGGTGACTGGGCCTGACTTGTCCTGGAGAGCGTCAAGCTCTGCACGAAGGGATGAGGAACCTGTGGGCAGCCGCAGGCAGATGCAAAATGAGAGCTGCAGAGCTGCAGACTGCAAACCTGCTCAGATAGTGGCAGCAGGCTTTAATTTAACAGGCTCTTTTGAGGAACGTTATTTGTCTGTTAGCAAGGAAACCCTTAGCTGGCCTCCAGGTGACACCACGTTGTGCCACACCAGAGAAAACCCCAGGTAGGTCCCCAGTGGTCTTTTTATTTTGAGATGCAGGATACAAACTGGTTTTGGCATTTTTATGTGTGTTGTGTGCTCTTGCAGGTTGTTTTATTACCCTTGGAAGTGCCTCACCTTCCCATAAAAAGCAGAGCTCCTTGGGCTTTGTGCACATGTTGTAGGAGAGCAAGAGCATCACCATCAGGTTCTTCTGCAGCCTCTGTGCCCAGCAAGGGTTTCCTCCCAAAACTGTGAGCTCTTACACCAGTGGGGACCATGATTCTGGTCCCACCATACCACCATGCCCTGGGGAACTGTCCTACCCACACATCTTGGCTGCCACACTCCTGGAACTGTTTATTCGGTGGGGCCTAAGGTAATGTTATAGGTGCTGCAGATGCTGTAGGTACTCTGAGATGTGTGAAGAGATGGTATCACATTCTGTGTTCATATTTAGTCCAAAAGAAGTAGAAGACCTTTCCTAATCTTTAGAGCAATGAGAATAGCCTTCTAGTTAGGGTAAAATAGATAAAAGGCCGAAACAGTCTGCAAATGAGACACAAGTGATAGTGGAGGACACCATGCATGACTTAGGCCTGTGTCAGGAGATGAGTGGACAAATTCCCTTGCACTTTTGTGCAAGATGAGGATAACCAGGTGGATATCTCTGTTATGGCTGGCTGTAGGGGCAGAAGTCTGTGATGGGTAGTGTCAGGATAGTAATGCTGAGATGATGCCACATCTAACCATGGCTGAGTGCAAAACCAAGTGTGGAACTAGCATTCACTTTTTCTTTTAAGCAGGTGAATGCAGTAATTCCAGATTTCTTTCTAGATCTTCAAGCTTCCTTTCTAAATCTCTGCATGCTACAGCAGGTATCTGAAAATGATGCCACTCTCCGTACAGTACATCTAGCACTCACTCCATCTGAATCTGCCCAGAGCTCAGCCATTAGGCAATGCAGATCTTAGAAACAGAAACACTTTCAGAGAGGAATATTAGCCTCTTTCCAAGACTAAACGTGCACTTAAAATGCTGTTTTCAGATGGTATTTTGTTCTGGGGTTAAACTCCACAGTTAAAGGTGATGTATTCTCTCAATAAGCACAAAGACTGGGCAAACTTGCTCTGAGGAGTGATAAATCCTGGCAATAAATACTGTTCCTGGGGAGAAACCGAGAGCGTGCTGTACTCCAAAGGAGCAGAAATAGCAGGGATGCTGGAAAATGTAGTAGGAGAAAATACTTATGCTGCCTTGGGGGAGAGGGGAAGGTGGCCTCTTAAATCCCTTCCTACTCTTTATTTCTGTGACTCATCCAGACCTGCCTGTAATGGGCTGTTGCATTGCCGTATTGTTAGTTTAACTTCTTTGTATCCTGAACAGCCAGTGGGTCGGTAAAAGAAGCTCTTTGTGCCTTTAGTGGGAGAGAATGGCACGAGGGTTGATCTTGGAAGAGGCCCAGGGAAAGTGTGGGGCAAGGAGGGAGAAGGGAGAGAAAAAAAAATACCCAGAAAAGGGGAAAAAAAGAAAGAAAAAAAGTGTCTGTTTCACAAACCCTGACCTTCAGCAAAACTGCCATTTCCTGAGACTGCACAAAATGTACCGACCGTCGGCATTCGCAGGCCTGGCAAAGAGGGATGGAGCCAGACTTTGACACCACTGCAGAGTCCCAGGGAAAAGCTGATGGGCAGCCAGGTCAATGACTACCTGATCCTGTCTTTACCGTGAAGAGCAGTGCAAGCCGAGCAGTAATGCTTGGCTTGGCTTGAAGTGGAAGGAGGAGCCGCATGCAATAACCGTTGCCTTTCACACGAGAGTCTGAAAAGGCAGCATTCCCAGCAGCCGTGTTGTCTTTGAAACATGTTGTAAACAGGCTAGCGTGTTGCTAAATAAAACTTGCCCTATCTAATTATTACGCCTCCTGGTGAGGTGAGCCCTTGGAGAGCTGTTTGGTCCTTCCTTCTCTGGTAAGCTTTTTGTTCTCTGGTGCTTCATGGGTAAATGTGCCGCTGAGAGAAGGAAACAGGTCAGATTGCTTGGAGTATAGAGAAGATCTGGGGTTATTCCAAGAGGAACAGCCAAGTCAGATGGGGACCATCTTTCTGGTAACAGAGTCCAAGTGGGGAATAGTCAGGGAGGAGCCTTTTTATTCTCTCTGCTTCAGGGAACAATGCATTTATTTGGGTCAGCGACGACACTGCTAACACTGGGAAGGAAAGGTGGGAGGGAATGGCTACATGCCATGCTCCAACAGCCTTTCTTCAGTGCCAACAATGGACAATAGTGGATTTTTATCACCAACAGTTTTCCTGGAAAACTTCAAGGGATGTATTTCATATTAGATAGAAATGAGTCTTAAAATCTTACAGAAATTGAAAGCTTCACGGCTAGGAGTGAACTGGGGTTATAATTACAGAACAAACATTACCCCCAGAAAGACAATGGAGCCGGCAGCCGTTATATCTTAAGGGCAGCTAGGTCCTTCTTTCCTCCTGCAGACACTGGGCACAATAATGTGCTAGAACAAGAAACTGGGTGGAATGGCATCAGAAAGACCTCTTCTTTCTTGCTCTGACTATTTCACAGAGATGTGTTGCTTTTCTACATAAAAACAGGACAGTGTTTTGAGGGAGGGATGCAGGCCTCATCTTTCCTGGTGGCTGGAGGTACTGGATAATAAGGTCCCTCCAGAACGTGAGATGTCTGTATTCCAGCTCCAGCTCTGACTCAGAAGAAAACAAATTCCTGATTACTTGCAAGACAAAGCAAACAGAGAATAGTTCAGATGTCTTCCATGTTCTGTATTTTTTCTTTTAGTGTGAATCCTACATTTTTCCATGGCTCAAAATAATGGTGAACATCTGCTTGGCTAAGATATCTGGGACGCTGCAGGAGAGAGGGAAACATCTTGAGAGGTGTCATAATCTACATCAATCATGTACGTAGTGTTGCTGTGTTGTGCTTTCATAGTTTATGCCAAACTTCTCACCAAAACCCTCCAGAAATTGAATGGATACACCCAAAAGATGGGAACCTTTCCCAGCTTCTGGGTCTTAGGCTGCACTTACCACATCCTCACTATGCATTAGAAGGAGTCATGGGTGCACACGTGTCTGACTGTCTGCCCTGGTTTCCAGATGAGAAACTATATGGATAACTGGGCAACTCAGAACGGCAAAATGATGTGGAGCTCACCCTCCCTGCAGCTGAGACAGCCAAAGTCAGCACAGACAGAGACTAGCAAATCGCCATTGGCACAGATATGCTAATTGTTATGAGCACCAAAAAATGAACGTGTCTTCAAATAACAGACGGGAATTTGCCTGGTCCTTCCTCTATTCCTCTCCTCAAATGAGACATTGTTCTCTCCTCAGATAAAGCCTTAATAAGCTGTTTCTTGAGGGGAAAGACTCTGTATGTATGGATCTTTTGCCTCGTGATTCCAGGACATCTGGACAAAGGAAGCTTGATGAGAGCCAAACTTATTTTGCTGTTTGTTTTCCAAGTGTGTTGAATTGTTAGTACTGTGTCAGCAGTGTGTTGGGTCAGTCAATCAGTTTTGTTGTCTTGGCTTTAGTTTGTCTGAACAGTTCTACAGCTAATAAGTCATGTCTCCAGTGAATGGTTTGGCCAAAGCTATTAGTGGGTTGACATATGTCTGCGAGAATGACTAAGGAGGGTGGACAGTAGCCTACAGATCAGGGCACTCAGATGGGATGGGGAAGGTCTGGGGTCCAGACCTTGCTTTCTTGTTGGCCATATAACTCTTGCCTGACAGACTTTATTGCAGCACAGGTTCAATAGGACAGATAGAGCATGACCTCTTTTTCCCTACCAGCCAGACTGTTCTGTATCTTGACAGCTCCTGCCAAGAGGAAGATGTTGATTGGAGATAATAAGTTTGGTGAGAAAACTAAATTTCATAAAATAAAGCATATGCTCTGCCATGGGCTGGGTGCTGAGTTTTTCTTAGAGATATTCAGTTAGTGCTTACCTGGGGTTGTGCGCGTGGCTTTGACTCCTAAGTCAGCAGAGATGTGTGTGTATTCAACATCTCCCAGTAGCTCCAGGCAGTTCCCTGCTCTGCGTGTCGGTCTTCTGGGGTCGTAACTCCAAAGGGACCAATGATTTTACTCTGACTTGATCTGTGAAGCCCCACTGTTCATTAATAGGGTTTCTATTATCCAACTTTGAGTTTCAGCACCTGAGCTGTGCAAGGTCATGTCACTAAGCCTGGTCTCCTCAGGTACTCATGCAAATGCTCTGAGCTGTGCTTTTGTCACTGTGATGTGTGCTACCTTTGCCCAAGCATTGCATTTTAGCCAATATTTATGCCAGCTAAACCAGACCGAAAATACACAGCTCAGTATCCTGGTTTAGGTCTCCTGGCACTCCTGTGCCATTGCACGCTAAGGAGAACCAGTGCCGTGCCAGGCTACAGCCAGAGGCTTGGCACAGCAGATCAGTCCTCATGCTTGACTGCAGTTTCAGGCTTCTCCCACCAGTGAGCCCTGCTGGCCTAACAGCCAAATCATAAATCACATTTCGGTGTGGCTTTCATCTCCAAAACACATCATAAACATTAGTCTTAACATCCCTGTTAAGTACCAGTAGGTTCAATGGTCAAATTTTAATAACTTGCAGACATTCTATTATCCAAGACAGCAGTTTCCCACTGTGCAGAGCTGAAAATAACCCAGCACATAGATGATGATATCTATTGCATCAGTGTAACCTTATGAGATGGATCCTGAGCACTGTCTCAGGACATGCATCAGTTTGGTGGCAGCATTCAGAATTCTGTCCCACGTCCAGAGTATTAAAATCAGGTGCTCAAGTATGTGAAAGCTGAATTGGTGAGAAAATAATAATAAAAAAAGACATTTTTAAAAGCTATACAGGTAGACTAGATTTTGCTCTTTATTTAAGCAGCAAAAATCCATTGACTTCATGTAGTGTTACATGTAGAAAGGCTGTTGTTCATGACTAAAGGAAAGCCATAACACCAGCAGTCAGTCTGGATAAGCGTAGCCGAACGCCAGTGTTCAGGTTGGTCATGCTGTGAAGCTG
>NW_008825538.1:4342820-4353841 GCF_000699105.1 Pygoscelis adeliae | reverse complement strand
GTGCAGCAGCGGTCTTTAGCGAGGGAGAGACCAGAGACTTCTCTGAAGCTAAAATAGATTTTGATGCAACATGTAGAAACCCATCCTGAACAAAAGTCCACAAAAATGGGGTTTCGGCACTCGTTGGATTGCAAAATGTTAGCCAGCTGGATTTTGCTCACATCAGGCTAGCTAGCTGCTTTGAAAACCACTACTTCTTTGATCCCAGTCCTAGCAATACTGTTGGACCTCTGCTGTACAATGAGCTCGAGGTCAGCAAAACATTTTTCAGTTGTGGTGGAAGCATTTAAGTTGGAATTTGTTAAATCAGGGGCACAATTCCATGGGTAGAAATTGAACTCTATGTGTGACATTTCTCTTCTTATTACACTTTAAAGTATTAAATCGTGCAGGTTTTCACTTCCATTAAAAACAAGTCGCCAGATTTAGCATTTTGTTACTTTGAAGTCCTTCTTTTATTCTCCCCCAAAGGACTTTAACTTTCAGACATGGTTATCCTTAAAAATATTTTTTAAATGTTGGTTTTGAAACCTTACAAAGGATATGGCATTGGAGAAATTCAGGATGGAATGACTTTCTCAAGGGCAACAGTCAGGGAACAGCAAAATACCTCCATTTTTCTTCCACCCCCACATTTCCCTTCAGTTTCCAGTATATTTAATTGGCTGTCAGCTCTTTCTACCTCCTGTACAGAGTTTAATGCTGAACTTTTAGGTGAGCTTTTCTTAGGATTAGTTTCTACTGAGACTGGTTCCAGAGGATTTGCCTGTTCCCAGCAGCAATCCGAGTTAGCAACATCTGTGGCTGCTCCTTTGCAAACATAACCATAATTAATATGTTAGAACAATGTTCCTAAGATATTGAAAAGCAAGCCAAACTCTTATGGATCAAAGTGTGATTTGTAATGGATAAGAGTAGTGAAGTCTCACTGTGAGACCACAGAAATGTGAAAGACACTTTGCTGCACCTGGGTGCTCATTGATAGCTGTAGGGAGAGGGACAGGCTGTGGAGAAAGTCTCCTCAGAGCAGCCAGATGATTTGGTTTTGTATCTTTACTTCAGATGGAGAGCTGCAGCATTCCCCACTGTGGGAAATGCGCAAGGGGAGAAACAAAGGGGATGTTTACAGACCTTCCACCTACTTGGTCAACCACAGGAGAGGCCACAGACATGGCTCTTACTGCACTGGCCCCAGAGTCCATGTGAAAGGCATCTATCATGCAAGGACATCCCCATAGCAGTCTGCCATCTCTAATGCTACTCTCCTTCTCGCCTGCAACCATACAGTGCCCTCAAATCTTATTCCAGCTCCTTCTATGTATTAAGAGGACACAAGATCAGGGCTGGTCATCACCTTGCTTGCGTTACCCTCCATCTTCAGCGAAGAGAATAATCCATCACTCTGATTCTCTTGTAGGTTATCCTGGCTTAGCCCCAACCTTCTTGCTTCTGCTGGAAGTGTGAATATGACTGTCGTGGAAATGGCCAACCAAAAAGCAACTGGAATATATGTGTTTGTGAGCCAAGGCATGTCCTTCTGCACAGCCTGGAAAGTCTCAAGCACCGTTGACGACATGACCATAAAGCCGGTGAGAGGAGACAGGAACTGCCATGCACCTCTGGAGTGTTTCACAATGATCAGCTCCAAGCAGAGCCCTCCCTTGTAGACACCTCAGTGCCTGTGCCCATTGGAAGATGACCTGGTAGGAAACTTAACTGGAAAATTCTTACTGCCACCTTTCTTTCCATTTTCTTTTTCCCAACAGCCCTTAAATCTTTGGTGAAGTAGGAAAATTTCTTTAGAATAATCTACTCAGTGACAGCTAAAACCCTCTGTCTCTTTGCAGTTACCAATATCATTTCTATGCAGTATTTATGAAAAAATAACACAAATGGTTTCTGATTACACCAACACAGAAGAAGAAACATTTATACATGGATGTAATTTCTTTTTCTTTTAAGATGAAATAAGGTTCTAGAGGTATATAATTTTACTTTATTTTAAATTCCCCCAGGTAACATTTAGAAGGGAATGACTTTGCCTGTTGCCAGCTCTCAGTTGTGAGATGTCTTCACAGACTTTCAGTGTATTAACATATTTTTGTTCTTTCAAAAATGAAATTTTTCATTAGCTGAAACTAACCCTGAATTCAGAGAGCACAATCTCTTCTGCTCAGACTTACCACATCAAATTTATTTTGCAAACTCAAAAGTCGTGTGTAATCTCCTTCTATATCCAATTTTCCTTGCTCTTGTTACCCTCTTCAGTAAAGCTCTAACAGATAAGCCTTTCAGTCTTCTCATTCTTTGACATGCACAAGGTGGCACATGTAGAACTGTCCTTTTTGTCTAGGCAGTCCTTCAAAGTCTGGACTGTTCTGTGATGTCATATGAAGTTTAAGTCAAAAGTAAATATGCCAGTAAGTATGCCTCACCTGATGGGCTAATGATTTTGGGGGGTGGAATGGTCTTTCTCATGGCGTTTTCTCTGCTTGATCTCTTGTTTTAAGATGTCACAGATCCCAGGGGTCCCACTTGAATATGAGGCTTTGAGTTTTGCGAACTCACCGTGATACTAAATAAGGCAAGAAATGTTAAAGGAAGAGTCAGATTAAAACTGTGCAGAAGTAATTTAGGCAAGAAGGCTAACATTATTCAGATTGTGCTTTGTGCAAAGGCCAATATTTTTCTCTTATTTGGGTTCCTGCAATGCATCTCTTCTGTATTATAGTTTTTTATATATGCAGGAAGAGGAGAGGTTTGCTGAGCTGCCAGTTTGCTCACATCTTTGTCTACTCTGCTGACAAACATCCTGATGTGTCCTTGGTCTTTTTGAAGTGATCCACCACAATTGTATAATGCTTGGAATGAGATTTTCATGCTGAATTAAGGGTTTGAGCTACTGAGTGATGTAGAAAATGAGGAGAGTAAAAGAACTGAATAACATGGGGTATACAAGAGTCCGAAAAAGAGGCAGAAGGTGGATTGTGGACATTTGAGAGGTGGGAGTGCAAACAGAGAGTCTGAGGAAGAGTACAAAATGTCAGAGTTTTGCACTTGGAAGAGAAGCTAAAGAAACCACATGGGAAGCAGTAAGGGGGGGAAGGGTCCGGAGTTAGGGGAAGGTTAGATGTGGATGGAGATGTGCCTGAAGATTTGGGAAGAGTTGTCCTCTATGAATACGAGAAGCAGACAAAGCCTAGGGAAAGCCAAAGGCTGTTGCACCAAACCAAAGGAGAAGGCCTCCTGTTATGTACTAGGCACAATCCATACTCATTAAGGGACAATGTGGTGCTATCCCATCATAGCAGAACTGCAGGAGATGTGCTGCTCCTACTCTGACGATGTCTCCTACGTGACTCTGAGGACAGGTATGGTGAGCAAAGTGGTCCCACTGCCACCAACCTGCTGATTCACAAGAAAACAGGGCTATAGTTCTGCCTTCCTCAGGTCTATTTTGGGTGCACTGCCTTGCAAGGGGACAGAGAAGGGATTTCTCCTGGGAGAATAATAGCATCTTGGTAGTCTTCTCTTCTGTCCATGATTCAGTCAATAACTATGCTTACTTAAATGGCTTGGTATGTAGATGGAACAGTTTTTTTTTTTTCTGAGAACCACCCTCTGAACTGTGTATCCTGGATGCTAAGAACAAAAAATACCCACTAGTATTTTTCACTGCCCCATAAAAAATGTAAAATCACCCTTTAAGAGAGAAAGAACTGGAGTGAGAGCACATATGAACAATGTGCTCTTCAACAAAAGTGACCTTTGCATGCTGCCAAAGGTAGTAAGGGGATCTTCCAAAAAAAGTCAAATGAGTCTCCCTGATAGGAAAAGTAAATGCAATTATTGTTATGAAGAATCGCACCAGGATCCAACTGCAATTGTTTAGAGAAATGACAGTGGGTCAGCCTCAAGGAAACCAATTTGAATGAGGTTAGGGTTTTGTAGAGTGACACACTGGTCCTTATCATTCAGGATATTATCATCAGTCAAGGAAATTACAGGCTCTTTTATATTCTTCTTATAAAGACTCTGAGGTTATGGTTGTATTGGTTGGATGATTATCTAAGGAACAACAGTCAAGATTCCTTTTCCTCTCTAAGACTCAGTCAGTACAGAAATACTCCTGGCAATTTTATAAAATGGTTGTGAAAAAATAAATAATAAAAAACTCAGTCCTAACATAATTTAATTGTGTCCATTCTAGATAGAGTCTCAGCATGCTTTAATATACCTTTAGAATAGCTGACGTACAATATAACTGCTCATCCCAAGCCTTTGACCATGTAACTCTCCCACTGGCTGGAAGCATGAAAATGGCAATGCCGATATTTTCCATTGCCATGTCCTCAACTACCATTGTCCACCATCCAGAGTGAGTAACATTTTCAACTGCTGACAACAGTTGCCATCAGATAACATGAACTGGCTAACAAGGAATTCCAAAACCTCTTCCTTCACAATCACCATCTCAGAGAGCATGAGGAGATACTTCTGATAAATAACCATCCTTAAATGCCTTGTAGATAAACAGCTTATAGCACCTTGACACAAGACAGTTGATAAATGACTGAGTGAAAAGACAGTGGGTACATTCAGATGATGTTTCCATTTTTTAACATGGTCCTTTTGGACTTTTTCAGAAGAGAAACCAGGGACTTCCTAACCTTTAGCTTACAAATGAAAAATAAAGATACAACAAAGTGGTGGATTTAACCTCTGAGTAAGTATGTGTTAATTTCAATTCCTGAGAGTGTGCCGCATTAAACTGTTCTTGACAGAATTTAATAGGAATTTTGGACATTGTACATTAATAAATAAGTACTACCTTTGTTATTTTAAGTGCGGTGGTTTTCCTTAGTTGAGAAAGCCTGGCTCTCTCATTTGATTTATATGATGCTATGTTAAAAAAAGGTACTAATGATACGTGTGTTATTCATGTACTTGGAAGTCTCAAAGGATTTTAAATATATCTTGACACGTATGCTCATAAATTGTGTCTAAGGTAGACATTTTGGCAAACTGGATATGGAATTAATGTTCTGGAGACTTCCAAACACCATTGATCAAAAATACTTTCAAAATTCTCCAGAACTCCAAACGGATTTCTTTTTAACCTGCCTGTGTGGTCAGTACACCATCTATCAAATTGTCTTCAGCTTAGAAACGTAGTTCATGGGCCCAGCCTGCGTTTCAGTGCAAATTCTTCCCATCGTGAAGGCTTGATTTCATCAGTTTGAGACGGAGCAGTTGAGCGCGAGTCTCTAATGAAGCAATATAAAGAGTGAAACATGAGTGAGTACAGAGCTCAGCGTTCCAAATGTGCATGTGTTTATGGGTTTCTCAGTGATGATCTTTTTACACTCAATCTAATGTGTGAAATGCAAAGGCTTTTGAAAACAACATGTTTACTTTAAGCAGTGAGCTACACGGTTTCTGTGGGGTGGATTTAGAAGGATACTCTTGAGAAGATTTGGAGAGGCAGAATCAAACACAGCAGCAGGCTGAGAGCAGGATTCTGGTTTTACCTCCCTCTCTGTATATGCACTTAACTCCTCTGGACCTTTTTCTACAAATCTCCTATAACTGTTAATATTATAGACTGTTTCGGGCACCAAGAGTAATTTTTCCCTACTGTCTGTACCGTGCTGACAGCTGTTGTAGCCTTCAGGTAAGAATGTAATCCCAATAAACATCGCTGCATTCTGGTCTATACAGCTAGCCCAAGTGGTGGCCATGATGGTTATTTTCCTTCAGAAAAGCAGATGGCAACCCAATATTTCTTTGACAGAAAGCATTATTCTGGATGCAGCAATAACAAAACTGGAGTCTGTTCCCTTGTTTGCTGTTCCAAGTCCTTTCCAGGCCAGTCCCCCTCCCAAAATGTGTCCTTCACGACTCTCCAGGTGTGCTGCAAGGGCTGTCTTACCTACTGCCTTGTTGATGCTTTCTGCAGCTGAGTATTTCCAGATTTTGGAGACCAGAGTGTTACTGATCCTGGCTGCTCACCTCCATACCACAGCATGTTTCCACTGTAATTTAGAGACGATAGAGATTTAATTATTTATAATGGGGTTTACTTCTTTTTTTTTTCCCTATAAGGCCATTCTAGCTCCCACTGATCTGACCAAATCTCATTCAAATGTTATTCTTGCCTGATTACCTTTTCAGCATGTGGGAAGGGTCTTTCTGTGTATCTCTGATAGGTCTCCGTTGTTCCTGCAAAATCTGATCTGTTTGGTTCCTGGAGATAATTTCTTTCTAGTACAACTGTTTCAGTCTCTGAAAGGATACTCCTTGGTTCTTGTGGCAGAAACCTGAAATAGTCCTGTGACATCTTTCTGGGTGACCCTGCGGTATTCAGAGCCATCTTCCAAACTTTATTCAGCCTGTTCTTCCTCAAAGCTCTGCCCACACCAAGCAAAATACCTCTTCTAAAAGTTCCCTGTTTGAATGTGCAAGAAACCTTTTATAAACTGAAAATATCTTCTTCAGCAGAAATGAGCATTTTTTCAGTTTTGCAATGTAGAAGACTCATACAAGATCCACACTTCTGTGTTTCTTTTCAGGAACCGCATATGAGAATTTATGTAGGACCTGAGTTTACACAGCACTGTGGAAAGTGCTGTGATATATTTTACTCTTTCTGGAGTGTTTTATCTATTCAAAGGAATGGAATATGCTGTTCCCAGTCTTTTTTGGGAGTTTTGATGCATGTAAGCAGAAGAACTACTATTGAACCTTACTACTACTTGATCAGATTGCTGGTGCAGAGGTGAGTGTGGGATTTCTAGATCCACAGAATCTAATAAACCAGTCAAAACACTTTGAATTCAAAGTTTAAAAGGCTCAGGGGGCATCTCCAGTATTAGTGTACCTGTGTTTCCATATTTCTTTCAGGGAGCACACATGCTAGTGCTTACAGTGCGAGGACAGTGTTAATATATGAACAGAAAGGGCTGGGAGTACAATTTGATTTACTGGAGGGAAGTACATTTCTCAAGGAGAGCTTGTTACTTTACCTGGCAGTGCCAAAGTCTGTATCACATTTTTCTCCATGACTTGTATGTAAAGTCAAAACACCGTGTAAGCCAAAAACTCCACAGAAAACTGTGTGTCAAAAAATGTTCGTAGATCTGATTCTTCCAGAGAACCTCCGTTTGCTTTCTGTAAGAGGAGATTTCTCCCTCCCACTGGGTTTCATAACAAATATCTTTTTAAACTAACTCACGTTTCTTTGTGCTCACTTTCCTCTTGACAGCCCACTTGCTTTGCCATCAGAGAGCAGTAGTGAAAATGGCAAGTTCTGCTCAAAGACTTTAAAATGCTCCATGGTATTCTCTGGGTTTAAAAAAAAATAGTCTGACAGTAGCAGGCTTAGCCATCCAAAACCTGCTCCATGGGCCTCCATGATGGGACAGACTTTCCCCAGGGCGAAAAGCTGTCACTTTAAATAGCTACAGGTCTTGTTCAGGTCTATTTTCCCCTCACTTGGGGCATTTTCCATTTTTAAGACCAACACAATACAACAGACAGGGTGTCCCCCATTCCTAAGCATCAACAGGAATCCTGTACCGTTCCCTAGGGTAAGGTTTCTGTGCTTCAGGCTGAATTGAGCCCTTCTGCTTGTTCAAATCAGCTCCTTCCCGAAGTTTTGTTTCCCTCTGTCCAGCTCCCTGGGTGAAAGAGAAGCTTCCACTGAAGACACATGTTGCTCTTGTCTGGCCAGCCAGAGATATATAACAGTCTTGGCCATGAAACAAAGAAATTTCATAACAATAACTTCTATCTGATCCGTTTCCTGAATTTTGTGGTTTTGCCAAGCTTTCTCCTCTCTCTTAAAAAAAAAAATAATTGAGTTTCATTGTTTCCCTTTTAGCTCAGAAATGCCATCAGCCAAGTTAGAGTCCCTTTGCTTTAGACATGCCAGGGACGGAGCGGTCTGTCCGGGCTCACGGACACCATCTTCCAGCCTCCTTGCTACAGCAAGACCTTCTCCCGCTGAGGGACTGCTGACTGGAAAGCTGGAGCACCACAGCAACTTATTCCATGTCCTGAGGTATCCTGGGCCTTTCTTCTCTGATTTAAGAGGCGTGTTTGAGTTCAGACAAGCAACCCTATGTTAGTCTCTTATGCCTTGCAAGTCTTTCTCTGAATCCAAGCCCACATAAGCTGAGATTGCACAAGCTTCCTTGGACTTTCTCCCTGTTACTTAAGGTCTTCTTCTCTCATGCTTTCCATCCAGCTGTAACCTGTTATCTGTCTAGCTCAGACCGGTGGCAGATCTCAAGCAGATTTAGATGAACAGTACCGTAGGTTTTGTTGTGTACAACTTTCAAAGCCAGATGCTCAGGGTGATCCTGTTTGGACTGACAACCCCCAACCAGCCTTTTGGGATGTGCGATTGCCTTCACAAAAGCCTGACCCTGAGCTGACACATGCCTTCTCTCCCATTTGATGTTCCCAAATAGAAGCTGGAGTGGAAAAAACCACCAATGCCCTCTCTGTGAAAGTCCTTTAGATGATCCAAGTCCACATTTGATTTATTTAGCAAGCTGGGGTTTTTTTCTTTCTTTTTCTTTTCAGCTCTTTAAACCCTCGTTTCAGCTGAAATGTATTAGTAAATTCCAGTTGAAAAAGGTCTCCCTTTTTTATGAGAAGCTTTGTGATCCATCATACCACATTGCTCAGCGTTATGTTGATCCATTACTGAGTGCAACTTGGAAGTCCCCAAAAAACTGAGTGCCAGAATCTATGACAGCAGAGCAGAAGCAGAAGAATCACCTTATAGGTTTGTTTTTTAACTCTTTTGCCCAAAACTTCTAATATTGGCCATTGTTAAAGAAAGGATACTGTGCTACGTGAATCTTTGTCTTAGAGCACTTTTCTAAAGTTTTTTTTTATGTGTTGGTTGAAATTGTATTTATTTTAGCAGGGTTTTTCAGTCTGCTCAGACACACTTCATGCTGCCCCCAAAGACCTGGTCATATTTCTATCTTTTCTGGGAAGCAATGGAATTTTGACCCGGTTCCTTTTTAGAGGGCTCCAACAATTGTTTAGATCTTGTTTTAATTATTTTCTGGCCATTGTTGAGTTTTGTGAGTACCTCCGTTATTTGTTCCAGTTTGATTGCAGATATCAGCTCAACCTTTCTCTCCTGGGAAACTTGATTCCTCTGCTGATATTCGCCTGCTCTGTAGCCAATATTTTTGGTGTGGAAGATTGTTTTCACTGGAAGGAGAAATTGGTGACAGGTATTTCTTGAATGCACTCATACTTGCTTATGGAGAAAGTTCACAGAGACCTGCAGCAATGACCTAAGAGTCAGCGTCCTTGCTCATAATGCCATGTTTCTTCTCAAGTAATTCTACCCCTTTTTGGTGTTTTTATTTTATAGGTGCTCTTTGTGGTGTTTTCTGCCTGCCACTGGTTGCTTCTGTCACTTGTGCAGACACATAGAGGTCTACCAAGCCATGAGCAGTGTTTACGGTGTGTGTTCAGTTCCCAACCAAAGCACCAAAGACAGCATAATTGATAGATCAGCCATGCCATGCAGATTAGTGTAGTAACTTCTGTTGTTAAACAAAAGAGCAGTTTTTTCTGCTCTCCTATTTATCTTGAATAAAAGGCTGCTACCAGGTCCATCAGCTTCAGAGAGTTTTGGAAATGTCCATATATCAAAGATACTATCCTTTGAAGCACTGAATCTTCCAGCAGAATAATGAGAAAGATTTGGGCTCCATCCCAAGCCTTCATCGAGATCTATTGGGTGGCTGATACTGTGTTAGGCTTAATATGCCTTATTTTCCCATTCTGAGGTACTAAGATAGCAGTAATAAATTATTAATTAGTCATAAAGCTATAGATATTAGTATCTATGAAGTGTATTTGGGTCCTTCACTGGAATCAATCTAGAAATGCAAAACTAAATTAATTAATCAGAATGGTGACAGGCACACTTTGTAGGTTACAAGCAGATACATGTAGGGTTTTGTTTTTTTTCATTTTCTTTGAACTGGAGGAGACACTCTGCATACTTCAGAGGTGGCCTCTTCTTTCTGAACCTTCAAGCCTTTCCCCGTTGAGCTTGTGGGAAATCAGTTCTGCAATCAGTTGCTTCATCTGGAAGAAGTATACCAGAGAGTACGATTTGAGGGACTGGCCTTTGCATGTCTTTCCCCCTCCATATTTAAAAGTTTTGCTCTGTTCTAGATATATAGGATAATTAGGTAGCTATCAAAGAGGAAGGAGTTAAAACAGTTTAGCTAGGCAACAGGTGAACAACAATGTCGTTAAATGCACGACTGGAAGAGTTTAGAAATTTGGAGTAAGACCTTTACTTTAGTGAAAATGTAAGTCGGTGTTCATGACATAGGGAAACCCAAGGGTGTTCCCTCAGTAGTGTTTTCTCATGTGCCAACAAGAATAAAAAGAAACTAATATATGGCTATTTTTCTGATGGCAACAGGAATTCTATTAAAGTTTCTACCCCTGTGCTGACCTGAGGGTTTGGACAGCTGAGTGCTGATCCTTTGCGCCCAGAGATTTTGCAGAAAAGATGTGGTGCGACTTCCCACCAGGTCAGTGCTTGTTCTGCTCGTGCAGCCAAGTCCTTGCTGCTGACCCGTTCATCTGTTGGCACCAGCGCGCACTCCCCTCTGTGCTGTGTCTCTGGGGTCAGCACGACCTGGGCTGTGGCTGAACAGCAACTCCTGGCTATCCTTGCCTGTTGGCCCCAAACAGGCCCTTTGTCACTACAGCTGATATATTTTCTGCTTTAACCTGTCAGGCCCTTCTTTTGATGAATCTCTTCTCTTAACCCTTATTCTCTGCTCGCTAATGAGTGATGGAGGATGGTGTTTTGCCTCCAGCTCACTGATAGCTCTGGTTCCACCCTTAATGCCCTGCTTGAGGCTCTAAACTTCCCCTCTAACCCCTTTTCCTCTCTCCTGTGAATGTTTTAGATCTTCTTCCTTCCCACACCCCCCCCCCCCCCTTTCACATCTTTTTTTTCTCTT
>NW_008825538.1:4327566-4342748 GCF_000699105.1 Pygoscelis adeliae | reverse complement strand
GTCTTTTTTTTTTTCTAGGATATTCTTTTCCACTGAACTGTAAACCCTTTCCTTGCCTTTACCATTTTCTTTTGCTTCTTCAGGCCCACAAGCACTTGCTCACCCATCTGTTCTGGGGATGGCTCTGAAATATCTTTCTTTCTCCTCCAGAATTAACTTCTGAAGGAAACTGGCTCTGAACTGACACTGACCTTTTCCCAAGGGGCCAGGACACATGCTTGAATTTCAGTCCTTTTCTTTCTTTTTCTTTCAGTGACATTTCTTGTAGTAACATCTCCCAAAATACAGACAAGTTTTTCTAAACTGTCTTCCCTAATTGTTTTCAGATATAAATTATGCGTCTTAAAACTCACAAGCCATTAGTAATTGAAGGAACTTTTGGCATGTAAAAAATGGTGTTCAAATGCTGAGAGGAATCTGGCAGAACATTACTGCCCTACCTTTCCAAATGTTGCAAGATATTCTTGGCTTATTGCATATTATATAACAGAGCCTTTAAACACGGATTATCTTTAGAAAGAAAGTCAGTGATTATTGTCAAACCGCAGTGATGAATTAGCTGAAGCTGATGAGATGCGTTTGCAAAAGGAACTGACCAGGAGAAGTGAGAAGTAGCCAGCCTGTTTTGGGAATAACAATGTTCTTAAAGATAAGTAAATAATACATGTGATCCCACATTTATTGTTCTCTTGGAATGATTTTTCTGACTTCAGAATAAACAGAAACTTTGTTTACATTACGGCTGTCTGCTTCTCATAGGACTAACTAAGGACTTCTGCCTGTCAGTATAGCAAAGCAATTGGCCAAAACTGGGGGCCACAGCAAGATAAAATATCTTCGGTTTTCTGTTGGAAGTCCTGCCATACAAGCAATTTCTGACCGATGGAGTCAGTGTAACTCATGTTTTTTCTAGGACTTTTACTGGCATCAGGAGAAGACCAATACTGGGAGCAAAGTTAAAGGAGCAGACTTTTTATGCCTTGGTTTGCTCATGCATTTTAAATAGATGCTGCTTCTGAGCGCTAAGATTTTAGTCTTCAAAAAGAATAAAAGAATATGTCTTGGATGAACAATATCATGCTCCTTGTAGGGATATTTGTGCACCCTACTCTGACTTCAAAAAATTCTTTTAAAGCTGGGAATACTTTACTTGATTTCTTACTTGACTTCACATTAGAGGCTTATGATTTCTGGGAGGAGTAAATTATAACCTGCTTCTTCTGTGAATATTTAATAATTTGATCTTTTGTGAATATTTAATGTACAGGTTAAATGTGAGTCCAGCCAAAACTCCCCTTGCTGCTGGTGAGAGTTTGCCCTTTTTGTAACTAACAGCTTGCCAAAGAATGTGGTGGATTCTCCATTGAATACAGTCTTTAAATCAGACTGAATGTCTTTCTGAGAAAGATGCCCTGAGTCAACCGCAACTTATTGGAACTGATTTAGGAATTGCTGGACAACCTCCTCTGGGCTGTGCTCTGCAGATGTCAGAGTAGGTGACTGCAAAGTTTCCATATGATCTTAAAATCTACAAATACATGGCTGATCTTTGAAATACCAGGGTCTAAAATAAGTTTTTCTTTTTTCGTCAGGGAGGTTTTAAGATCTTTGATGTGCTAATGATCAGTCGTCTGGCTAGATGATAAATCTCAGATGAAAGAAGTAGATGGTGAGTTAAGACTTCTTTCTCACCTCTGCCTGGGAACTATGGCACATCTTAGTAACTTCCTTAATAAACAGTATGTGTGTTCATGGGATTGGGCACGATTTTAATTGCAGCTCAGTAGGAAGCTCTTTTCCTATATGAAAGCTCTCTTGATTTTTCAAAATGTCCTCATGCTTTGTGGAGCTGAAATCGTATCAGCCTTTCACCTCCTTCTAGCTTAAAGCCCAGGGTTTAGGACTCTGGGATTATAATGTCATGTCCTTGTTCTGGGTCAGATGGAGCAGGAGACTGACCTTTTGTCTTCCAAATCTTTCTGAAAGGGTTCGGCTGGGGACTATGGACTGTTTCCCGGCAAAAGTCCATCTCCTTCTCGTTTTGAATAGCAGCTCTATCTTGGACCCTGAAACTTTCCCTGGGGAAACTGGCCAGTGCTTTCTAGTGAAAATGTCACTTCTGACAATTTGATATTTCTTGTCAAACACTTTCTTCCCCAAATAGTAAAATATTTTGTCAGAAAATTCGTGACCAGGTTTACTAGCAATGAACATGAAAAAAGCTACACTCAGATATAGAGAGAGATCGCTTAAAGCTGTGATGCTTTAAGAATCTCAAAAGCTTTGTGGACCACCAGAGATAATAAATCATAGCAACTGTGAAGGCGAAGATGAAAACACTATCAAATAGAATACAAATTGTGTCTTCTTTTTTAAGTGTTGAGAAGTTTTTTAATGAACATATTTACATACTTTTAAATCAGAATTTTCTGTCAATGTTAGTGTATACATAGGGTAAAAAAAAGAACAAAACTTTTTCTTCTCAAAATCAGATTTATTACGTGTAAACAAATGTCCTTCCCAGTCTGACTGAAGCTGGCAGCGCTAAATTTTAACTTTGCAGAAAGTATTTAATGTAATGTGTGTAAATATTATGTTAAAGGTTTCATGTCCTGTTTTGAACAGTGGCAAAAATTTCCTTTCAAGCCTTTAGGTTTTCCACTAATTTCTTTCATATTAAATCAGAGCAGGCTAAAAAATCTGCTGATCAGATCTTTACTGAGCTTTATTGTAATGTAGTTTAAGTGGATGCAGACGGCTGGTTTTTCTTTTTCTTTATTTCTTCATTTTTTCCCTCCATGTCTGAAATATTATACAGGAGACTGAAGTTCTTGTGGCATTAACATGAGAGTCTCAAAATGGGCCAAAAAAGAAATATTGTAAAAATATGTCATCCAAATCAAATACTGTGTGAATAAGGGAAACTGGAGAGGTTACAATTGTGGTTCAAGGTTTTACATGCAAGGTACCTCAAAAGTTAGCTAAATATATTTCAGATGGATGTAAAATGAGGAGGAAATGTGTTGAGTATCTTCCCTCAGTGAGATCTCTCCTGGCTCAAATAACAACCTTGGAGGTCAAGTTCCCATGTGGTTACCTATGGGGTGATGGAAATAGGCTCAGATCCTCCTCTCCCTTTGACAGCATCATCCACCTGGTAAAAAGGTGGAGGATCTGCTATGGCCTGCCAGCACACTGTGGACACCTTTATGCTCACCTGCAATTCAAACCCTGAGGGTGCCCAAGAACTATATTGCAGTATATGGAGCCTTTAGGTTTACTTACACTGGGCAAAAGCTTTGACTACTGGCTGCTCATGGTGCTTAACTGTATAATTGTCTTAATTATGCTAAATTGCACTGTGTAGTCCCTTAACGATTATGTGGGTTAGCAACAGTATTAAATGACAAAAATGACGTTAATGTAGTGGTAGCATTGTCTAGCAGAAGCATGAAAGTCAGTAAATACCAGAGTCTTCACAGGTTTCCCGTGAGGAACTGCTCTCACCATTGCACACTCTGGCAGCTGCATGAGACTTTAGCACAGGGGTTGACTATCACTGATAGTGTAAAAAGTCTTTGTTTATGGGACGACTCTACCAAAATGCTTATTTCTAAACATTCACTAAATAGTGAATGTTTGGGCAAACAGTTTTCATGCAGTGGTTTACATCAAAAAGCTGATGTTGGTTATCAGAACTTGACTGAAGGGTTTTCAGCTGGTTTTGAGTATTACTGTGAAATCTTACCATTGCAATAGTCCAGGACAGTTTTCATGAACAGATTGTTTTTAGCGTGCAGTTCTGGTCAGCTGTTTGACCATATTGTTTTGCCTGGGAGCCAGAGACACAATGCCTTGAAATGAGAGTCCCAGCAGTAAAAACCAAGGAAGAACTTGCACAGAAATTCTGGGGGCTAAAATCTCAAAATTTTTTGCAAGTGTCTAGTTCGTGACTCTGCTAAGATCTTCCTATTGACTCAGGTACTGCAGACCAGTTTCCTTCCTCCCCTATCCAAGGCAACAGAGCTGTCTGTGGCAGCCTCCCCGGACAATGAGCTTTCGCTCTCAGGAAAGGTGCAATTCCTTCTCCTTTTCCAGAAAGGCCAACCTGCTACAGTAACTCCAATGTGGTAAAGAGGTAGCTTCCTTCCCTGCTGCACTATTTGCAGTATTATCTTTTTTAATATATATAAATCATATTTAATAATTTAAATATTTTAAATTTACTGGTTTAACAGACAATAATATATATTACATTTGTGCAGCAAGCTGTGAACTACAAATGTGGCTCTTCTGCCATCCACTACTTTCCATAGGACTTATCTGAAACCTGTGTTATTTTAACCCCTGTGACTGGCAACAAGAGAGTAAAGACTGTAACTCAGATGAGCAACCACACAGGAGCATGAGCTTTAGGGAGCCCTAGAAAGTCACAGAACTGAGTGCCAGCTTTTGTGCTGTACTGTGTGAAAGCCAAAAAAAAGCTGTACATGGATTATTTAAATATTTTACTAGCTTCACTGTGAAATAACATCAGGAATGAACAGAAACTAGCTTGTTCTGATTGAGTTTTCATGTTAGGGTTCTTTAAGGGGTTGTGTGGGATCCTCTGCAGCTAACAAGCTTATTACATGTCTATTTTTAAAAAGATGGTTATAGGTTATGGGTATGAAATAGCATGGCCACATCAGTGAATCCCATCTTAAATATTAGTGAAGCATTTATGCTTGTTGTCCTAAAGTGCTGCTAAAATCCAGAGCAAAGCCCTTAAGCTAAGCTACTTGATTGACTGTCTCTGCCAGTGAAACCATTTGTAGAAGCTAGGATTAATTTATATTATCTCAAAGTAATAACAAATTGTGGAGAAATATTTTTTCACTTAACCATCTATGGAAAAATCAGTGCATTCCTCTCTTCATATTCTGGGGTAACCTATAAATTAGTTCCTTAGGTATTTATAAGGATAGCTCAGTGTGTGGGATTTGCTAATAAGCCCTCCTGAATTCTAGTTTGGGTCTCCTCTGGTGAAGTGAGCATGCATATCCCCAAGTAAGCCATCTGGACAGACCCTGTTCAGTCTGAAGAATTTAACACTCCTGTAAGTTTTAAGCATTCCTAGAAAATTTTGGATTCCCTTACAAATTGTATTTACATTTTTTAATAGTGTGAGTGTAGCCAAGATGGACTCTATCTGGAAGAGGTCTCCCATTTATCAACTGGATACCAACTCTTTGAGTAGTGAGGAGGGCAAACCTTAGAAAAACAAAGATCTGTTTGAAAGGATCTGTATGCAAAGCTCCAGGATCTGAGATTTTGGGTTCAGGACATCTCTACCATTTAAAAATCCTTCCATATACAATGCCCCCACAACAGACTAACTAATAACCTACAAAGACTTACAAAAATGTATTAAAAAATGAATGCTCTCTTTTATCTGGGTGTTAGCTTTTTAAAAAAAATCTCCATCTGTCCTCCTGAACTCACACTTAGTAGTGCTTCTGAAAGCACTCAGATAAAACTTTGCAGTTAAAGAATTGCTTTATCAGCCAAAATGATCTATAAAAAAACTTGAGGAATTTTCTGGTGAATAAAATATTGTACTGTAAATATTTGCTCTGCTGTAACCTGGCATTGTTCCTGCTCTGAATCTACTGAAAATTTTGGGGGAAAGACATGTTATCGTTTTGAGCTGTGTCTCAGTATTCCTGATCTAGTTTCTTTACAGAATATGTTACAGCAGCAGTTCCCTAAAAAATGTCATTTGATACTTTAGTACAAGTGGAACAGTGTGTCAGCTCTATTTCTTTGCAAAATACCTTTGCTGTGGACACAGATCTCAGCGAGTGCAGCTCATTTAAAGCCAGAAAACTTTCTCTGGTCCCAGCATTACTCAGCTTCTACGTTCAATGTGTCCATCGGCTGCACACTTGATAATTACTCTTGTCCAAAAAGAAATAAAAAAAAAAGACAACTTACTGGTTGAAAAAGTGATTTACATTAAAGAATGAATTCCCACAGTGCATTGTAGGTATAGCTGTGGAGGGATTATGGATTAGGAGCCTTGCCAAGGTCCCAAACAGATCTATCTTAGGCAGCTCCATGCCTCATTTCCACTGCAGTTTTATCTATTTGTGTTCCACATTTTGGGTGTCTGCTGCGGGCTGTGGTTCCCTCTGGGCTCATGGCAGCTTCAGAAGGATAGGCATCGGCCTCAACACCTGGGGCAGTCAGTAGTGAGGTGCACTTTGCTTTTTTCCTCTGGAAGAGACAACCTCCAGCCTGAGAGAGATGAGAGCTTTACAGTCTGAGCTCTCTCTTGCCCTACCACTCACAAAACTTAATTTTAATGGGCTCATAGATGAATTTATTTGTTTGCAGGAGACATTCCCTTGAGAGAATGGGCTGCAATCGTATCTCACACTCATGCAAATCTGGAGTAATGGCTCTCATCTTGGAAATCACTCTAGTTTATACTGTTGCAATAAACCAGGAGTTGGCTACTGTGCTCTTCCCAATCATCATTTAATTCCATCACATACTTGTATGTGCTCTGCAGTAAAATTAGAGAAAGAAACATCTGGCAAACAAAACGATCACCAAATAGATGTTGCCCATTGGCCCTGATTTCACACTCAGGATATTTAAAACAAATGTTCTGGTGCTATTGAGATCTTGACATGTTTGTGTTCAGCTTGTCGGGTCAGCTGAAATTGCCTGTGTTCACAGTGATCCCTGATGAGAGATGCTTTGAGTCACAGATTATTTAGACTATTCTCAGTATGGGGTACAACTCAAAGCTCCTTAGCAGCATGACTCTCATAACAATGATATAACCCAACAGCAGGTCCTCTGACCTGCCAACATGCCCGTCACTTCCAGGGAATTTGTGTAGCTAAACAAAATATTTGTGAGCTAGTGGGAAAACAGGAGTCACCTGCAATGAATCTGTCTTTATTTTAAGGACAGACAGCACTCTGTGGCCCGTTCTGTTTTCCTGGCATATCATACCAGGGTTTTGTGTGGAAATGGACCACATCTCAAGAGATGCCAACAGTTCTTTTTTCCTCTTGTCTCCTCTCGATTTGGAAACGAGCACATGCACAGTTTGGTTTGGCAACTTTTGGCTGCATTTTAGAGGTAGGATGGAGCCAGCTTCTCTGCTCAGATGTTAATTAAACAGTGATGAACTAGGCAATAGAGTCCATAGGAGAGACTCACAGGTAGTGCAAATCAGCATTTTTGCCATATCAAGTCAACAATCTAAGTGTACGGGGAAATGGGAGGGAGAAGAAAAGGGTAAGAGGATGTCTTTGGTTGAAGGCTGATATTCTCCAAAATCTGAAGACAGATGATGGCTTCACCAGGAATAAGCACATGTGCATGTTCCAACCTACCTTAGACTTTCCCCTTGTTAGTGAACCCATATCTCCTCTTTTCTTCCTCGTCCAGCACAAAACCTTCCCAGCAAATCCAGCTTCCCTAAACAGGACCACCCTTTCCCCTCATCCCAACAGAGTGTAGAAAGTTACTCTTCCCTCTCGCCCAGTCTGAGATCAGTTTGTCCTTGTTAACACAAACAGGAGCAGGCAGCTGATATATCCTGCAGAAAATACTTGGTTTTTCCATGCGTGATTCATTCCTCACAAGTAGAATACATTTTTGCCTCCAGACAATCCACTTTTTCCTTCATCTCTATCCTTTGTATGGTGCCTTGGAGACTGCCAAACCCACTGCCTAAAGTAGGCTGTACTCATTAACTTCTGGCTTTATAACTTCTTCTCACCTGACACCTCTCTCTGTTTTTTTACTGTCCAGCTGGGGCTGGCTTTCTGGATGAGAATGACAAAAATCTGGGGTGTTGTTTGGGTTTTTTTTGTCTTTATTGGAATAATTTCTCCATTCAGGAAAGACTAAGTCAGTCTTGGTAGGCTCGTAGGGGCCTCAACCCAAAAGAAGCAAAGCATTCAGCCTCAGCCAGTCAGAATCACTTTAGTGGATCCATATTCTACCAGAACATGCAAAATTTGGTCAAAATGAAACACTTCAGAAAACATATTGATTTTGTCAGCACTTTGGTTTAAGAAAATAGGAAGGAGGAAGGATTTCAGTGCTGTCGAAATGTGCTGTTTTTAAAATACTGCTATTTTGGTTTTGTTTTCATTTCAGAGAAACTTTTCTTTGGCGTTTTAACATTGTGTTGTTTTTTCTAACAAAATCAAAGTAAAAATCAGAAAAGATCTAGTCTTCTGTGTTGAATTCTGAAGCTTGCAGTTTTAAGTTTAAAAAAAAATGAAAATACGTATCTAGATCAGCAGCAATCAGAACTTGTTTCAGCAGAGATCTACACTAAGCCAAAAAGCTTAGGTAATATCCCTATCATCTCCCATCATCCAGCTCTATCTAGGGAAAGTGGGACTGCAGGGGTTTCAAATAACAAATTAACATGGAATCATTATGAGTAATTTAACTTTTGAAATGAGATATTTCTGCACGAGCAATAGATACAGCTTGAACCCCCTTCTTTCCCACAATTGTCAAACATGCTTGTTTTTATGAGGCCTAGGATAAAATTCAGTTTGACTTCTTGATAACATCTTTTTGGTATCAAAGCAAGTGAATGTGGCATAGATTCTGAAAAATGACTATGTACATGCAAAATCTAAACCTGACTGTAAGTCATTGGCACAATAGGTGAGGCTGCTTAAAACAGAACAGATATTCTGTCAAAGATCTCCAACTCAGTTTTAATTTTATTTAAGTATACTCAGGCACCATTTGTATTTATCAAACAGATGTATTGGAATACTTTTTTATACTGACTTTTATGTCAGTTTTTTGCATTGTCCCTGAATTTCTCTTCACCTCCCTTTTTATATCAAGATTTGAAGACTTCCTCAGTTTAAATATTTTTTCTAAAAAAAAAACCCTGTACTGAAAAAGCACGTTTTTTATGAAAATCTCTTGATGTTGACAACATTTGATGACTTCTGAGTGATCATTTCTAAGTAAGTCATCTGTTCTAAGTAAAGCATTTGATAATTTTTTCAGCCTGCACATGGGGAAAGTAGACACAGTCATATCAGTAACAATGGAAACTACGTATCAAATTCTTCTTATGCCATCACAGTAAAATCAGTCCTTAATAATAACATTACAGCCAGATAGATAGTTTTATTATTCTTAACAGCGTGGCAGAGTATGGGAGAGTAAAGGACAAAAAAGTTGATTGAGCCTGAGAAATGTCTGGTATCCTTACAGTAAAAAATGTCATCATTAGGGAAGTCCAGCAAGAACAAGGTAGTTGTGTGTCATCCCATTAAGTCTGTGTGTATTAATGAGCAATTAAAGTGTAATCGTATGGATGTAAGTGAACATGATTAGGAGTGAAAACTCACCATGTCCCAGAAGGAGTTTTGTTTCAATTCATAGAAGGAGCTGGTTGTTTAATTATGAACACACAGAGGATCAGAGTCAAAATCAGATTCACTATGTATTTTAATTCATGAATCAAGCTTTTGTTTAACTGAAAGAAAGAAAAGTTGTGATTTAATTAGTGGCATGAGAGTTGGACAACCCGATCTCATTAGGACTAATCACTTTCCAGGAAACGCTGAGCGCCCTGTCTCACACAGCATCTCCCAGAAATGATCACTATTTTGCAGGACTGAGCTGAGTGTTTAATACAACTGTTGCAAGAAGCTGTCATTAGCTATGTTACGGAGGACAAAACAGGGACAGAAGGCCACTGTTCTTGAAATGAGTGTGGCAATCCAGGCTCTCAAAGCTTCCTCTTGCTCATTGAAACCAGAGTTTGCCATCTCCACCCAATACAAGCTCGAAGGACAAACTGGATTTTATTACAAAGGGAAATAACAGAGGATAACTCCAAACAAACAAGGAAGTTGGGCAGGAAGAGGTCAGGTTTGGAGAAGACGGTGCACAGATGCTTTCGGGAGTTAATATATACACATGGGAGCAGCCACCGAAGGAGGCACACAGGGCAACAGAGGGTGCCATTGTGCCATTGTGCTAATTGTGTGAGTGTTTTCGGGGATGGTTTTCCCTTGTAAGTGCCAAGACCTTGTAGATAAAACACAATCAGATATATTTATTTATTTCTAAATCTTCCAGAATGTATTTGCATGGCAGTCCTGGCAATGCAGGCAGGAGGGCATCGCACATGTTTTCATGTATATATATGTACAAAAAAATATACCTATTTTTGAGGGGGTGTGCATAAATATAAAAAACCACACATCCTAGGTGGGCTGTGATAAGTGACTTCAGCACACATTCTTTCCTAGCTTCAACTGCAGTCAATCCGCTAATTTCTTGACCTGGCAATCTATAGGCTCACAGTTAAGCCCTGTCTCTTTCCCCCTCCCCAGTGCTTTGGCACCGGCATATCTCCCTACAAATCTACTCTGGCTCGTGGTCCAGCAGATCAAAGTACTCAGTCATTGACAGCATTTGTTTATAGTAAAATATGTCATAGCTTCGTATCCAGATTTAGCCCTCATCTCTTAGTGCTGTAGAAAAGGGACATTTTTAGATACTCGATGCTCATTCTTAGCTCTCAAGTTATCAGAATTTACAGTTGTAATTTTCTTATTAACAGAGAAGGCTATTTTTGGTCAGAATGAAGGCCCATGATGGACCAAAGCTATTAAGACCCCTTGCTTTATTAATAGGAGGGTAAAAAATAGTCCTAATTAAATATTTTTCAGCTCTCCTAAACATTCCTAAAATAGCCCTTTCTGTAAGGGAAGGGGCATAAGCAGAGGGCGTGGCAGGGCAGTGCAGTTTTCGTGGCACTCCTTTAGCTGCCTGCAGAATTCATACCGCTTGTTATGTGCCCAGCCCAAAGTTCATCTGGTAAAAACCCCTCACCCCTCTGCCATGTGGTCCTTACCCATGTCACAGACAGGCACTTGCACACTTCATGCAGCATTCGCTTCACACAGCAGAAGACACTTGGTGAGTAAAATCACTGATGCCCTTCAAATCACTGTGAAGCGGGTCGAGGTCTTAAAAGCTTAAGAGGAGAAGCTGAGCTGTGCAAATGTTGGTGTAAAAGCTCTGTTGTACAAACAAGAGCCGCGTTCCAAGGATGCTGCCACCTTGGATTTCACTAAAAACAACACCACCCCTTACAACTGCTGAATTATTTGGACTGTGAATCCTCAAGACAGGCAACCTTTATTTTGAACCTTGTACTCTGCAAGTCCTGCAGGCTCACAATCCCTTCTCCCACCAGAGCACAGACTTAGGTACACGTTGTATTGTTGCAATACAGATTTGAACACAATTTTCGGTTTCTGTCTTTGTTTGCAAGGCAATACAGACCCAGCTAGTGACAGGTCCCATTTGCTGTCTATGGAATATACATATTCCATATAGCTTGTTGGGTGTTCAGAGGTAACAGCAATGAGATCAGCTAAGCTCCTAACTAGTTTAGGAGCATTGAAGTTTTGACCCTGGAAGATTTTTTTGAGCAGAAGCGTGTGTTTAAGGAACAAAGCCGTGTGCCATGCAAGTTGTTCCTGCTATAAAAAGAAAGCCTCGTCACAGTGCCATCAATTACAACAAAGAGAATGAAAACTACACACAGTGTTTCAGTGAAAAACAACATGAAAAAAACTTATGTCAGAAAACAACTAATGTCTCTTTTTGTATAGACTCATCTGGAAATATTGTTTTCCCTTGAATTTTGCTTTGAAGGTGAAGAGGATCAGGTCTGTAATAAAAATGTCTCATGGAGAGAGAAGTAGAATTATTCAGTATGAAAAAGTCCAAAATATATGCAAGAAGGACCCCAAACTGGCAATGGCTTGGAGGTAGAGGGGCATACTTCTGCTCCTATGGTGAGTGTCCCAAACAAGACTGAAAAGCTTTCAAACTTGAAAAAAAACAGGTTTTGTTTGAACACAGATTAGAGTGACTAAATTCTAAGCAGTGAAGATGTTGAAGATGAACTTCAAGCCCAATCCATAAGCTCCCCCAGGACAGCCTCTAATGGCCAGGACAAATGAGAAAGGAGTATTTAGCTCCAGCGCCCTCCCTGACAGTGTTCAAGGCCAGCTTGGATGGGGATTTGAGCAATCTGATCTAGTGGAAAGTATCCCTAGCCATGGCAGGGGGGGCTGGAACCAGATGATCTTTAGGGTCATGACACAAACCATTCTATGATTCTATGATTCTATGATTCTGTGATTCTATGATTCTATGAATTTGGTTGGGGAGGGCGTCCATCCACATTGCTTTCTTTGCTTGCAGCAGTGTGTTGGGCCAATTAACAACACCATGGGGTTGGCAACATAACCCGCAGTGTGAAGGAATAACCATGTTTTTTCTGTTGATCACCTTGAACAAAACTCGTGTTGGTGCAGGGGAGCTGTGAACATCCACCTACTGAGCTGTCATGATCGGCCAAATTTTTCTTTGGAACAAAGGAAACACCCCCATTCAGACCTTCAAAAGTTAGACTGGTGTCTAATGTTGCCAACCTCACCCTTCCTGTCCCTTCCTCACCTGCCTTTGATGGTGAGCCAGGTATTGTTTGGATGACTTATAGACCCAGTTCTGTTTCTTCACCACTGAAATGCCATGAGCTATAGCAGATCAGCTCTTTCTTTACCCGAGCACATTGTGTGCGTAGGACTGATAATTTTGGTTGTTTTCCTCTTCCATAAATCCTGTGGGATTTATGCTCACAGATGCTCTCTGAAAATGCTGTGGTAGCATGGTCCCTCTAAGCCAGCAGCGGGGACAATCAGTACAAGAGGGAAAAGTGGCATCTTCTTGGATGTGCACCCTTGAAAGAGACCTGAGCACCTCTATGGTTTCCCCCTGCACCTAGAAATTGCTTGAGGTCTGAAGTGCTTGGATTTATGCTTTCCAAGTGTTTACATTCTGTTTTGCTATAACCTTTCATCTTCATTTCTGTCCTAGGACTGAGTCAAAGCTGGAGTTTCTATCTCATGGAAAATTCTGGCATTTCAGATTCTGTTTCCATTCTCAGTCAAAATTAAAAGAATACATTTAGAAATTCCAACTTGGGAAAACATCCAACAAACTATTGCCCACCACCTGAGCCATCCCCATTTGAATATAGCTGAAATGGTTTTGCCGAACTGTTTTTATTTCCTCTTTCTATCACAATAGAGAAAAGATATTTTTTAGTTTCCTATATTCTTAAGTTAATCAAAATTGTCAGAGACTTTGTTTTGACAAAACAGTATTATTCTGACCAAAAAAATTATAAGCATTTAGCCAGAAATTATAATCTAAGTCTTTTCCTTCCTTAATTTCTGCCAAGTTCATGAACACAGAGACACAGAGGAGACTCACACTCTTCTTCTAAAGATCTTTTTGCCACAGCAAAACCTTTTGCCACAAAAGTCTTTTGCTGTGAATGAGGCCATTCACTGATTTGAGATATTGGCACTCTCTGACCCAGTAACAAAAGACTCCGTAGAGAGTCATTCCCAATCAGAGAGGTTTATAATAGTTTGGGAAACAGCTGTCTGTGGCCAAGATGCTCAGACTTTCTCACCTACAGAATTGCATCTTCACTTGAAACGCTAGCACTTAACAGTACACTTATTCTGCTGTGCTACGTTCATCCTATGATCTGGAATACCGCAAAACCCCAAACAAAATACTGTATTGCTTCTTCTGTGAGAAATGGTATGTAATCAGAGACGTTTCCCAGAAAGGGCTGCTATCATTCTGTGCAAAAGCACAGTTGGGCTTTTTTTTATCCCAGAGATGCTCTTGCCCTTGACCTCCAAAGAACATTTGGTCAGGAAAAATAGAGGCTATGACATGAGACAATTGCACAGCACTACACTTACAATAATTTTCAAATAGGATAATATTAAATGAAGATAGGATAATATTAAATGAAAAACATGCTAAAATTGCAAAACTGCAAACAATCACTACTTATCTTTTTTATTGGCATACTCCACCCCTGCACATACATCTGAAATACACCCAGATCATGATGCTACTTCCCACTAGCATGATGATTTGGCCTTATTGGTCCTAGAAATGAGAGAGAAGGCTTTAGCCTGACCAAAAGGGAGAAGATCCAGATAAACCCTCTAGGCAGATTGCACAACTTAATTTTTTCTGAAGGAAAGGATATTTAGGAAATCATCTATGAGCCATATTCATGAACTTTCTCCAGGACATTCAGGTTAAATATTAGACAACTGCCATCACTATTAATAGGATAGGAAAAAGTGTACTTAACCTTGAGGCATCCACTTATGTGCTCTTCCCACTGAAAAAGCTGGAGGTGGAGGGGTGGCGAAGTGATACCTCTCTGCCATGGTATGTGTTCCTGTGGCATATGGGCCTCTGCTGGTGAACCTTACAGATCAACCCCATATCACACTAGCTTAGCAAAAGTGCCCAGGACAAACACCAGTGTGACCAGAGGATGGGGTCACTGAAAGAGAAACGCACATCCATGAGTTGGACAGTCCTTTAGCTAATTATCTGTCAGATCTTGAAACCCTCAAATCCTCTGGGGGTGACGTGCAATAGGAAGGTGGTGCCCTTCCTGTCCCATCTTTCAGCAGGGGATCCATGGACTTTCTCTGCAAGATTATCCACAAGTTATTGCCTGTCCATGCATCAATCCCGTGCCATTATGTAGCTGCCATTGGCTGGGGTTCAGTCTCCAGAGACTTTGGTGGAAAAGGCCCCGAATGACCTTAATGGGTCAGGATCGGATTTTACTATGGAAAAAAAGTGTCTCTCAATTCTTCTTGTTTCAGGTGTAGTCCCTCACTAGACACACATGGAAGATATATTTTATTAGTAATTCTCTCTAGATGCCAAAGATTGTAGAATCATAGAAACATAGAATAGTTTGGGTTGGAAGGGACCTCTAAAGGTCATCTAGTCCAACCCCCCTGCAATGAGCAGGGACATCTTCAACTAGATCGTTGCTCTGAGCCCCGTCCAACCTGACCTTGAACATTTCCAGGGATGGGACATCCACCACCTCTCTGGGCAACCTGTGCCAGTGTTTCACCACCCTCAGTGTAAAAAATTTCTTCCTTATATCTAGTCCATATCTATCCCCCTTTAGTTTAAAGCCATTCCCCCTTGTCCTGTTGCAACAGGCCCTGCTAAAAAGTCTGTCCCCATCTTTCTTATAAGCCCCC